>NC_135306.1:13519924-13833257 GCF_048772815.1 Callospermophilus lateralis
TTTTCTCCTTATCACTTCAATTTTTTCAAAACTTTCCACATAAATATGTTAAATACAAATTCTTAGTATGTCATAAATGTATAGTATTTTACCATCTCTAATCTGATGTTTACCACAATCAACCCATCACCTTATGTAGTTTTTATTTCTTTCTTTTTAGTGTTTTTTTTTTTTTTTTACTTTTTAGTTACATGCAGTATTGGAGCTACTTTTGACATATTCATAAATGCATATAACATAGTTTTCTCCATTTCAGTTGTAAGTACTACCCCCTCCCTCTCCTCCTCCCTCCCCTAGTACCCTTCTTCTACTCTATTCTATTGGCTTTATGTTTATCTATTTTAAATTGATGTATTATATATGTGTGTATACACACACATATTTGTTTTTGAGACAATCAATTAAAGCTTATGGAAATTGATATTAATTGACTTCACATTGCTGGCAGAAGTAAGGCTAGAACCTGGGGTCACAAGATTCTTATCCAAGGACATTCTGAATTCTCCCCTACTATAGTGCATTGGCCCTTAATAAAAAGCAACTCCTCACTTGCTCTGAAAAAGTGGTAATCAATTACTTTAATTGATAGGTTGATTGAACAAATGTTTATTGAGCACCTAGCATGTGATTTGCACTGAGGGTATAGCAGATGAGAAAAGACAATTCCTAGAGCTTGCTTCTCATGGGAGAAACCAACAACAGAAGGAATAAATGGGGACAGGTAGTTGCTGGTATTATGAAATAAAAGTAAGAAGATAAGGAAATGAAGGAGCACCATTTAAAAGTGTGAATAAGAGAGTTCTCTTAAGGAGATGACACTGGAGCAGGTGTTGAAGAAGCAGGGGAGGAAGCCATGCAACCTTCTGGGGGAAACGTTCTCACCTCTCTGCAAGCTTAGTGTCCTGATCCTCCGAAGCTGTTGAAAGAAAATGAAAATATGGGACTGAAACTTGTATGAAGGTGATTCCATGGCCATCCTGCCCTAACTACTGGGGACTGAACCCAGGGGTGCTCTACCACTGAGTTATATCCCCAGCTCCTTTTGGTTTTTATTTTGAGACAGGATCTTGCTATAAATTGCCCAGGCAGGCCTCAAACTTGGAATCCTTCTTCCTCAGCCTCCCAAATAGTGGGAATTCCAGGTGTGGGCCACCTAAGAGCTTCTAGGCACTGAATTTACAATGTCTTACCACTACCACCAAATAAACAACTCAAAACAATATTAAATGAAAAATGCAAAGTTTCTAAGAATACTGAGATTAAAATAGCTTTTTATCTCCAGACATTTCTGATTGCAAAAGTCTTAAGTTCCATTTAGGATGACTGTTGAAAATGCTAATTCTGGAAATGTCTTCTCAGATTTAGTTCTTAATTCTATAACTTAGTTATGTGATTTTGGCCAAGTTAATAAGCAACTTGCTCATCTTAAAATGGGAGTAATAATAAGTTATAACATAAATAGTTATAATAACAAATGAGTAATAATTATATATCTAAATTAGTAATAATATAATATATAATGAGTTATACATGATGGGTAATAATACATAATATATAATGATATCTCACACAGAGTTTGGAATGGTGTCTAGCACGTAGGGAGGTTTCAGCAAACATACCTTATTACCATTTCTCATTTTCTGCAGTCCCCTGCTAAAGCAGTAAATGACTGAGATGATTGGCTGGTGGGTTGGAAGTCTGGAGATTTTTAAATGTACCTATAATTGCTCCAAATTAGTTATGTAGCAGAACTGCCTGATGCTTTAAAGGAATTATTTACTGCTAAACTAATTTTGTTGTTACCATAGACTTGTTGATCTTTAGAGACTTTTTTAAGAAGTCAGATATTGGTAGGAGCCTAGGGTAATTCTACCCAGTGGGGTGGTAGGTGTATCCCAAGACTTTGGGAACACTTCAATCAGTCAATCACTAGGCCCTTTTAGGTTGATACATACTTCTTATGCAGTTCTCACTATTCAAAATAGATACTTACATGATATGTAATTAATAACCTAATTTATATTTATTTGAAAGTTTCTATTTAATAAGACAATGAAAAAATCACATTTTAAAATTTGAATTTCAAAAGTTCGTATAGATCACTACCATTCTTATATAAATTGCATAAAGATAAAATTGAAGCAAACAGTCTGTGGTTGGAACAATCTTTGTTACTTTGACCTCAATTATACACATACAACAGAGACCTGAATATAAATTTTCACTCATTTACTTATAAGTCATGACCTCTGATCACATGTAAAACAGGAATAATAATAGTACTGGCTATTATAGCACTGGCTAATAATAATGCATCACGGCTTGTAAAGATGAAAAGAGTTTTATGGAAGTCCTAACCTGCTCTGACACATCGCTACCCAAGTTACTGCCTTTCTGATTATTGTTGTATGATTATTGCTATTTCTGTTACCTCACAGAGCTCCATCACTACTGCCAGATACCTTACTCCAGCTCATTCAGGGTCTGCGTCTTTATCCCCTCACTAGAAAGGCATATTTCTAAGATTAATTATTTTGAACTAACAGTGAAATTGGTGGATCTTATTCTTTATTGAGTACTAAGTATGTTGGGTGCTATCATATACATGCTCTTATTTAACCCTGACCACAGTCTGGTTTAAAGAAAAATAACGCTGAAATTTTAACAGATGTATTATTTTAGGCTCAGGGAGGATTAGTGACTTTACTCAGTCATTCAGCCAGCAGATGGCAGGGTTGAAATTCAGTTTTTAGCACCTGTATTTCTTTTTTCTTCAGTGGAAGAAAGAGGAAGGAAGGAGGGAGTGGGAGGAGAGAGAGAGGGAAGGAAGAGGAGAGAGAGAGAGAGAGACACACACACACACACACACACACACCTACAAGTGCCCACTTCTATGTTGCCATGAACACCATGGAGTCCTCCCTGACTGCTATTATTACCTTTCTAAACATAAACAAAATCCCCAGCTCTATTTCCCACATCTAAATTCTAAGCTCTTTCTTGGAAACTATGCTGAAATTATCATAGATTACAAAATAAATTTTTATTTTAAAATATCATTTAAGTTGAAATATGTCTATTTCAAGTTGAATCTCACAAGTGAGAGAAAAAAATCAATATAAGAACACATGTCATATAAAGATACTGAACTCTTTCCTGTTTCAACAGCTACGTTATTTCAGCACCAAAAGTACTTCATGTTGGAGCATCTGAAAATATTGTGATTCAAGTTTATGGATACACCGAAGCATTTGATGCAACAGTCTCTATTAAAAGTTATCCTGATAAAAAAATTAGTTATTCTTCAAGTTATGTTATTTTAACTCCAGAAAATAAATTCCAAAACTCTGCAATATTAAGCGTATGTATTTATCCTTCATTTTCTTTTCATATGCAGAATATTTCTGATAAAATGTGTTCAAAATTAGAATATTGATAAACATAAGATATGACTATTTGTGCTACACTACCACTGTGCAATTATTAGCCAATTATCAGTTGCTAATGATAATCTGAATGAAACAGAAAACTCTAAACAGAAGAATTGTGTCTTCTTTCTGAGCCATGCATGTAAGTGTTCAAACTCTTATTGGAAAGTAAAATTGTACTTAGAAAAATATTTGGTGATCAATTGAAAATAGTTTTTTGCTATGAAAATTATCATGCAAGATATAGAGAAACATGAATATGCATATTGTTCTGTAGTACTTTGCTCACAATCAACCATGGATGCTATTGAATGTGTGATTGCTTAAACTCCAATATTCTAAAATCCAAAAGTCATAAATTATTGGCTACTAAAATAAATAGCTCTGACTGACAACCCATGGTATATAGAAATGTCAACCTTGATCAACCAACTTCTTCTATTAAGACATAGTAGTATAGAGACATGCTTACAAGTCATGTTATTAAAAACTATGATACTTAAAAAAGAACCAGAAAAAATCAAAGTTGGAGGGGGCTCTAGAGTTCATTAAGACCAGTGTTTGTCTAAAGTGAGTTCTTCATAAAGAAATTAAAAATTGAAATTTTATGAAAACTTCAAGTTAGACTCATATTGATTGTTAATATTTTGGATTCATTTCTACATTTGTTTTGATTTTTAATTATGTGAAGTCATAAGCATAAGAATATTACAGCTAATATTAGGTTTGGATATATTAAGATACACTGTAAATGATTTTCATTATACTACAAATAATAAAATGTCAGCATGAAGAATCTTTCTATATTTATCCCTTAAAAGTGGTATATTTATTACTCATGTTTAAGCAACTCTGATCTAAATAAATTATGGACAACATAAGGAATCTATCATTAGTTTTGGATGGCAAGTGCTCTAATATCCACAAACACTTGCACTTATTAGTTTTATTAAGAATTAAATTCATTCCCCACAACTGTTATTTTCAGTAGGCACTGCCTTATCTGAAAAGATGCAGCATTGCCACTAGCCACCTGTGGTGCTCACCTTTAAATTTAAATCAATCAGTTGTGCTATTGAACAATCGATTGAAAAAGGAAATGAAGGTGAGAGAAACATAAAAATCAATATGCATCTGAAGCATTTAATTTTATCTTAACATTCTAAGGTATCTTTCTTAGCCAATAGTTGGATGTTGTGCCACTATATTCCAAGGACAAGTCCATTGACTTGAGTTCAAATCTAATTTATTATAGGTTATGCCTTCAATGAATCATGCGTGTTCTATAGTGTTTCTTAAGAGTGAAGAAGGAAATTAAGATGCTTTGCAAAGTAACCTGAGTACAGAATCCTAAGATTTTTACAAAGTTTTCAAAATTTCTACAACAATCTGAAATAGCTGTTAGTATTTTCACCCCGTGTTTTAAATCCTAATTTTCTGAGGAAACACTGTGCTTCCTTTTATTACGTATTTTTTGTGTAAAATCACATATCATTGAAGGTAAAGGGGATGAGTATAATTATATGCTCAGATTGGGAAGCGTGCACCGTGGCCCAGGAGCAGCAGTGTGTGATGGGCACAGAGTGTGCAGAGCCTGAGCCAGGCTGCCACAGAGGCCGAGGAGAGCAGGGCTCATCAGGGAGCTGACCAGGCAGAGGTTTCTCATCAGTTCTGCAGCAGTGGCTGCATTAAGAGTGTGTAAATTTAGCAAACATAGAACCAAGAAGACTGACCATTCTTAAAGTTGGTGATAATAATTGACACTGAAGGGCTTTGGGCAAATTTAATTGACTCTTCTGGCTCCCAATCCACTTCACAAATGGTGAGATGAACACCAATTTGGGTTTAATGAGATTGCAGTGGTGTTGAGAAAGTCAACTTGTCCTAGAACCCTAAAATTACTTTTCTCTTTTCCACTAATATTTTCTTTTACAGATACATCCCAAACAACTGTCTGGAGAACAAGGCTCTGTTTCATATGTGTATTTGGAAGTCGTATCAAAGCATTTTTCAAAATCAAAAAAAATGCCAATAAGCTATGACAATGGATATCTCTTCCTTCATACAGACAAACCTGTTTACACTCCACACCAGTCAGGTAGAGTGCAAGATGCTTCCTTCACTGGAGAAAAATGACACTGTATTGTAGAACTTTTTAACACCTGAAATTGGAGACACATTTTCAACCTGCTCAAGAGATTAAATTCCTAATGACTTTTACATTTTCAAATAGTATTTTAATGTTTAATTTCTAATCAAAAATCAACAGTTACATTATCTTCCCTATCAATTATTTCCAAGTAGAAAAAAGCTTTTTAAACATTGTAATATATCGTTTGAATTTATTTATTAACAAACGTAAGACTTAATTGCAAATACAATTTTGGCAATGGGAAAATAACTTATTATAGAACCACATACATGAAAAATTTCATTGACTCTGGAGCAGATCCCCAAACTGGAGAAACAAATCCAAGCAGAGGGGATTAGATGTTTCAGCAGAGAATATACCAGCTCACAGAAATGTGTGGATATTGAATTTCAAAGAGTTTCTACCTGAGAAAATGTTAAAGACACTGTTCTTCTGTTAGGGGGAAAGGCAGAATAGCCAGTCTAACCCTGGTAGAGGAGTGCCTGGAAATATTCTCAGTGGACCAAAAGTTCAACCCAGAAAAGCATGATGCTGCCCACATGGTCATGTGTGCAAAGCCTTCACCTCCCCATCTCTCCTCCTCACCATCTTTGCCTCTTGACCACACCAGACCCAAGGTTATGAGAGATGTGTCTGTAAAAGGGGGAGCCTCTGACATTTTATTAGTGATAGTTTTGGGAAAGGACAGAATAAAGAAGGCAAAACCAGCAAGTTTTGTTGAAAAGCTTGGCACACAGTGGGGACTTGCTAAATGTTGGTAGATGTTGATGTCAACACTGAGGTGGGACATGGCAGTACCACTACCTCTTCAGCAGGGGCACCTGTTACAATCCACTCAGCATGGAAAGGTCCAGAGAGGGTGGGGATATTGCCATCATCTTAGACAGAATGTCCTTGCCAAAACAGTGCCATCTCTTGCCCCTTGAAGATAACTTGGTGACAAGGAAACAGTCTCTGCCCCACACAGGTCAGGTCCTTTGAAGCTTGATCATACCTAGAAACAAGCACAACCTCGACCCTTCTTCCTGTATTACTGATGCTCCTTGACTGGGTCCTGTTCACCCTGCCTACCACCTAGGGTCAGGAGTCACTGTCCAGTAAGTACCTAGTCTAATGTCTAGTCCCAATGTCTGGGACCTTTCATGGCTATCAGTGCTTTCCTTAAGAATGGCCTCATCATTATATTAAAGTCCTCTACCAGGACTTTAATGTAAGAAGGTGAAATATATCCTCAGTATTATAATCATAGAAGAAAATGAGAGCACTTCTTTTAAACATTGCCACATTAGTGAGAGGTGGTGATGTGAAAGTGGTTAGAAGCAGACTGGAGCCAGATTTCCTGGGTTCAAATTCCAGCTTGGGCTGTTATTACCTACATGACTTTGTGAATTAGACTCTGAGATCCCCACTTTCCTCATCTGTTTTTAAAAAAAAAGTTAATAAAATAACATACTTACTAGAGTTGTGGGAGGGAGGTGTGGGGGGCAGGGGGGATTCAATGTGGCAGATATGTATGAGGGGGGAGGAGAGAAAAAGAACATAAGAGATGTACTCAGCATGTTGATTTTATCTCATGGTCTCAGTAAAACTGATTTTAACATAGCTTCTTTGTAGAGTTTTGCATAGTACTGACCCTCTAAAACATGGGGCTTTTGGTACCAATCTTTTTATTATATGAACAAAGTTTTCACCATGAAATGATTTGAGCACCAGCTTTTGCTAGAGAAATTACAGCATGTCATTGAAAAGCATTTACTCCATGTGCAACAAAGAGCTAAACAAAGGCTTTTGTTCAAAAGTGGGGGTATATTAATTGACAGAAATGAAAGGAAGACAATGAACAATTTGAGTCCCTGGCATTACTATTTTAAACATGAGAAAATAATGGTAGGATCTGGTTCACTAATGTTAACTGCTGGGTTTCTGTTCTCTCGACTAAAAGGCTCAGGGGTCACTCCAGTTAAACTGGGCTAACTGGGCTGCACGAAATAACCACACAAGAGACACAAATACTTTTTTCTTTAAGGTCACTGTGACGGCTCCTCTGACCTTAAGGGTCCAAAGAAAGAGAGTGAAAGCACGCGCTGACCCCTTTTATTGAGGAGAAGCTATTTAAATGAGGCAAGGGGTCAGGTTTCAGGGGGCATGCAGGAGACACCGACCCTCGGACCCAGGAAGGGTGGGGAAAGCTCTGCCACATTTCTGTGACTGAGCGCCTCAGCACCCAGCCAGGGAGTGTGACTCAGTCACGTGTAAGGATGGTCTCCCACAGTTAACAAAACCATATAATTCAAGGCTTAGTTGAGGCCTTGCTGAGTTTCATAAGTGGAAGCGTATATAGGTCTGAATCAAACTCCAAATTTTTCACTGAAATCTTTAACCATAATTTAAGACAACATTTTATGTTTCCAAATAACCATATGGTAGATCTAGGTCACTATTCTTCTGCTCTAAAATTCTCAATAAATAATGACCTAATTACAGATATAATTAATTTTGTATTATGGGTGTCTTCCCAAAAAGTTGTAAGTGTATTTTTAGGGGGAGGGTGGCTCCCGGGGATTGAATTCAGGGCACTGGATCACTGAGCCACATCCCTAGCCCTATTTTGTATTTTATTTAGAGACAGGGTCTCACTTAGCTGCTTAGCTCCTCATTTTTTCTGAGGCTGGCTTTGAACTCATGATCCTCTTGCCTTAGCTTCCTGAGTTGCTGGGATTACAGCCATAAGTATATTTTAAGAAAGTGAACTGTACTTTAAATTCACTGGGAGAAATAACTCTTAAGAAAACCCAGAGGAGTCACCTTAGGATAAAGAAAAGATAGGTAAAGACAGACATATCTGTCTTTAGAGTGACATTTTCTTTCTTCTAAATATGGATTGTAGTGTATAGACTATTTATCGAGGTTTTTAAAAGTAACTTTCTCTTTTAAGAATGATTGTTTTTTAAAATACCCTTGTGTTTAACAGAGGTTTTGATTATATTAATTTTCTTTGCAGTAAAGGTTAGAGTTTATTCACTGGATGATGAATTGAAGCCAGCCAAAAGAGAAACTGTTTTAACTTTCATAGTAAGTATATGATTTATTTAAATGACACTAACTCTTGTTTTTAAGACAGGAGTCCCATTCCAAAATCCTGTCCTAACAGCACCCTCTGTCATTCCGTGTCCCATAAACAGATGATAAACATCCATTATGAGAACAGCACCATAGACCTTTTACCCGTATGCTCTAGACATGCAGGAAGCTACACATTGAAGGATTTTGAACTAAACCATTTAAGTACATCCTTTATAATTCCTTTTTAAAAGAACACCCACCAATCAATTATAATTAATTAAATATCTATTATGATTTTTTATTTGCATAATTTAAAATGAAGAATTATAATCCATGGTGCTTACTTTTAAGTTATGTAGAAGTTAATAACTAATATGCTAACACATGTGGAAATTTTTGCTAACGGATGGGGTGAGCAGTTATTCATTTGTCAGATATGACAAACATAATAGATAATATGAAATAAATTTTCAGGGTCTCACCCAGTTTATAATATTGTAATAGATGCCTGTAGCTTTACTCAGTTTACACACCTATGATATTTTTGTGGGGAAAAAAGATACTGCAATTAGTCAAAACTGCTCACTTATTAACATCAGGTGTAGGAGTACAGTCCTCCCCTATAGGCTGTGGCACCACTTCAGCTACTCCAAAAACAAAACAAACAGAAACCTTATCAGAATGCAAGTAAAAAGAGGGGATGCTAGAGAACAAAACTACCCTAGAATATAAACCAAACCAATTATGCATTAGGATAAATGACATAGGAGAGGAGCTTGGAGGAGACAAAAGAGGGTGACAGGAAGGGCTGAGAAAACCCTGTTTTGGAATGCAGGAGGTACAGGAAACCTGGAACTGGGTCTTAATGAAAGGAACTGACATAGGTTCTTTTAAAATAATAAAGGTCCTCCTGCGGAACAAACAGTGTTATTTGACCTCTGGGAGGAGGAAGTATTTTAAACAGTAGTAGTTAATAAATGGCTGGCAGACTAATAGAATGGCTGGAAGAGAACTAAACAGAGGAAAACTCGGCTCTTTTGGAGAGCACCAGGGCTATGGACAGGCTCCTGAGCCCACATCTCCATGATTGAACGTGAATAAAGCAGAACCCAGGAACCACTGAATTCCAGTCATTCCAGGCAAGAGCCTTCCCTAGGGAGCAGGGTGGAGGAGCTGATCCCAGACCTGCAGGGAGTCAGTATGTAGGAAGTTTCCTGAAAAGAGTACTCAGATCATCTTAGAGGATCCCATGCTGATGCTGGGATGAAGGTCAGCAGGGAAGGTAATTGTAAAATAGATAATGAGGACAGGTGAGACAGGTTCCCAAAAAAGGAAGGAAGTAGCTTTAAGTGAACTGTATGTACCTTGCATAACATTACATTGAATTTTGTCTTTCATATTTAATTTGAAGTCAGGCATATTTGTTGGTAAGTATTTCTAAAGGTCAAAGATCATATAATTAGTTGAAATTGTTAAAATGTGGTTTCTGGGCTTTCAGGGCTGCTGTGGGTTGAGTATGTGCCCCAAGCTCAGGTGAGGCAGTGCTGGGAGGTGGGGTCAGGGGAGGAGTCAGAAGGCTCCACCCTGATGAATGAATTAGGCCATTCTCAGGGAGCAGGTGAGTTCTCTGGGAGAGGCTTTGTCATCAGAGCAAACTCTTTCCCATGGGCTTGTTTGCCCTTCCCCTTTTCCACCATAAGAGAAACAAGACCAGGGTCCCCCCAGACGCCAGCACCATCCTCTTGAACTTCCAAGGCTCCAGAAACAGTGAGCCTAAATAAATCTCTGTTCTTCACAAACTGCTCAGTCTGAAATATTCTTTTATAGTTGGAGAAAATAAATTAAGACAAGGGTGTTTGTTTTTATTCAAAGGATCCCCAAGGATCAGAAGTTGACATAGTAGAAGAAAAGGACTATACTGGAATTATCTCTTTTCCTGACTTCAAGATTCCATCCAGTCCTATGTATGTAAAAATATTATTTGATTAAGTTCACTCAACAAAGCACATCAGGAACTTTTGGCCTTGAAGCAGTCAAATGGAGCCACCTAGTGTTAACAAAAGGTGTCACAAATGTGGATGTGCAGTCTTCAGTCTTTTGAGAAATTAGGATCAGTTCCTGGGGTGTGTGGGGGGAGTCCCAGTACTAGAGCCTGGCCAGGCAAGCAGATAGACCTTGCAGAAGGCAGAAGTAGGAGGATTGGTTAAGCCCAGGAGATTGGGATTAGATGGGCTACATAGTGAGACCATGTCTCAAAAGGGAAAAAAAAAAAATCCCAATACATCTCATTCATTCTCTTAACATACAGAAATAACAATTGGGAAGATATAAAAATAGTCCTTGGGCTTTTTTCACCAAAAGCATCACTTCCCACTTCCCACCTCTGAAGGAATTCTGTAGGCTGTGGGTCCAAGAGACTGGAGTGGTGCTATTCCTTGCCTGGGTGTTGGATAGTCAGGTCCTCTGTCTGCATAGACTACCAGAAGGCAGAGTCCAAGTTGGGGACATTTAGAGCCATTACCTCTTTGGTCCTCATGTGAAAGGACTTAAAATAATGTCTTCACAGGATCTGATGTAACACACCTTTAGTGAACACATTCCTGGCATGTGTAAATCACCATGGGAGGGAGAGGCGCCCAATAGAAACCAAGAATCCACAATCCCTGCTTTGAAGAAATTTAAAATAGAGGAGGACTCATAAGATAAGGGCATTTAGAAATGGCTACATTGTAACTTTGAGGCTCAATCTTTTTATGGTCATTTCTCCTCTGCCCTCTTGAGGGGAGTTTGCATTTAGTTCATTGGATTATCAACCTAAAAATTTAGATTGAAATTGGGAGATTTGGAGAATTTCAATAATTTTACAAATTGTGTCATTTTTTTAAAATGCTGCACGCTCTCGAGTACAGATTGAGCCTAATATTTCACTGCCATTATCATCTTGTGCTACTTTCCCCAGGGAAGATTATGTATCAGAGGTGAGGATCTATTACGACCACAACTTTCCCAAGCCTCAGTACCACCTGTTTCCCCTGTTTAGAGTGTGCTTTCCCTTGTCCTTCACAAAGCAAGCTTCCTGTCATCTTTAGGTCTCAGAGAAAATGCTGCTTTTGCAGAGAGGCTATTGCTGGATGTGATCTATGGAGTCCCTCACTATCTTTACTCTATCTTCACACCTGTGTATTTTCTTTTTGACACTTACCTCAATATGGTGGTGGTTTATTTATTAATAAACATGCCTTTTTATTTAGATTTTAAACTCCTTGAGGGCAGGGGCCTTGTCCATTTATCTCACTTAAGTATAATAGGTACTCATTGAGTTAAGATGATGATGATAGTAATCACAGTAATAATATTAACATTAATTGACAACATAATCAATCTGAAGGTTGGTGTTCTTTTTTTTTCATTTCACAAATGAGGTTAAGTAACTTGTATAAGTCAAACCTGGTAGTAAATGAAAAAGTGAGAATTAGATTTTTTTTTCCTATTTTGTCTACTTTTTCATTTCTAGTGCTTAATATACTGCTCAGTAAATACTTTTTAGTAAAGGTTGTTAATTACACAGGTACAGAATATAGAATTGAGCCTATAATTTTACCACTCTTTATTGATTTTACTACTAATTATTTTACTTCCTCTTTAAACACACCATACTTTGTCTCTAACCCGAATTTCATTTGTATGAGGTGTGAATTTTGTCATTCAAATAGGCTTGATCTATAATGTATGTTTCCTGATATACTATTATGAATTTTCTACTCTTGTGAATCTTAATGTTATGCTAGCATAGTTAAGTTCCAGGATTAAATAAATTCTCAACTTGTCAGCTCTTCAAATCCAAGTTAATGAATCTATATTAAGATGAAATATCCAGTCATAGTGGCACACACCTGTAATTCCAGTAATTTGGGAGGCTGAAGCAGGAGAATCACAAATTCAAGGCCAGTCTCAGCAACTTAGCAAGTTCCTCTCTCAATATTAAAAATTAAAAGTGCTGAGGTTGTAGCTCAGTGGTAGACCTGGAAAAATTACACAATATGTGAAAATCTGATTACTAAACAATTGTTATTGTCCTGAAAATGCCAAATTAGTTCTATTTCTTGCTTTAAAATCTTACACAAATAAAACATTTATTTAGGCTTCATGTAGATGTATAAAATATATTATAACTTCTTTAAAATAGGAATGTGTTTGGTTTCCACTGTGTGAATTAAAATATGTGAATATGTGTGATTTTTAATATTTTGCTTCACAGATACGGTGTGTGGACAATTAAAGCTAAATATAAAGAGGACTTTTCGACAGCTGGAACCACATACTTTGAAATTAAAGAATATGGTAATTTCTGACAATTAGAAGTCTACCTACTAAAAGTCGTGGTTTTTGCAGAAATTCTTTTCATTAGTGTTCCTAAAGTAAAATCATCCCAGATGTAGATGGGGCCACCTACTGGTGTTGCTCAGGGCCTGTTGAGGCAGGGGATGGGGTAGGGGTATTGAATGCCCAAATTCTGGTTCCAGGTTGTCTTTGTTCACCTTGAGCAAGTCGCCAGCTTCTCTGCACCTGGGATCTTCTTCATGGAGCTGGAAGAGCCTAGTCCTCTAAAGAGCTTGACTTGTTAAGGTCCTTTAGAGAATCATGATTTTAGGAGAAATAAACAATCAGAGATAAGGACAGTGGAACCCAGAAAGATAAAATGAGTCACGCAAATCTCAGTCACTTAGAAATAGAACAAAGATATCAGGTTCCCTTATAGCTAGTTCAGTGCTTTTTCTTCCAGGTCACGAATCTCTAACATACTGATTTGAAAATTTCTTATTCAGGGGCTGGGGATGTGGCTCAGGCGGTAGCGCGCTTGCCTGGCATGCATGCGGCCTGGGTTCGATCCTCAGTACCACATACAAACAAAGATGTTGTGTCCGCCAAAAACTAAAAAATAAATATTAAAAAAAAAAAATTCCCTCCCTCCCTCCCTCCCTCCCTCTCTCTCTCTTAAAAAAAAAAAAAAGAAAAAAGAAAATTTCTTATTCGAAACCAATCATATTAGTGAACTAATAATTAACATGTCAATAACTTTATAGTTCTCCTAGTAGTTTAATAGAATATCTGTGTGCCCCATATCAGATTTAACTTTTTTCTGCTTGAAGTCATTTTTCATTCTCTTAGGAGATTCATAATGATAGAAGGATAAATACTCATCAAGAAATTTTCATAAATAACAAGGAAAACAGTGCAAACATTTGTACTGAAACACAACCTGAAAGATTACAGTCTTCCAGACACATGGTGTTCAAACTGATCTCATTTCTTCTACGTGCTTTTGCTACTTTCTATATATGTGTAGAATTCACCCACTTTCTGTAGCCACCCTGGTCTGTTAACCACTAGGCTCTCTCCTGGACGACTGCTGAAGCCTCCCCATCTGGTGCCTCTGCTTCCAAGTGACCTTGCTTAGTATTAGCCAAAAAAAAAAAAAAAAAAATTGAAATGCAAATCTCATCATATTATTTCATTATATTTCATTACAGTAGATCCTTATTTGTTTGGATTCATTTGGACAGGCCTCCCTGGCTCCTCCTCATCCTCACTTGAGTTCACTCCTGACCTCGCTGACCTGCAGCACTGGGGGCTTTACACGTGATGTTCCCTCTGCTTCCAACACTCTTTCCTTCCCTCCTTGCCCAGCCAGCTCCTGCTCATGGCTCATGCCCAAGTTGAAAAGCCACAGGAAGCTTTCCTTGAACTCCTTTCCCTGCATGGGATCCCTGTACGTCACATCAGTATCAGTGCCCATCATTGTAGCTTGGGTGTGTATCTGTGTAATTAGATACCTTTCCTATCTTTCCTGCTTGTTCCTGTCTGTCTTAGTCATCCCTGTGTCCCTGTTGATAGGTGTGTGCTGCCATATGGTGAGCAGGTGTCAGTGGAAGGCTAGAATAGTTCCCTGCCCCTCCCACCCTGGAGAGAGCACACCTGCCTTGGTCTCTGAAGAACAGGAACACAGCCCACAGCAACAGACTGCTTCATTCTGTTTCTTCTACCTTCAGTGTCTAGAAGATTCCTGTGAGCCACGGCTGCAGCTGACTCACCCCTCTCTAGGTCACTCTCTGTCCACAATATCCATTCCATGCAATCACCCGGTTTTCTATTAACTGTAGTGCAGGTCATCAGAATCCGAATCCATGACCCTTGGATGTGGCCTGAGTTAGGGCCATTTCAATAGATTGAATCATTTTCTTTACCAAAGAGATAAAAGAAAAAAAAAATAGACCCCTGCCTCCTTTTGGTCCTATTTTTAAATTTGACATTGATGTTCATTCTTATCTCTAATTGGGAGTTCTCTCTCCCTTTTCCAACATCAGAGTTGCATGCTGGCACTTGCAGACTGGATGCACTTTTTTACTAGATGAAAATGGGAGATGCTAAATAGACCAGAATTTTCCATTTCTATTTTCAATTTAATGAATATTCATTGAGCAATACTATGTTAAAGACTTAGAAGGGTGAAGGGAGAAAAAGAAAAATAGAGAATGCTCTTTCATTTGTTTTGAAGGAGCCCATATTTAGTGGAGGGAGTAACCTGTTGCCTGTAATGTACATTATAACCAAAATGAAAGAAACCAGGTGCTTCCAGTGGGGAGGCTGGACTGAGTGGGTGGTAAGGCTTCCCAGGGGCATTGTTGCTGATGGCAGTGGTGATGCCAAGGCAGATGTGGTGCTGATGGTGCAGCCTGCCCAGGTACCAGCAAGGAGAGCCCTTTGCTGTGTTTTCAAGGCCTAATTCACCTGGTAATATTCCTCCTCCTTTCTATTTTCAGTCTTGCCACATTTTTCTGTATCAATAGAACCAGAAGGCAATTTCATTGGTTACAAGAACTTTAAGAATTTTGGAATTACTATAAAAGCAAGGTAAGAGAGATTTATTTGTTTTGTTTTTCAGATTACCCAGCTAAACTAGGAAACATTGTGCTCATAGTTTATTTGCTTATTCTGACTTTAGTTTTGTTGGTTATTTGTTAGTGAAAAGCAAGGAAAAAGAAAAGAAAAAGGTCCTAAAGATTTAAACTCTAAGTATATATATATATTTGGAACCCAGGATGACTTAGCATATCTGGGCTGAAATATGAATACTTGACTTCTTGTCATTTTTAGTGGCTTACTCAGCCACAAAAGCTCCATAACTATTTCAAAACCCAATGCCTTGAAACCACCACTGTTTACGAGTCAGCTGGGCAGTTCTGCTGATCTGGGCCAGGCTGATGTCAGCTAGGCTCACCCGTGTGTCTACACTCAGTACACAGGTCATCTTGGGGGTGGGTGACGAGTACAGGAAGGTCTTATTCACATGTCTGTCAGTAGCTGGCAGGGGTGGGGGCTAACAGTGCTTGGACCACACAGGTTTGCTGCCCAGCAAGCTAGCCTTCGGCAGCAGTAATGCTCTGACAGAAATGCAAGCATAAAAATTCTCTGGAGGCCTACGCTTGGTACTGGCACACCATTACTTCCACCATACTTTTTTGTCCAAAGCAAGTTACAAGGCCAGCCCAGAGGAAGTAGGCTCCTCCCATGCCTTCTGCAGGCAAGGGCTGCCAATGTTGTGGATCCAGAGAGAGGGAGAGAATTGGGGTTAGTGTTATATGTAGCAAACTATCAAAAGAAATAAGGTCATTTAGAAATCCCATTTAATGTAGTTGTTAATAACCAATTTATACAGCACAGTATCCTTATAGCAACTCTGCATAGCACAAGTACAAAAATTGAGGTAGATAAATGCTAGATCATTTGCTCAACATAATACAGCTGGTAAGTTGTATAGCCTATTAGTTCTGGAGTGCTTACCCTCAAACACTACCCCATACTGCCTCTATTGTAAGCATTTACTGTGAAAATAGAGTGATATTTAGCGTACAACAGTGTAAATGGCACACTTGAGAGAAAATCATAGAAACTAACCTCTTGTAATGGTGATGGTTTGTTCCAACTATGAATAAGGAAAGTTAGCTCTTACTATACTATTATTTGATACATAGAAAATTCACTTTATTCTTACTTTAATTCTAAACGAAAAAAGCAAATATGCAGTTTGTATTTTTTCAAAAGAACTTATCTCACAACAGTGAGATCAGCATGCTCCTTTTAAAGACATAAAAGAAAATTGGGAGTCGCTCCCCACTGATGTCACGATCACCTAGGAAGTAACGTGGGCTGGAGGAAAGGCCCTGGAGCTGGGTGTCTTCATCTCTCCCTAGTTATCTCTCTCATTTCTCTCACAGTAATAAAAATCCATACTCTAGCTTTCTTATTGTTGCTTTATGAAGTGTAGTAGTGGGTTGGAAGTGTATCAAGTGCTTTATGTGATTTCAAATCTGTACAGTTTATCTGATTGTTATTGTCACCATGTTGGGCAACACAATTTTGTGGTATTGTTTGACAGATATTTCTATAATAAAGTAGTTACTGAGGCTGAAGTTTATATCTATTTTGGAATAAGAGAAGATATAAAAGATGGTCAAAAAGAAATGATGCCAAAAGCAATGCAGAACACCAAGGTGAGTTGCTAAGACGTGTTCGCTCATACCAAAGATGACGTGAGAGCTGTGGGGTATTTGGGACCCCTCTGGTCCAATCCCTCGTTCTGCATAGGTGCGGAAGCTGAAGCTTAGCACCCTCTGTTGACTTCCCTTTGCCCTTGGGATAAAGGCCAGGGCATCGGCCAGCTGATCTTGGGCCAATTCTCTCCTCCTCCTCTATGTACTAATCACTCCAAGTGCTCAGACTTGCAGTCTCTCTTCACCTTAGGTCTTTGTTCTTTCCCTCTGTCTCTTCCCATCTCTTCTTCACCTAATTCCTTCTCATTCTTTACGTTGACATCTTCTCTCTGGGAAGCCCCCACCCTAGCTCCTCCCTTGGCTAACTATGAGCTCCTGAGCCATTTATGGTTGTCACAACAGGGGACATGTAGTGGATAGGCAGAGCACCCAACACCCACCTACACACACAAGGAAGATCATCCTGTCCAAAATGTCAGTGATGCTGAGGGGAAGAAGACCTTCCTTTTGGGGAAGGTTCATTTACTTGTTCACCATTTTAGACATTGAACTTTTTGCAGGTCCAAATCATTATCATTTTATGGCCAGAGACAGCATAAATCCTTGTAATGAGTTGGTGCTCTGTAAATATTTGTGAAGTTATTTGTTCATGGCTAAGGGCGTGACTGATGGGACTGAGGTTAGAGTTCTGGCCCCCTCTCCTCTTATTCAGTTTCTTTACATTATACCATGGGTGATACGAGGCTATGTCATTTTTCCTTACTTTTGCATATTCATGTATTTGCATCATCAATTATATATCCTCTGCTTTTTAAAAGGCAGCCCTATATTTTCAAGATACAAATTACATATCTTTTATTTTTCTCATACTGGGGATTGAACCCAGGGACACTCTACTGCTGAGCTATATTCCCAGCTCTTTTTGTTTTTTATTTGAAACAGGATCTTATTAAGTTGCGGAGGCTGGCCTTGAATTTACAATCCTCATGCCTCAGACTCCTCAGTCGCTGGAATTGCAGGACAGGAATGTAACTAAGTTCTCAAGCAAGTACCTAGCATATGAGAGGCCCTGCATTCAATCCCCAGCAACAAAAATAAAAATAAAAAAGATAAAAATAAAATTAAACCAGACAAAAATACCTGTCCTCAAATTTAAACTTAAAAATAGGAAAAAAATCTATTTTAAAATAGTTAAATGATATGATATGCCCTTAACTTCATCTCCCTCTATTTAACATATGTTTGTGAATTAATGTTTAAAGTTACTAACAGTGAAGCACAAATGAAATATAAAATCCAACAAACTCTTGGCTAAAGGCAGAAGCAGAACGAGAGGCTCCTGCAGGTGGATGAGAACTCGGGGTTTGGAAGAGGCACCTGTGTCTCTAGTACCAAAAAGGCCTGTTGTTCCTGTCATGTTCCAGCTTCTTCCATGTCTGCGAAGAAAGCAGGAAGCAACTACTGGGCTTAATGGTGGCCTCGGTCATCCACTTCACGGGTGATGCTAAAACAGTTTAATAATATTTGCTTTCAACTTAGAGTCTAGTTAACACAAATTTTGTGAATATTTTCTTGTAAATTCTTCTTTAAAATAACGTTTCCATTTTCCTCTTTTAAAAGTTGATAAATGGAATTGCTCATATCACATTTGATTCTGAAACGGCAATTAAAGAGCTGTCATATGACAGTCTAGAAGATTTAAACAACAAGTACCTTTATATTGCTGTAACAGTCATAGAGTCTACAGGTAAGAGTGTGTGTGTATGTGTGTGTGTGTGTGTATTTAACTTTCTCTTGGGAAATTCTTAGTATATCAAGGGTGCAAATGACTTGTAGAGTTACTTTATATCTTCTTTTTTTTTAATGGTTAAATTTTACTTTTACATCATTGAAGACTGGGATTAGAAAGGAGCTCTGCCAAACTGTAGTTTCTGGGGGAAGCCACTGGATCCCTGCTGTCTCATCTGCAGAAATGGAATAACACCATCCAGGTGATATCTGAAGTGGCTCTGCAGGCATCTGGCTGGAAGGTGTGCTACTGCAGTATTTTCCCCTGGACAGAATCTAAATCAAAATGAGATTATATATGTACAAATACTTGATAAAATACTAAGCAAATGAAAATGTTACTTGCCGGGTTTCTGTTCTCGAGACTAAAAGGCTCAGGGGTCACTCCAGTTAAACTGGGCTAACTGGGCTGCACGAAATAACCACACAAGAGACACAAATACCTTTTTCTTTGGGGTCGCTGTGTTGGCTCCTCTGACCTTAAGGGTCCGCAGGAAGAGAGAGAGAGAGAGCAGCACGCACTGACCCCTTTTATTGAGGAGAAGCTATTCAAATGAGGCAAGGGGTCAGGTTTCTGGGGGCTGAGTATCTTCATGATGTCCACTGTCAGCAGGTTGACTGACACCTGGGTAGGCCACACCCAAGGGCACAGTAGGAGAAGGGGACACACACAAGACACTACTTCCATGGAAGATTCTATCCTAAACAGGGAAAGGGGTTATATTACAAAGGAACAGGTAAGCATAGCTTCACCCATGGGGCTGTAGCAAGACACACCCACGCAGGAGACACCGACCCTCGGACCCAAGAAGAGTGGGGAAAGCTCTGCCACATTTCTGTGACTGAGCACCTCAGCACCCAGCCGGGGAGTGTGACCCAGTCACGTGCAAGGTTGGTCTCCCACAGTTACTGTTATTGTTCTGGTCTCCTTATCTTTGCAATTATGAAGTTGTAAATGCTTCCTAAATCCCTCTTTAGATGTAAAATTCATTTTTTTATCTAAAATTAGAGGGAATAGTGTTTCTAAAATGAGTATAGTAATAGTATATACCTCCTAGGGTTATGGGGAGGATCAAAGAGTCAATATAAGCAAAGCTTAAACAGTACCTGTCAAATAAGCCCTATGTCCATCGCCCTCTTCCTATCTTCTCCCTCCTCTTTCCCGCCTTTATCCTCAGGCTCTGGAGGTCCTCCCTTCCATACTTAATATACTGGCTGGTGCTTTCAACCCAGTATATTAAGTTATAAATCAACAGTTATAAATCACTACTCTGAGTTGAGTCAAATTGTTTTACTTCTAGTATCTCTTGTTTACCAATTTAAGTTTATATTGAATCCCCACCTAACCTTCAATAAATAATTTAACTACATTGATTGAGCCCAACTTTTTTTCCATAAAATAATAGGCACAGCACATTGGCTCCTGCCTGTAATCCCAGCATCTCGGGAGGCTGAGGCAGGAGGATTGTGAGTTCAAAGCCAGCCTTAGCAACTTAGTGAGGCCTTACCTAAATAAATTATAAATAAGGGCTGGGAATGTGGTTCAGTGGTTTGTGGTTTAAGCACCTCTGGGTTCAATCCCAGGTACCAAAAAGAAAGAGAGAGAGAGAGAGACCAGATGTTCTAAGACCCTTTTCTCTCCTTTTAAATTTGTCCTTCTCTGGTGAAAGGAGACTCTCATCATTATACAAAATACATGTATGAAGATGTGAAAAAAATGAATAATAAATAAATTGGTCTTTCTGTGGTATGAGGTTATCGTGCAGTTCTGAGCACCTCACCTATGCCAGATACTCAGCAGATGTTGGAGAGTCGCGGTGACTTTATACTCCTTGCCCAGGCTATTGTTTTCAGCATTATTTCAGTGTTTCTTTCTTACTTTTTTTGTTCCTCAATTTATCTTAAATAAATTCAACTTGTTCAATATTTATGAAATATTCAAAGTGTTGCTAAACACACAGGCTTATAAATATGAATGATGTATAATGCCAACACCAAGTGGAATAAAACTGACATCACGTAGAAGTCAGTAATCCAAGACCCTTGACAAGAAGCAATTCCACATGTGCTCTCCACAAAGCATTCAATGCTAGTGACCTTAAGAAGAGGGCAAGTTTCTGGACACGTGTATAGCAACCAAGAACAGGGTTCTGATGAGGAGTCCTGAACGAGAAGGGTTTGGAGACAGGGATGGTAGATAGGGCGAAGTGGGGCTCCTTCCACAGGGAGGGCTCACCAAGAAGCCTGGAAAATGAAGACTGGTCTTTGAGAATAAGATTTTACAGTTTGACTACAGTATAAGATATATATGGGAGCCTCGTGGATACGGCATTGGAATGGAGGTTGAGGATACTAGAGTTTCATATGTTATTTTAATGTTTACCTTAACTTTTAGCCGTAGGATGACATTACTGAGTTTTTGCTGGTGGTCCCTCAGGTTCTCTCTACATCAAGCTCTCTGATTCTTCTTTTTGTCTCATACCCGTGATCTGACTATGAACACCTATAAGGCTCAGTCTCTGGATTGGTCTTTTGCTGTCTCCTTACTTGGTGAACAGGTTTTGCTGAGACTGGGGCCACTGCTAAGAAGCAACATGCTTCCTTCTTCCTCCTCAGTCCTTTGCAAAAGCTGTTTCCACAAAGGCATCCACATAGGAGCCTTCTGTGTGGGTTTGGAAACTCCTGAGGTCTAAATTCCACTCCGCCCCTCAGAACCAAGATCCATGTCCTTACTGTGGGGAAAAAATGAATGAGTGCGGGGAGCCAGGGAGAGAAAGAGTAAGTCCATGGGCTCCTAGAGATGATATAGAGACCCGTGCAGATCATTAGACTTCAAATATGCTTGCCATTTCCTTAGGTGGATTTTCTGAAGAGGCAGAAGTACCTGGCGTCAACTATGTTCTCTCTCCCTACAAACTGAACTTGGTTGCTACTCCTCTTTTCTTGAAGCCTGGGATTCCATATTCTATCAAGGTAGGTCATTTGCTTCTGCTGTGTCTGAGTGCCTTTCTGTGGGTCTCACTTTCTCTCTCTGCCATCTCTGGGCACACCCTGTTTGGTCTCTCCTCTGTCTATGTTGCTCTCTGTCCTTCCCATTTGGACTTTCTGTCTCTATCTTCTGCACTTTTTGCTCCCTTTTTTATTGTTTCTTTTTAAAATGCTAATAGTATAGAGTCAAAGCATCCTTTTCATGTTTATTGTATTTATTATTGTATTCAGTATTTTATTTAAAATAATGTTATATATTTCATCTTTAATTTAGAACGTCTAGAGCATGATATTTTAATTTTTTCTTTGAAAACATTTTTCTTTTAATAATATTCTCTTACATACATATACAATATATACTATATTATCACATAATATACAGTGATATGTAATATATTACACAATAAAATATTTGAAATATAATATTAAATTTTATGTCACATATAAAAATAACATAAAACATCATTATATAATACATGTATGAAGATGTGAATTTGGTGTCAACATACCTTACATACAAACAGAGATATGGTAAATGGTGGTATAAAGGTGTATTAAGAATTGTATGCAAAAAAAAGTAAAAGAGCTCGTGTATAATGGCATATGTTGGTGTGCACATACTTTATATACAGAGTTACAAAAATTGTGCTGTGAATGGATAATTATGAATGTAATGCACCTCACTATTGTCATGTATGTAAGAAATAAATTTTAAAAAGAAAAAAATAAAATAAAGCAAAAGATATCCTTTTGGAAATAATATATGCATGGTGGTGCAAGGTAGAGGTTAATAAAAAAATGTTATTTATTGTTTCTCATACACAAAAGAATCATTCCCAGAAGCCATTGCTTCATTTTCTCCATTATCCAGTTCCAATATAATTAAAGAAATGCAGAAGGTGGATCACATAGATCTTGCCACATCTTCTTGGTTGGCATAATGAAATGATATTTACGTTCTGAGTCAGATTGATATGTGGAGGAATCCATTCAAGATGATTAAAGTAAATATAATTTAACATTTCTATATGTCGAGAACACAATCTTATTGAATTAACAACCACAATGAATTTATGTGTTTGTAGAGAGGAAGGAAAAAGATTCAGACTTGTTGGGCTTTCAAGGTCATGATGAGTTGTTGACGTGGATGGAATTGTTCTGACAAACAGGTGCAGGTTAAGGATTCTCTGGAGCAGTTGGTAGGTGGGGTCCCTGTAACCCTGAATGCACAAACCATCGATGAAAACCAAGAGATGGCTGACTTGGAACCACAGAAGAGCATCACACGTCCCAGTGATGGAGTAGCCTCGTTTGTGGTTAACCTCCCATCTGGAGTGACGGCACTGGAGTTTGATGTGAGCTGAATCTCCAGCTATATTTTCTAGGACAGTGTGTACTTTTGACTTTTTGTTTTGGCAAGTGTAGAGAACAGATGTGGCAGATTTTATACATGAGTCCAGTGAACAGTTTTACAATTCTGAAAACAAACCAAATGACAAGAGACACTCTTCTGTTTCATTGAATGGTCCTTGAGGAAGATCAATCAATCCATATTTTGTTTCCAATAAAAGTATATTAGAGGGGCTGGGGTTGTGGCTTGGTGGTATAGCGCTTGCCTAGCACGTGTGAGGCCCTGAGTTCAATCCTCAGCACCACATAAAAATAAATAAATTAAATAAAGGTATTGTGTCCAACTACAACTAAAAAATAAATATTTTTTAAAAGCATATTAGAATCCAGAAACTTCAGAATAGGTATAGCAGTGGACATCAATGGTAGGAATCCCCTCCCCCAACACACCCATTCTTTCAGGGCCATACAAGGGTCAAATATGGAACCTTCCCTTTTCTCTAATGCACAAACCACTCTGCTTTAGGGTTCAATCATCTTCTCTCCCAGCAAATAATGTTTAGGTTCCCAGTCTCAACCCAGGTATAACTAACTACACAGATCAATGACTGCAGCATGCACAGATTCACTATCATCTACTGAGCCCTTACTGAAATACTTAGGCATTGTGCTAAGAGATTTCTGAGGAACAAATTCATTTATCAGCAGTAAGAGTTGGAAAATATCATCTTTGCCATTTTGTGTCAGAGGAAAGGAGACTTCTACCTCTGTTTTGATCAAATAACTTGTCCAGAATTAATAAGTGGCAGTACCAGGATGCAAACTGATGTGTACCTGACCCCAGATCACAAGCTAGTAATCTTTCTGCTGTCTGAAGGCAGATTTTCCTGCCACAATACCACAGATGGTATCTGTCATCATAGATGACACTGTGATGACACTAACTTCTAACTTCTGCCCCCAGTGCTTGAGTTGGTGCTACCTCCCACCAATTTCCCTCTCCTTCCTCAATCCATGCCCTCCCATCCCCAAAAAGAGTAGTCAAGCTCACATGGTATTTCAGGAAGGGAGCCAGTGTTTGTTCCTGGAGCATCTTTCTCTGCATTTCACCAGACTTTTCCACCATGGCCCACAATCCCATCATTATTTTCCATAGTCTTTACAAAGTTACTTGATACTGCAGCTGTACAAACACTGGAGTGCTGGAACCTCCCCCTCCCAACCCACTTCCCTTTGGTATTTTGTATCCTGAAATTCAGAAATTTAAAAAGCAAAGAATTGGAAAGTTGTTTTATAAAAGTATGACTCACCATCCAAATGAATTTTTGAAAAATTTTCCTTTTCAGGTCAAAACTGATGACCCAGATCTTCCAGAAGAAAATCAGGCCAGCAGAAATTACCAAGCAATCACTTACTCATCACTCAGCCAAAGTTACCTTTATATTGATTGGACTGGAAACTATAAGCCTCTGCTAGTAGGAGAATATCTGAATATTATTGTTACTCCCAAAAGTCCGTATATTGACAAAATAACTCACTACAATTTCTTGGTAAGTATAATAATGATAGATTTACATCTCATTCACCCACCTGGAAAAATATCTTAGGTTTAGAGAAGCACTGGAATGGTTCTTTACATTTGTAAATACAAAGCACTTTCAATAAGATCACTTATGGGCTGGAGATGTAGCTGGGGTAGATCACTTGCCTACCATGCCAAGTCCCTGGATTCAATTCCCAGCACTGCACACACACACACACACACACCATCTAATTTGAATATCAACTTTTCAAAACCTTTTCACATAGTGCACGATTTTCATAACCATTTCACAGATGAGGAAGTTGAGGTGATATGATTATGTGATATGACTTACCATGGTCACTTAGCTCAGCTGAGAAAGATTTGACTTGAACCAAGGACCTCTATTTCCTGATCTGATAACTCTTCTCGGCAAAGAGAGCCTGATTCAATGACATCACCTCTGCTGTTTCATAGCCAAAAAAATATACTCCTGCACCTAGTTCAAATATGTGCATTTCACTGGCCCAAAATGGGGGGATCCAAATCCAGCTCTGAAGAGTCGTGTCTTATTGACCCTGCTATTAGCAACATCACTATTGTAACACCCACATTTGACAGGAGATGGAGCAGTCAGGTCTGTTGGTGAAGCCAAGGAAAGAAAGTGCAAAAAATGTCAAGGGCTTCCTGCAGTCACCAAAGACATAGAATGAATCGTTCCACAGGCCAGGTCAAGCAGGTGGTGAGGCTCTTTGAATAATTTTGAGGAAGAAATAGAAAAATAAATGAGGACCATACAAAAATATTGACTGATGAAGAACAGGGAAACAGCTTATGGATTACTATTCTAAAACCATGTAAGCAGTCCTGTTCTCCAAAGACACAATTTTTTAAAATGTTTTTTTATTGGTCAATTAAAGGGATTAAGAAAAAACTTAACCCTCCCACTTAGAATCAAATCTATGCTTAAAACCTGAATCCCCCCAAAAGATGCCCTCCACCAACTTGTCTTTTTTTTTTTTTTAATCGATGAAACAAAGGAGGGTTTAGTGACAGTATGTGATTCAAACAGATTTGGTTTCAAATTTTAGCTCTTTAATTTCTAGATATGTCATTTTTCAACTAAAATCAGTATGACTTTTTATATTTTTATTTTGTTTTTTTCAGTCTGACTTTGTTAGTTTCTGAGCCTCAGGTTCTCCAATGGGGATACTATGCCTATCCCACTATTGTACTATAAGAACTAAAGGAGCTAAATAAAGGTCAAAGTGCCTGGCATATAGTAGGAATATACATACTTTTTTTTCCTCTAATTTCCATCCTGATGCACAGGTTTTGTTTTTATACTTATTTTCACTGCTGCTATTCATTTTTAGATTTTATCCAGGGGCAAAATTGTACACTTTGGTACAAGAGAGAAGATTCTAGATTCAACTTATCAAAGTATAAACATCCCAGTGACTCAGAACATGGTTCCTTCCGCTCGACTTCTGGTCTATTACATTGTCACAGGAGAGCAGACTGCAGAATTAGTGTCCGACTCAGTCTGGTTAAATATTGAAGAGAAGTGTGACAATCAGCTCCAGGTGAGACACAAATTATATATCACAACTAATTTTTTTTTTTAATGAAAGTTGTCAAAGCGGCTGCCTCTGAACAGTTCTGTCACATACAAATGTTCTTTTTCACGTGAACTTCTAGGTTCATCTGTCTCCAGATGCCGATGCATATTCTCCAGGCCAAGACGTGTCTCTTAACTTGGCAACTGAGTCAGAGTCGTGGGTGGCAGTCACAGCAGTGGACAGTGCTGTGTATGGAGTCCAAGGAAAATCCAGAAAGCCCATGGAAAGGGTTAAGTAGTGCTGTTCTGGGGTCGCTGCGGGAGGTGTGGCTCAGTGCAGCCTTCAGCAGGGTGGCCACCAGGCAGGTTGGGGGAGAGTTTGGGCAACACAGCCTGCTTCTCCACAAGGTCCTCAGCACAGTGGGTCTTAGGAAGGTCAACCACTCTCAGCAAATATCCGAAGCACAAGTCAGTGCTTTTTTGCTTTCCAAATACAGATCCAAGCACTTTAAAAACACATGATCATGGTAGCAATTGTATTTATGGGGCAAAAGCGCCCTCAACTCAGAGAGCTGGAGGATTTGGGGCAGCATGTGGTGGTGGGGACAGAAGCAGCACAAGAGAAGCCCAGACACAAAATCTTTGGGTTGGTTTATTTAACTCAATAAATCTGTGGTGCAGAAGAATTTGACAATGACTCAATTCCCTAAGTCCCCATTTATTTCCACTACACTCAGCTATTATTGTCTTGGCTTGGGTTTGCTTGAATAAGGGAAGACAAACTAAGAAACTGCAAAGTTAAAACTACTCACAGAGGAGAGGATATTTGAAGTCAAAATTCAAACTGAAATAAGCCCCCAGATCAGTCCTTCTCCACAAGAGCCTTCTCTTGGAAACATAAGAGGGCATGTTCTTTTTCTATTTAGCAACTAAAAATTAGTTTAATGACTCACCCCTTTGTGCTTTCACCTATTCATTCGTTTTAGACATTGATTGCAACATGTACTTTATGTACAAAACACTCTGGGTCAATTTCTAAGAATTTTCAGTCTTGGATGAATTTTGAATAGGTATGTATTTATAAATATAAAATCACAAACTAAAGGAATAGAGATGGGAGATTTGGTTCTGGTCCTTGGAAAAACCTGTGCCCTGTGCATCTCACAGGTTGTGCTAACCACTCAATGGCCAGTACCTTTAGTTCTTCACACACCTGAAGAAGCTCATCCTTTTGCCTTTCTGGACAGGCTTTCCAAGCTCTAGAGAAGAGTGACCTGGGCTGTGGGGCCGGTGGTGGCCGAGACAATGCAGATGTGTTTCATCTGGCTGGACTCACCTTCCTCACCAATGCGAATGCAGAGGACTCCCAAGACAATGGTAAAGCCTGCGTTTATCACTGAGATTGACTTTGATCATTTGCTTCCCAACTCTCCTTTTTGTCCCTCTTCCAGAATATTCCCCACAATGATCTTAGAAGGCTATGACTACTAACTCCTCTGTATAAGGTGTTCCAGCGGCCTTCAAGATAAAGAACAAGTTCTTTAGCACAGTACTCAACGCCTTCTGTGATCTTCTCCCGGATCTTCCAACAATTTCTCACCCTGCTGTTCCTGCCTGTCTACACAGCACCAGGTGTAGCTCTGAGCTGCTGCTGTGCTCTTCAAACCTTTGGGCCTTTACTCATGGGGACTGCTTTTCCCTTTATTAGCCTGGAGAAGCAAGCAGAAGAATCTTCTCCTCTAGGGGGCCTCTTCCCCACACAGAATTGATCACTCCCTTCTGCTTTAATAGGAGGGTCTTGTAGGGACCAGGTCTATCTATAACATGACAGCACTGGGTCATTCATATCCTCACACTCAGTTATAGTCCTGTCTCACCCACAGCCATGTGGGCTCTTCCCAGGCAGCGACCACATCTTAATCACTGTTCTGTGGTTTTAAAATTGTTCATAATTATACTTGATAACTGTGGTATTCATGTTTGTATTTGTAATAACCTAGCTTGAAAAGCAAATAAGAAAAATCTTGACCTTGAAGCTGGAGATCACTTTGGGTAGTATGGCCATTTCGACAATATCAATTCTGCTAGTCCAAGAACGTGGGCAACCTTTCCATCCTCTGATGTCTTCTTTAATTTCTTTCTTTAGTGTTCTATAATTTCATGATAAATATTTTTCAGTAAGATTTATTCACAGTGTTTTATTTTTGGTTTTTGGTGGGCTGTTTTATTTTGTTTTGTTTTTAATATTTTTAGTTGTAGATGGACACAATCCTTTATTTTGTCTAGTTATTATTTTTTTAATGTGGTGCTAGGGATCGAACCCAGTGCCTCATGCATATGAGGCAAGCACTCTTCCCTCTGAGCCACAACCCGGGCCTTTGTTTTGTTTTGGGGGGCTATTGTGAATGAAATTGTTTTCCTGATTTTTGTTTCATCAGTTTCAATATCAGTGCATAGAAAAACTATTAATTTTTATGTTGATTTTTGTATCCTGCTTTGCTAAATTTATTTTTCAGCTGTAGAAGTCTTCTGGTAGAGTTTTTTGGGTCTTCTAGGTAAAGAATCATATCATCTGCAAACAAATAATTCAACTTCTTTTTCTATTTCTATCCCTCATTTCCCTCTCTTGTCTGGTTGCTCAGGTTACAGTTTCAAGTATGTTGTTGAATAGGATTGATAGGAATGTCTTGATCCTGATTTTAGAGGAAATGCTTTCCAGTTTTTCCCTTTTGAGAATGATGTTGGCTTTGGTTTTGTCATTTATAGCCTTTAGGATGGTTGAAGTAACTTCCTTCTATTCCTATTACTGTTTTTAACATGATTGGGTTCTGGATTTTTTGTATCTATTGAGATGGCTTTTCTGTATCTCTTGAGATGATGTTTGTCCTTAATTCTATTTATGAATTCTACTTATGAAGTACTTTTATTGATTTGGGTATGCTGAACCAAGCTTGGATCTCTAGAGTGAAACCAGCTGCATCATGATGTACCATCTCCTTAATATATTTTTGAATGAGGATGACTAATATCTTATTTAGGATTTGCTCACTCTAAATGCTTAGGTAGTTCTCAATAACCAGTGAGTCCATAAGTTTCCAGATTCAAGACCAAATTCAGATAAAACAAACTATATGACACCATGCCATGATCTCCACTGTGATAAATAAGTCACATTATGATGTGTAATGCACAGTGCCCAATCCAGAGTAAGCAAGAAGTAACACAATTTGTTAAATGAACGAGTTGTGAATGTTTTAAGTACTTAGGCCCATGCAATATTTCTTTTAGCTTTTATTCCCTCTTTCTTTTATTTTTTAATTACACAGATAAACCTTGTAAAGAAATTCTCAGGCCAAGAAGAGATCTGCAACAGAAAATAAAGGAACAAGGTACTCTAAGAGTTTCATGTGATTGTAGAAAGTTCATGGTCATATCATCCAAAAACTGGAGAAAATGAAATATCATGTAATTTCCCTTAACTCAAATAGAATGGGTGAAAATAAAGATATGGGTGTTCAACTTGCCTCACTCAGAAAGATTAATCCAAATATATCCAGTAGTCCCATTTGCTATAAGCCCTAATATGAAAATAAGTCTTTATTACTTTTATCTCTAAAATCTACAATATGAGCTTTGATTTGTCACAAATATTTCCTCACTGACACATCATACTCTTCCATTTTATTCAGAAAAATATCCATGATTTGATTAACTCTGGGGCATATGTAGACATCTGTTTCTTTGCTGAATCTTATCCAGTTATCTGGTCAAGCCTCTTACTTCACAGACCAAGAAACTGAGGCACGAAGACTCAATGTAGATTTATTTTTTATCCTTCCACATTTTTTATTTGTGCATTATGTTGTACAATTGTGCATTATAGTTGTATAATGATAGAATTTGTTGTTATCACATATTTGTACATACATACAAAATAACAACATAATTTGGCCAATATCACTTCCTACTACTTTCCCCTTCCTCTCAATATATAGCTAATAGCTAAGCATTTTGGATTATTCTTTGGAAAATAATTCTAATGGGAATTAATTTAAATTGTTATATGACAGTTGATCATTTTATAGTACAAAGAACATCAATCTGAGAGTCCAGAGCCTGAGTTCAGCTAGTGATCATGTTTATAGTAACTTGCATATGAGCTACTGTAATTCTAACCTTCATTCTGTGTTCTAATGTTATGAAAGGAGAGAGGTTGATTAACCTGAGCCCTTACAATGAAGGATGATGCCACTGGTGAAGGTCTGCACATATGTCATATAAGAAATGTTTCAAAAAGTAGGATATTTAGCTTATATAAGGAAATTCCTGTATAATAATGATAGCTATCTTCAAATATTTAAAGGCCTTCTTGGACACTTAACTTATTATACTCAAAGTATGCTGAACCCTAAGTGCCATTTTCAAAACTTAGTACTTAGCTTAGTTGCAGAAAGCCCTTCAACCATTTAGTGTGAATTGAGATGGACCACCTGGTGGGGTCACCATCTCCCTATTCTAGTCTAATTCCCAGGACAGGCTGGTCAGTCAACTAGGTATGGCTATTGTGGGTAAGAAACCAAATGAGAGATGCTAGGACTCAGTCTGGTCAAAGGCATTTGTATTATTATTCTTTTAGCTGATAAATACAAACATCCCGTGCCAAAGAAGTGTTGCTATGATGGAGCCCGTCGTAATGATGATGAAACCTGCGAGCAGCGGGTCGCACGGATTACCATAGGCCCATTCTGTATCAGAGCTTTCAATGAATGTTGTATCATCGCAAAGAAGTACCGAGATGCAGATCCTCATAAAAATATCCAGTTGGGAAGGCTAAGTAAGTATGACATTTTCTATCAGATTTCTGCCCAATGTGGAGAATTGTGTGTAATTTTATGCTGCTAAGAAAACCAGTTTTTCATGCTGTAGTTAAAAATAGAAACAACTTGTAAAGGCCACAAAAAAAATATGCTGTCATTTTTGGGAATTTGAAGAGATATAGTATAGAGCAGAGCACACTAGTTGAGAACCAACACCCAGTGAAAACCTAAAACCAACTCAGTTTGTAAAAATTAATGACTATTTATTCTCTGTGAGATAAATCCTCAGTTTGTAAATATTAATGACTGTCTATCCTCCAAGCAAGACACTTGGACCAGATAGCTCCAATATGCCTTTGAGTTCTATCATTCTGTAGTGCTGTGGTATTACAACCATTGGAAATTGTTCATAGCTACACTGACCAAATATATAGCAAGAGTGTTTTAAATCTAGCTTAAGGTTAATTGAACTTATAAAAGTTGAAATCTCATTTTAGTTTCAGCCATAATAAATGTTTTCAGAATTTATAAAACTCTTTTTAATGTTTTTAAACTTTTAGGACTTTAATTTATATATCATCTTAAAGAAAATGAACAAAAGGGACTGTGGCTCAGTGGTAGGGCACTTGCCTAGCATGCATGAGGCACTGGGTTCAATCCTCAGCACCACATAAAAATAAAATAATAATAAAGTGAAGATGTTGGGCCCACCTATAACTAAAAAATAAATATTTAAAAAAAGAGTGGGGGAAATTAAAAAAGAAAATGAACAAAAGCACATAGCCTTTAAGAAAACAAAGGAAAGCAAGTGACAGATCCTTCTTTTACCCTGACTTTTGCTTACTTATTATTTTAAACATTGCCCTTCTCAGAAATGGGTGCATTTCTACACAAATAAATGTTATGGCTATTATGAAAACCATGTCATTAGATATATTTGGGTTGTTTTCAATTTTGGGTTTATTACGAGCAGCATCTTGCTAAACAGTCTAGTAATTTTTTTTTTTTTTTTGCTGCCTAGTTTTTCAGTTAAAATAATCTGGTTGGCCTCAGCTACCTGGAATTCCCTCTCTACAGCCCCTTCCTCTCTGGAGGCTCTACCTGTCCTTCTAGACAGCTGTGGAGCCTCGAGTCTTCAAGACCGCCAAGCTCGGCGTGGCCTCCTGTGCTGCCCTGCCTATAAACTGCCTCCAAGCAGTAAGCTGGGGCGATTTTAGGACTCTCTCCCCTCAGGGCTCGTGGTCCTATGCTGTTATGTCCTAAGGACTGAAAACTGTTGCTTTATATATGGTGTAGCATTTTCTAGATTTTTAAGCGAGGGGTAAATCCAGTACACCTTGGATAGAAGCAGAAGTTCTGACCATTTTTATTAAAGTAAATATAAACAAAACATTGAGTTAAGGCAGGGAATCATATAAAATTTGCCTATTTTCTAATATAGACACAATTATTAAAATTGTAGAAGTGAATGTAATTTTATAGATTAACCAGTATCTTGTATAACCTCAGTCAAACTAAACATTTAACACTCTAAGGGAAAAAAATCATAAAGATGTTTTTCTACTTTGTCTTATCAGTGCTGTTAGTGGAGAAATCCTAGGTCTTTTCAGTTCTGTTTTGAAATCACTAAGCAAAATGTTTTATTGGCCTTTTGGAAAACACTTAAGTAATAGATTAACAGACATATTTTAAAATTCATCTTCAAAGAGAATTTATATTGTTTTTCCATAACTGAATATGCTTTTCCCTACTCCCCAGATATAAAGACCCTGTTACCAGTAAGCAAGCCAGAAATTCGGAGCTACTTCCCAGAAAGCTGGTTATGGGAAGTTCATTTTGTTCCCAAAAGGTATTCTACTTCTCTCATGTTCCTCTGGAAAAAAAAAAAAAAAAGTGTGGAAAATGAAAATATTATGGCCAAAAATCTGGATGCTACTCATTCCCCGTAGTTTGCTTTAGAGTTAAGATGATCCCACCATCTGGTCCAGTTTTGTTCTGTTTCGCTTCATGATTTTTTGTTTGTTTGGTTTGGTTTTGTAGAGTATTTTGCTGTGATAATTCCTTCCAGGGCATCATTAATTACTGGTAAAGAATAATACTCTTCCATTCTATTTCATTTTACTTTAGGATCCATTTACTACATGCAGTTGTGTGCTCTACACCATATTAAGCAGCTATTTTTATCTTAATAATAGCTGAACAATAAAATAAACATTAATAAACAAAAAGATTAGTTATTTCCTTGTTAAAGTCTTATTTGAACCGGGCATGGTGGCACATGCCTTTAATCCCAGCAGTTTGGGTGGCTGAAGCAGGAGGATAGCGAATTCAAAGTCAACCTCAGCAATTTAGTGAGGCCCTAAGCCACTCAGTGAGACCCTGTCTCTAAATAAAATACAAAAAAAAAAAAAAAGGCTAGGGATATGGCTCAGTGGTTAAGTACCCCTGGGTTCAATTCCCAGTTCCCCCCCAAAAAAGTCTTATTTGATACATCTTTTTGGGGGTGTATAGGATTGAACTCAAGGGCACTCAACCACTGAGCCACATCCTGAGCCCTATTTTGTGTTTTATTTAGAGACAGGGTCTCACTGAGTCACTTAGCCCCTCGCCATTGCTGAGGCTGGCTTTGAACTCTCAATCCTCCTGTCTCAGCCTCCCGAGACACTGGGATCACAGGTGTGCGCCACCACACCTGGCTTACTTGACACAGCTTAATGGGATGGATGCCTGCACGGTATCGGGCACTGAAAACAGTGATACACAATACTGAGTCTCCAGGCCTCGATATTCCAGGTGGGCTCAAACCTCTGGCTCTCCCACGAGAAGTCAAGGGCCTGTATCCAGAGGGTCTCCTTTTCCTCACTCATGTGGTCTTCCTCCACGCTCTTGGCCATTTCATCTGACATTGCTCAAGCTCACACTTCCAATACTGCCCCCCACCCGACCAGTGATTGCATTAATTACCCTTTCCAATTAAGTCTGTTGCCTGAATCGAAGTATATAATGGTCTGTTTACTTCCTGTCTTTCTCATTAAAATTTGAATACCTTAAGGGCCAAAAACTGAATTCAGATTATTTTTTTATATCCTGGACTAAGATCCTACTTGTAGAGGTATAAAAATAAATGTGCTAAATAAATACATGCTGCCGGGGCTGAGGTTGTGGCTCAGTGGTAGAGCGCTTGCCTAGCATGCTTGAGGCACTGGGTTCGATCCCCAGCATCACATGAACAATTTAATAAAGAAAATAAAGGTATAATAAACATATAAATAAATACATGCTGCTCTGAACTCTCAGTATCCCTCGGTAGAGATATCACAGTGAAATACAATTTATTTCCTTAACAATTTCTTCCACTAGACAACAGAAAACAGAACTAAGAGGGACAAGTGCTGTATGCTTGACTTGTACTTGACACTATGCCTGACTCAAAGCTGGTGCATAAGACCTGGAAATAAATATCCATGCTTAATCAGAAAGTTTTGGTTTTGTCAATTTGTGGTGAGCAGTGTTCAGTTGCATTACTTTGCTTCCCTATTTTAGAATATAGAATAAACATAGTTTTTCTTTGCTTTATATGCTTTGAAATGCATCCTTGAATGCTCACTTTATAATGTCTAAAAACATGGAATAGAATGGAGAGCTGCTGAATGTATTTTTGTTGATGAGTTTTTCCCTAATAGTTAATTTGATTTTGTGTTATGATATTTTTTCTTTCTTCTAAAGTAATAAAAAGCAAAAATGCGGTTACATTGGGTTAATTAATGTTCTACTGCATTTGAACGTCAACCATTTACCTTCCAGGAAACAGCTGAAGTTTGCGCTCCCTGATTCTCTAACTACCTGGGAAATTCAAGGTGTTGGCATTTCATATGGTGGTAAGAAAGCTGAAGTTGAGTGCTCATTGAAGGAGTGGTTCAATTAGCAAGATGTATCCTTGTTACTGTGTATTCAGTGTACCTAGGACTTAGGTAGTGTCATTAAAAAAATAATAATCTTCCTGTATTACCAGGAGACTTAGATATACCCACATCCTTGAGCTGATTGATCTCTCCTTTTGTGCTTCTATTAGCTATCATTTTATACATGCAGGTGTCACATCCCTATTTTCTTTCACTTTTCTCAGTGACTGGGAGCTTGAGTTAGGAATAAATACATGACTTCCCTCTTGGCCCAATGTCCCTTTGTGGTGACGACTTACTTTTATGAATAACTTCAGCACTGGCTTCATTTCTTTATTTACTGTTTTTCTTTTCACAAAATCTTATTTTCCTACAATCAAAATTTTATGCCAATTATTGGAGCCAATCATAAATATCTAAAAGCCTATCATGAATGCTTATTAGTTAATAAGCCCTTTCATGCCTTAAACAGAATTAAACAATTGTTGAACAAATAAAGTTTTCTGTTAATAACTGTTACAATAAAGATCAGCTGGGCCTGATGGTGCATGCCTGTAATCTCAGTCACTGGGGAGGCTGAGACAGGAGGATAGCCAGTTCAAAGTCAGCCTCAATAATTTAGGGAGGCCCTAAGCAACTCAGAAGACCCTGTCTCAAAATTAAAAATAAAAAGACTGGGGATGTGGTTCAGTGGTTAAGTGCTCCTGGATTCAATCCCTGGTATACCCCCCCGCCAAAAAAGAATAAAGATCAATGAGCAGAAAATTTAAGAACATGGATTATAAAACCAAAAAAAACACGATGTAATATTCTTTTTACCTTGAAAATAAAGCCAACATGAGACATGTCAGTACTAACAAAGCATGATGGGAGTTCCCTGATGTGCCCCTGCTGTGCTTTTCCTTTGCACTGAAGGTATGTGTGTTGCTGATACCCTCAAGGCAACGGTGTTCAAAGACATCTTCCTGGAAATGAATATCCCGTATTCTGTTGTGCGAGGGGAGCAGATCCAACTGAAGGGAACTGTTTACAACTACAGGACTTCTGGCATGATGGTGAGTAAGTATTCGTGGTGTGGAAGAAGAAATGGGGTTCTGAGAATGTCCTTGGTGTGATTATCATACGCACAAAAACAGAAATTCAGCTCAGTTCAGCAGTATAACCACGCACTTACAAGGAGTAGAGTACCAGAATGTGCAGCTTGGTACAAGAAGGGATACAGAAGGGAGGAAGGGTTGAGAAGAGTGTTCATGCAACTCCAGAACAAGGTGCCCAAGGGAGTTGGTGTGCTGTGGAGGTTCAGGGAAGGGTGAGTTCATATTTAGTTCATTTCACACCTTTGAGTTCCTTGAGCTCCTTTGCACTAGCTCCTCTTTCTTTGCATCCATTTTAGCTGTTCATATTCATCTTCACTTTGGGGAACTTGTCACCCTCCCTAGTCTTGATTTCCAACACCTCACCTTTGAGTCGTAGCCTCCTTCCTGTCCTTCTGACTCGCTACCCACAGCAGGGTTCTGCAGCACTAGCAACACCTCCAGTCCACAACTTGATCACTTTTTAATTAACCATTGGCCCTCTGCCATTGTTTCTTTAGTCCTTGTACAGGTTACAGTTCGTGAGCCATCATTATAACCACACTGATTAAAATGATGGTGACTCCCTTGAGCCTGTCACTCCAGGGTACAATCCATGAAGGTCCAACCCTGAGGGGACTCACCACTTGTCTCCCCTTTGCCAGCACACCTCAAAAAAAAAGTGTACAGAGGCTGGCTGGTTTCCCTTGAAAATCACACAATCACAAAACTTCCTATGGGAATCCAATGCCGTCCAAAAATCTATCTATTTTTACATCTCCAATTTTATTCTCAGAGTTGACTATTTCAGTAACTCCACCCAAGTTTGATTTATTCACCCTCTAAAGTTTTGAAGAATTATGTATTCCAATGACACATTTTAAGTTGTCATATAAAATTTTTCATTATGAGTTATAATGCCAATCTATTGCTTTTGAAATATTTAAATATATATTTTTAAATAAGACTGTATATCATATTTGAATATATATATAATGTAATCTAAATAACATAGTAAACCATTTTTTAAAAATTTGAATAAGTTCTTAACAGATTATATGTCATTCCTTTTTCTTTATGAACTCATTTTTATTCTACTGTCCTATATTTTATGCTTGAATTTTTCCATTCTATTGATTATCCTATCATACTTTGATGCGGTAAAGATATGACACACATAAAAAATGAAGTATTTTTAAATTCCAAGGTTATAACACTAGATGGCAAAGAATTATGGATTTAGTTACCATTATAAATATCATTAGTGCACAATTGATAAAATAACATGTCATTATGTATTTCTAAAGTCATTAAACAATTGGTCTAGTAACTATGGATAAATAATATTTATTGTTAAAAATGAAAGTAAGCTCAATATAACATCTTTTTTATTTTTCATCCATTCTATCTGCTCTGGTTAAGATGGGGGAATCAGGGGCTTCAGGTGACCCTGAGGTTTTCTTCAGCTCCTAACCCACCAGCTCAGGTTGTCACTGTGTCATGAGGGGGTAAGAAGGAGAGGGAACTTCACATTTTTGAGAAATTCCTCAAAATTAGTTGTTAAATGTTGATGCTTTCTTTTGTTTATCTTGATTTACTTTCGATTTTAAGGATTTAATCTTTTAGGTATAGTTCTTGATTTCATCAGTTCACCAGGTTTTGGAGGGAAGGCTAGAAGTCCATGAGTCCTATTACTAACTCATAATAAATATGAGGAAATGGAAGACGAGAGAAGTCATGCAGTCTGTCCCATGTCACAGTTAATAAGAAAGCCAAGGTTTGAATCTAGGTATTATTAGAGCTAGAGTTTAGTTGTAAAACAGGGTACAAGTGGGAAGTTAATAATATTGGGGAAAAAAAAAGTTGGGGACATATTGGGCAGGACTGTTCATGGACCAAGATATACAGTTTTCAACCTTTCATCAAATCATCATTTAGTGAATATTGGAGGCTGGGCTAAGAGATACAAAGAGGAGTAAAACATGGAGTGCCTGAGCCTGAGGCTCCCACTGTTCCAAACATAAACACACAGAGGGACAACGTAAGGCTCTCAGAACAGCGCAGAGAAGGACAGTAGCTTTGTACCTCACTTAGGAGGTAATGGCCTAAGAAAGGCCAGGCATCTCCAAGCCAGGGCTGAGTTTTCTAGACATCCTTCCCCATCACTCAGCTCCCCAACAGCTTGTGTGTCTGTTAGGAAATCAGAAGCAAGTTTTCTCCCATGCTGAGAACCTAAGGGGTCACCCTAACTTCACTAAAGCCTCAGGGAAAAGCTTGTCTAATCAAATGAAATTCAGGGTAAATGTTCCCAGAGATAAAGTTTTGTTTTTTTTTCTTTTTTCATAAAATGTATGACTCAAGTGATAACATGTGTTGATATGATTTTTCACCGATGATATTTCAGTTCTGTGTTAAAATGTCAGCTGAGGAGGGAATCTGTACCTCAGGAAGCCCAACCATTGACCCCCAGGGGACAAAGTCCTCCAAATGTGTGCGCCAGAGAGTAGAGGGCTCCTCCAGTCACTTGGTGACCTTCAGCCTGCTCCCCCTGGAAATCGGCCTCCACCACATCAACTTTTCCCTGGAGACAGCGCTTGGAAAAGAAATTTTAGTAAAAACATTGCGAGTGGTGGTAAGAAAAGCATTCTTTTTAAACATACCTTTTTTTTTTTTTTCCTAGAAAAAGGTATCAATCACGTATGCTTAAATGATTCAGGTGAGCCGAGGAGAGAAGGAGAAAAACAATAATGTAAATGTCACAAAATATTAACAGTTGAGGAATCTGAATGGAAGTCATTCTGATTTTTTTTTGTACTATTCTTGCAACTTTTCTGTGTGTTTGAAATCATGCTTAGATTTTTTAAATAAAACAACAGCACTTTTTTATTGAAGAAAATATGAATACTGAAAAAAACACAGAAAGGAAAAAAGTCACCAATAATCCCTACACCCAGAGATTCACTATTTTAACAAATTGGTATGTGTCTTCCCGGGTTTCCACAGACAAATTCAAAAAGTGCATCTTGAAATGTACATGTCAGATATCATGCTAGGTTCTGAAGTTAAAGCAAAAATAACACATGACTCTTGTCTTTAAAGAACTTAACTCTCCAATTTATGAATGAGTGAGCAAGCCAAAAAAGGAAGAAAATGATCATTTATTAAATACCATTAATCCCATAGCCTGTTAATCCCATGTTACTATTAAGACTCTCTAATATAATTCGTATCTGTCAATTTAAAACAATGTTAATTTAAACTAAGGTCAGATTCTTGGCAAGGTTCACATTGCTAGTTACTGATAGGTCTCCCTAGGTCTTCATTCTCCAAGCTCTGCTTTCAGTTGTGAAATTCCCTTCTGTGAACCTGGATTGAGTTGTTCTGTGCAAGACCCATTCCTGTGCATCCTTGCCTTGTGGTTTCATGCACAGATTCTGGAGCAAGCTGCTTGGCTTTGACTCTTGGCTCCCCACTTCCAGCAGTGTGACATTGGATATGTATGTTACTCCATCTCTACGTGTGTCAATTTTCTCATTTTTCAAATGGGAGTAATTATAACACCTTCCTCATGGAGTTTTTTAGAGGTTAAAGAGCTAATAAATAGTTAATAAATACCAAGCACTTAGGCAAGTTACCAGCCTATCATAGCTTCCATTTAAGGGCTTGCTCTGATCATTATACAAATAACCATGTAAGCATGCAAGTATTTATACATAGTTTGCTTTTTCAAGAAAAGAGGATTTTTTAAATTGGGAAAGTGGACCCAAAAAAAAGTTGATTCAAGGAATTCAGGTCATATAAATTTGATTATATTCTTAATTGATGTTTTCTGCCTTTACTTTAGCCAGAAGGAGTCAAAAGGGAGAGTTATGCTGGTGTTACTCTGGACCCTCAGGGAATTTATGGTAGGAAAATGATTTTGTATTTTATGTGTTGTCTTTTTGCTCTAGAAATTGAAGTACACATGTAACTTAAAATGCTACTTTTCAAAATGTTAAATGTGTAGAATCAGAAATGTCTGCTTCCTAAATCACTGACTTTATTGATAACATTTTTCATGCTATAAACTGTAGGATTGAGACCAAAGGTTATTCCATTAATTTTAAATGCAAAGCATTGAAATACTAAGAATTGTATGGATTCCCTCATACAACAGTTATTTTATATACATCACAATAATAATTTATATTATTATATTACCATAAGTCTAAAGAAAAAGTCATTTGCATAATTATTTAGCATGCATTATTTGAAAACACAATAATGTTGATCAATTTACAAATCCGTTCCTTATTGCTCCTGATTCCCTGATTATCCCTCAACTGAGATATACAAAATCCTTGAAGCTAGACTCTTATAAACATTTGTGTATTAAGTCAACACCTACACACAAATATACAATATATATTTCTGAATTTTTTAGAATGTGCTTTGTGAACAATTTTTTAGAATGTGCTTCTCAACAAGGGAAGACAGACTGTCTTTCTTCATATTAAGTTGTTACAATTTACCTTCTTGTCATATTCAGTCCTTCCTGTTTTCTTTCCATGATGCAACAGTGGGAGAAAAGACATTTGCTTACAATTAAAGACCACTATACTCAGAGTTCTGTTTCCCCAGGGAAAGCAAAGTGCTACTACTTTTACATTTTAAATCAGCTGGGTATCACAAACTGAATAAGGATGACTTCAGAAGAGTAACAACAGAAAGCTCCTTCCAGTGTGCGTGTAGCCACCCAGGCACACACCCACAGAGGACCCTCCTGAGTGGGCTAGGGGTAGAGACACTGGTGTTCTGAGATCTGAGGCCTGGGGCAGGGCCGTCGAGCCTCAGAGCCTCCGTGTCCTTTCACCAACAGTGCTGCCTATCCTGACATTATTGCAAGAAAAATCCCAGCCCCGTCTTATTTGTCCTATGTGTAAACAGTAGGGTCAAAGAGAGGAATGATCTTTTTATCTAGAATGAATCCCTCTAGGAAATTTCTTAGTTTAAAACTTCTGGGCTGGGGATATGGCTCAGTTGTGGGGCACTAGCCCAGCATGCACAAGGCCCTGGATTCCAACCCGGCACTGGGAAGGGAAACAAGTCTACGCCTCTTTCCCATCTTGTCATGTGACCTTTTTTCCTTATAATTTTAGGCAACTTAGATTCAGGCAGCTTCGTTGCCTTCTAGGAAGCCAAAGAGGGTTAAGATGGAAATCAGTTCTATCCAGTTATCTTATAGAGTTTATTAATACTTCCAATATTTATATATTGAAATTGCTATTCCACAGTGACACTCTACAGAATTCAGTGTTTTAGAAATAATCAGGATGAACCTGAAAAAGTACATGGATGATAATAATGTTAAAAGAAATATGAAAATATGTGCATGGGTGAGGGAGAATGGGGTCTCACAGCACACTGGGAAGTATTAGCCTTTAAAAATCTGGATAAGCATTTATCTGGACTATATAGTGGGACTGCTGGGTCAAAGGGCACACACATATTTAATGTCATTTACTCTTCAGTATTCCTGTGCTTCTACCAGCACAAGGGTCCTCTTCTCTCCCTAGCTATCACCAATTATTTCTGTTACTTACCTCTGTGAATTGTGTCATTTTTTTGGATGGCTATAAAGTAACATCTCATTGTCATTTTAGTATCGATTATTCTGGTTAATTTTAAGCATCTCTTCATATATTTATTAGCTGTTTAAATTTTCCACCTGCCCATTGCCTATTCACATCTTTTTAACTTTTCCTATTTCCCTTTGGATTTGTCCATTTCTTCTTCATTTTGTCTCTGATATACTTTGAGTAACAGAAAGTCTAAATGGGTTTTGAACAATGATTCTTTATACGGGGATAGTCAAATCCATCATAATTTGTCTGATTTATGATTATTTATTTTGGGATAATCTTTAAGAAATCTTCCTCTACCCTTAGTTCAAAAAGACATCAATGGATATCTCATTCTACTGATTTTACAGATTCAGCTTTTTAGCATTTTAATCTTTCTGAAATCTACCTTTACATGTGATGTCATGATGGTTCTTTGCTCATGATCTCTTAAAAGAAGTAAAATTGACTTCCTGAGTTCTAACTTCCTCCTTTAGCTTTTCCATCTGGTAGCAGAATTGTCAATGAGAATTAAAATAATCAAGAGCAGGTATCAGGGGAGAAAATGGCAGAAGCTCAAATTTAGATATTCACAAACCCCTCTCTATAAATAAGTGCCATGCATCAAGCATGAACTGTATGCCAATCTCTCTATCTACATCATTTCACCTCACACACATCCTTTGAGGAAAAAAGTTATTACCTCCATCCAACTAAGAAACATACTGAATTATAGGTTGTGTCTTGCTCAGTGCCACATATTTTTAGGATGCTCTCTTTGAACTCCAAGCTCCATCAGCCATACTACAAGACTCTTAAATGCCTTCACTGACTTTTATCTTAATGTAATATCCTCAACACTTTTCTTTTTTATTTTTTATTTGTTTTAATTAATTATACATGACAGTAGAATGCACTTATATACTTTGTATCATACATAGATGGGATATAATTTCTCATTTTTCTGAGTATACATATTGTAGAATCACATTGGTCACACAGTCACATACGTACATACAGTAATAACGTCTGTTTCATTCTACTGTTTTTCTTATCTCCACATCCCCTGCCTTCCCCTCCTTTCACTTCCCTCTACTTAATCTAAGGTAACATTATTTTTTTTTTGCATTACATTTCTTAATACACATAAATACCAACTTTTTGTATTTCTGTTTGTATATAAAGTATGTTGACACCCAATTCAAGTCTTCATACATGTACTTCGTATATTGATGTCTATCACATTCCACTAGCCTTGTTAATCCCTCCCGCCCCTCTTCCCTATCTAGATTTCATCTATTCCTCCCATGCTCTCTCTCCCAATTCCACTATGAGTCAACCTCCTTATATCAGTGAAAATATTTGGTATTTCAGGGACACAGCCACATCAATGTTTATAGCAGTTCAATTCACAATAGCTAAACTGTGGAGCCAATCTAGATGCCCTTCAGTGGATGAATGGATAAAAAAAATGTGGCATATATGCACAATGAAATTTTACTCAGCATTAAAAAAGAACAAAACCATGGCATTTGCAGGTAAATGGATGGCGTTGGAGAAGATAATGCTAAGTGAAGTTAGCCAATCCTCCAAAAACAAATGCTGAATGTTTTCTCCTCTGCACTTTTCAAGGCTAATGGAGGAAGAGGTCTCATGAGGAACATTCCTGCATCTTTGGCAAAGCCATGTGGCTCGTCCATTAAATTGCAAACTGTCACTCATTTCTTCAGCATCTTCCATGAGCCAGGGACTTTGTGAACTTCAGTTTGAGTCAGAGAGAGTTCCTGTCCTGAAAGAGCCTTCTTAGCAGGACAACAGGGGGTAGATTCTCTTTCTGGTGACTACAATGGACTCTGCAGTAAAACTTCCTCAGCTCAGATCACAGCTCCATCTGGGGTAGTGGCCTTCAGCCTTTCCAAGCCCAATTTGCTCATCTATAAAATTAAAATAATAAAAATAGACCTAACACACAGAAGTGTTGTGAAGATCCAATGTAATAACACATTTAAAGAATGTAGTGCAGTGCTTGGTAATCATTTTGTGATATAAACCACTGAGTAATTGTAATAGAAAAATTCTCCTGAGACTAGTATGCTAAAACTCTGCTGTTGAGGACATAGAGAAAAAAATAATATCTAAATTAGACTGACAGGGGACAGTGGAAAGAATTTCAGGTTATGCTTCCCAACAGTGTTCAAATAACCTTGACTAAGAAATTACATATTAGTTATTTTTAGAATTCAGTTCCAGGAACAATTTTCTCTCTGGACAAAATGGCTTGCTACCCTATACTAGTGAATAAACTTGATATATTCTATTTATTTCATGTCAGAAAGCTTACAGTCAAATTAAATATTTTATTTAAAAAGATTATATAAGCCTAGGATTTAATTTTCAAAAATCTTGATGATTTTTCTTTCTTTTAAAATTTTAATTGTTATTATTGAAGTCTTTTATTCTGAAAAATTATTTGGCAGTAGGTACCTTATAATAATCTGTAAATAGTCTCTTCCCCGAAGAAGTCTGTAAGTCTCATCATTTTTTAATTTACAGGTGTCATTAGCAGACGAAAGGAATTCCCATACAGGATACCATTAGATTTGGTCCCCAAAACAAATGTCAAAAGGATTTTGAGTGTAAAAGGTAAATTAATAAATCCCATTTTTATTACTTACTTCACTTTGTGCTTCAAACAAAAATCAAATATCCTCGTGATTATTGCATTTATGTTTCTGCAATTCCCTACACACACAGCTCTGCCCTTGAGCGTACCCTGTCGCTTGCTACTCCCACCCCCACACCCCTTTCAAATGCCTGATCGCTTCTGCAGCTGTCTTCTGTCACTCACCTGATTTAAATGGAGGTTATTAACTCTCCCATGATGGAGGGTAAGGGCTGTCATGGGCCCAGAGACCCCACTAAAATGGGGGTGCAGCTGCTTCTGGACTTAAAGAACTTTTCAGGGTCCTAACCAATCGTGCTCCACAGAAAGCTTTGTGATATGTTGCTTTCCTGCAGAAAGACTGGTCCCAGAGGGGCTGTATTACTCTATTTGTGCTGCTATAATAAAATACCTGAACCTGGGGAATTAATAAAGACCAAATATGTATTTCTCACAGTTGTGGAGGTTGGAGGTTGGAGATCATGGTGCTAGCAGTTTGAGTGTCTAGCAAGGGCTGCTTTCTGCTTCCCAAGTGGCCCTGTGTTGCTGCAACCTCAAATGGCAAAAGACAGGGGCAAAATGACAAAAACGTGTGGACAGCTTCCCACACCTCTTTTATAAAGTCATTAATCCCTTCATGAGGACTGAGCCTTCCTGACCTAATCTCCCCAAAGCCTTCTAATACCATCACCTCGGCGGTTAGGGTTCGGCATAGGTTCTGGAGTGGTACACACTTTGAATCCACAGCAGTATCTCTCCCTGCAGTATATTCGCAGATGTGGCATCTTTGATGGGCTCCCCCTGGTCTCTGGCCTTCATAATTCAATAACTTAACACAATATGACAGCATGTCCTGACTGTATTTTATCTCAGACAAATCATTGCTACTGGAAAGGATCTTTTTGATCATGCACAATCCTATTGTTGGATTTATCAGAAAATGTCTTGCCTATGGTTGCACAGGGAGTTATAGCAGAGCGATCCCAGCACTCCCTTCTCCTGCTCTTTGCTTTGCTTCATGGGAGGATAGTTACTATGATTTACAATGGTCTAAATCTATCAGGTTGATTGGCAACCAGTTTGCCATGTTCTCTAAGCAGTAATCTGTCTAGTGTATTATACCATCTACCACTATAAAATAGTAATGTTTTTAAGTCTTTTTTTTTGATACTTTAAAGTTCACATTCCTAACCAGATGATTCTTCTCGTCATTTTTGAGAAGCAGAGTAGAGATGGTTGATCCTCTCTCTTTAGAGTACACTGTTAGATGCTGATGGAAAGGGGATGTGTCTTCTTTGATTTCTTTTGTTTCAGGGCTGCTTATAGGTGAAGTGCTGTCTACTGTTCTGAGTCCAGAAGGCATTGACCTCCTCACCCACCTCCCCAAGGGGAGTGCAGAGGCAGAGCTCATGAGCATTGTCCCTGTATTCTATGTTTATCACTACCTGGAAACAGGGAATCACTGGAACATTTTCCATCCTAACTCGCTAACTAAAAAACAGAACCTGAAGAAAAAAATAAAAGAAGGTAAAAATAATCTATTTTACATAATAATCCAGTGGGTTTCAAGCAAATATTTAATTAAACTAGCATTTAAGTTGTGAATTATATAAAAGCTTAATTATAAAAGATTTTAGGGGGGAAAAACATGAGTTGGACCCTGCTATATAAATAGATACTATTTCTTTAGTATTTTGGCTTAACTTTCCAAAATGCCTGGATGGGAGACAAGACACCTGCATTCTAAACCCTACTGAACACTTCCTTCCTCTTTGAATGAGATTAGAATGTTCTACTTGATAATTGCCAATTCAAGCAATTCCTTTAAGAAGTTCAGTGTTGGCCACAGAGCACATGCTTGCTGCCCAACACCAAATGCAGTTTACTGCTCCCAGGGGCTGATACTCTTTGAGTAGAAATGGAGTTCAGTGGAGCTCTGTGTTCTTTTTCTGGTGCCTCTTAGGGATGGTGAGCATCATGTCCTACAAAAATGCTGACCATTCTTACAGCATGTGGAGGGGTGGAAGTGCCAGCACTTGGTAAGTAGAAGATTTTTTTTTAACTTATATTTCATGTAGTAGTTGATTAATTAAAGAATAGCTATCACAATGGAACTCCGTTCCTCCAGTTGCTCCAACTAAAAGCCTATCTCATTCTTCACTCCTCTTTTTCTCTTATAACACACATCTGATCCTCAAATATCCTTGGCTGCATCTTCAAAATAGATCCTGAATTTGGCTAGCTCTCACCAACTCCATCACACCATCCTGGCCAAGCCAGCATCCTCTCGGGATGATTGCTCTAGCCTCCTCTAGCCTTCCGACTTCAGACTTGGATCCTCTTTGGTCTATACTCAACACAGCAGCTGGAACAACTCTGTTAAAATGCGAATTAGGCCAGGCCATTCAAAACCACTCAGGAGCTTCCCATCTTATCCAGGGTCGAATCCAAACTTTTAACTGAGAGTTAGAAAGCTCTATCTGATCTCCACATCACCTCACCTATATGATTTCTCCACGCCAGGCAGGCTCCCACCTCTGCACCTTTGCACCAAGTGTTCCCTCTGTCTCTTATCCCTCCCAGGTGTCAGCAAGGCTGGTTCTCTTATCTCCTTCAGGTCTTTACCAGAAGTCACCTTCTTAGTGAGGCCCTGCTGTATCATTCTATTTAAAATGGCGACTTGCTTTCATCCCAGCACTTCCTGTCCTTCTCTGTTTGTGTCCATTTTCTCCTTAACATTTAGTACTAACATTCTTACTTATTCCACTGTCTCTCCCATTAGAACATAAGCTGCATGTGGGCAGTTTCAAATGTGCCTAATGCCTGGTACATGTCTGGTTCATACCGCGTGCTCAATAAGTATTTATTCAATAAATTATAACTTCTATAATTCCTATAATTTGAGGGAAAGGTAGTCTGAATAAATTAAAAGTCCACATAGCAGTCTATTTTCAAAAAAATGCTATCATGCTTTGACAAAATACTTAACAAAACATAGCTTATCAACCTTGGTGGGTTCCACTATGTGAAACACATTAAAGGAGTTTATAAATTACAATGATTTAATTTTAGATTTTTCCTTTTAACTATCAAGAGTCCCCAGGATTTCCTCCCTGGTCTCTTATTTCCTGCAGTCTCTCCTTGTGCAATCTCATCTTCGCCCAAGACTTCCATAATTCTATGCTGATGACTCCCTAATTGATGTCTCCAGGCCTAACTTCTCTCCAGAGCTCTGCAGCCCAAGGCCTCAAGCACAGTCTGTGCCCAATTCATTCTCTCCTTCTCAGACACGCTTCTCTGTTCCCTTCACCAGAGCATGACAATGCCCTACCCTCATCCCCACCCGTCAAGTCAGGCTCCTCAGTTGGCTGTTGACCCCTCCCTTTGCTTTTGGATCCAAGTCCAATCAGTTATCATGTGCCACAGATTAGACTTCAGAATTGGGCCCTACCACATGTAGATGGCACATTTTCAAAGACTCATGGGTCCTGGGAGCACACCAACCAGAGGGTAACACTAGGTTACAGGAGTAGAGGGGTGTCAGTGCTGACAGGAAACTGCCACCAGATGAACTGGGAAGCAAGCCTGGAGAACAGAAATCCCGAGAGAAGGTGACGTGACCTCTAGGTCAACACCAGAGCCCTTCAAGAGGTCGGGGCAAGGCGGAGTGGATGGCCTTTAGCCAGAAACAGGAGCACTTGCATGCAATGAGTACTGTCCTTGACTCTGTAAGTTCCTTCAAAGAAATAATATGCATAAGAGGAAACAGCACCTGAATACCCACAAAAATTTTCTGGAAAAACAAAGACCAAAAACAAAAAAAATATCATTCATACTTGAAAAGTATTCATATACAAAAAAGTATACTATTTATATTAACAAAACTCAGAATTGATGATTGTGAACTTTTTTGTGTTCTTTATTATAATTCATAAGAGTCCCTTTTGTGTTTGATTTAAAAAAAAAAGGTTTTCAAAACTAGTATCAAACTAGCTATCATTCTGCAACTTGCCTATTTCCTTCAACATTTAGGTTTTTAGGTCTAGCAACATAGGTAGATCTAGTACATTCCATTCATTGCATGCAGTATTATATTTTACAAATATATCACATATCATATGTTCCTTATCCATTCTCATTTGATGGACAATTTTTCCAGTTTTCAGAAATTACTCTCTAATGAACATCTTCATATGTCTTTTTGTGCACACCTGTGAGTTTCTGTAGGGTGTATCCCCAGAAATGGAATTGCTGGGATGTAAGGCATGCACATTTTCAGTTTCATTACATTTTGTCAGATTTCTCTTCAAGGTAGTTTCAAACATTCTTTTCCACTACACATTTTTAGTACACCAGATCCAATTGTAAAGCTGGAGGAGCTAAGCCAGCCTAAAAGAGCTTCTAGAGAAGGTCTAGAACAAAAGAAAGGTCTAGAACAAAAGAAAGTCAAATAACCTACAATTTCTTCTTTCCTCCAAGTCACACTTAAATTTTGAATTTCAGAGCCATCTAGAAAAGACAGGTTAGTGAGAAGAGGACCCCAAAAGCCTGAGCCAGATGCTCTTGCTTCATTATTAACTAGTGAAGAGCTGTCTAAATATCCATTCATGGAGGAATCTGGGTCTGAGGCAACCCAGGACCAAACAGAGGCAGATACGCTCACTTAGACCCACTGGACATGTAGCTGTAAGCCAGAACTATTTTTAGGTGTGGTCATATAATTAATCCTTATAACAGATTCCAGGAGTGAGAACCTTTTTCCTCTTTATTGCTATTGCCTTGAAACTGAAGCCCAGGGAGGGTGCATAAATGGCCAGATAGCTAACAGATGGAGAGGGAGCCTGGCCTAGAACTACGCTTTTAGGCTTCTCTAGGCTGCTAACAGAAAAGACATTCCCAGAAGCTAGATTCCAAAAGAGCTCCAGTGAGGATTCTTTTTTTTTTTTTTTTTTTGTAGGGAGATGCTGGGGGTTGAATCAGAGGTACTCAACCACTGAGTGACATCCCCAGCCCCTTTTTTGTATTTTATTTAGAGATGGAGTACCACTGAGTTGCTTAGTGCCTCATTGTTTCTGAGGCTGGTTTTGAACTCACAACTCTCCTGCCTCAGCCGCCCAAGCTGCTGAGATTATAGGTGTGTGTCACCATACAAGGCCCAGTGAAGGTTCTTGAATATGGCCATCCGTGAAGTGTTCTCCTGTTTGGGAGCAGACTAGGGGATTGCAGGCAGAGAATCTCTCAATTCTTTTCCCTAAAAGTCAGCAGAATAGAAAATGACCTTATGATGTCATCAGAGGAAGATTAAGAAAAGGGACCCACGTGGGGAGAGGCTGGGGCCTGGGCTCAGTGTTAGAGCATTTGCCTCAGGCATATGAGGCACTGGGTTCGATCCTCAGCACTATGTAAAAAATAAATGAATAAGTAAAGATATTGGGTCCATCTGCAGCTTAAATTTTTTTTTAAAAAATTAATAAAGCTATTGAAACAAAGATTAAGAACAACATAAAGACCCATAAATAGGTTCATAGCTAAAATAGTTTCATGCATCTGTACCAAAACACTGTAATATATAAAATCATCTGTGAAAGAATGAGGAAACTATGTATTAATATAGACTCTAAGGTATATTATTAAATGAAAAAAGCCAAGTACAGGATAATGTAAATATACTGCTGCTTTGGTGTGGCTGGGATGGAAAGGTAACAGGGAGCTATTGTCTTGTCTTTAATATCTGGAAGGATCTACGAGAAAGAGTAGGGGTAGGGAGTGGGTGGGAGGAAGATTCTTCGTTATCTATCCTTTTATGCATTGGATTTTTGAATCATATGAAAGTTTTCCCTCTGAAAATTAATTACTTAAAATGCGTTTTTAAAAAAGCAAATGATTTTGCAAAAGGCGCGGAGGGGAAAGGGAGGGGGCCTGGGGAGAGGAAAGATGGTGGAATGAGATGGACATCATTACCCTGGGTATGTGTATGACTGCTCATATGGTGAGATGCTACCTCGTGTACAACCAGAGAAATGAAAAGTTACGCTGCAATTGTGTACAATGAATCAAATTGCATTCTGTTATCATGTATACCTAATTAAAATTAATTAATTAATTTTTAAGTAAAAAAAAAAAGCAAGTGAAAACAAATTAGGTCTGAGATACAGTTCAGTTGGTAGAGGGCTTGCCTAGCATGCACAAGCCCTGGGTTTGATCCCCAGTGCCATACACACACAAAAATATCTTATGGATTGTGGCTGTAGTTCAGTGGTAAAGCATTTGCCCCTGTAGTTCAGTGGTAAAGCATTTGCCCCCGCATGTGTGAGGCTCTGGGTTCAATCCTCAGCATCACATAAAATAAATAAAGATACTGTGTGTGCATCTACAACTAAAAAATATTTAAAAAAAAAAAAAAAGAAAGAAAGCAAATTAAATAAACCTACAAAATTTTAAAGTGAGGGGAAGTGGAGTAGGGGAGTCAAGTGGTCTGAGTCTGGGATGTGGAGAGGCCAAGAGGGAGTGGCTCTTGGGCAGCTAGAAAGGAAAGAGGTGCTTGGGGAGGTCATGAATTCCATCCTGCCTAATAGCTCTGTGTTAGATCCTAACGGAGACTGAAATTGCTTTTTGTCTAAGCAATCCTGATGTTAAAAGTTCCTTGTGTAGTGGCAAGTTTTGTGTCAACAGCAGAGTTCAAGGGGAAGAAGTGAGATAAGACAATCCCAGGGGTGTTGGGAAAGGAAATTCAAGCCTTAGCGATGTAGATGCCAACACTGTGCAAATTTTACAACCTAGAATTTACAGTTTTACTCTTCCATGGCTTGTGTTCGTGCGTCAGTATCTTGACTCAAAATTATTTCTTTCACCTTGGTTTTCTTTAACCTTAGAAAGTATTTTTTTTTCCTTGTCATTGGGAATCAGTTTTAGCTTCTAAGCTAACTAACACTGTTGTAATCACAGAAGACAAGCTGTTCGCATTTATTATTGACGGAATGTTTTGGAAATCTTTCAAATGTCTTATCACCTTGTAAAATGGTGACTTCCTTTGGAATTGTGTTTTAAATTTTTTACTTTCTTTGGAAGCATAAAATTGTATGAACTAACACACCCTGCAAATTGAAAGCCAAAAGGAATTCAGCATTCTAAATATTTATTTGATTTCTGTCTTAAAGGTTAACAGCTTTTGCTCTAAGAGTACTTGGACAAGTAAATAAATATGTAGAGCAGAACCAAAATTCCATTTGTAATTCTTTACTGTGGCTGGTTGAGAATTGTCAATTGGAAAACGGATCTTTTAAGGAAAATTCTCAGTATCAACCAATAAAATTACAGGTAAGGAAGTCAAATATACAAATTAGCAATAATTTTATTTATGAATTTCATTCTCATTCTACTAGGGGAGGATGAAGAAAATAGGAATAACATATATGTAATCTAGCAGGAAACTCCTCTTGTGAAGAGGCAAAGAATACTAAAGCCTTCCTACACTCCCTGAGATGGAGAGATCCTCAAATAGCTCATTGGGGGTCAGATAAGTGACTGGTAGAACAGGCATTTGTGGTTCACATGGGTTAACTTCCAGAGATCTCAGAATAAGTAAAATATACTAATTTGTCTACCTCCCTTTGGCGAGGAATCTGTACCTAAAGTTCACAGACTTCTTGCAGATCAAGGTATTGATCTCTTATTAACCCATAAGAGAGATGGGGGTCAATTTATTTTAAAAAGTAAAAGGAAGAGTTTTCTGAGATTAAAATCTACTTACAAACTTGAATTACAAAGAAATTACAATATCGCTCCAAGGTAGCTCAGAAATTCCTTCTATACCTTACATAAGATTCAACAGAATTTTTTATCTGCCTGCTCTTATCCATTCCCTTTCATATCAAGCTCAAGTGACCTCCATGATTGACAGTGGATCTCATAATGGTCCCTTGTTATACCAATAGCAAAATATTGGACTCCCATGAGAAATGGGGGCAACTAACATCATCAAGGTGCTATTTGAACAGTAAAATACTATAACACATTTCTTTTTGAAATAACCACCCATTCACCCATCCACATTCATTCATCCATCCACATTCATTCAACAACCATCCACCAAGCACCTGATACATGCCAGGGCTTATTTGGGCATGGTAGGGCAGAAGAGCCAAGAAGAATGGACTCCAGATAGTATCCCTGCCACAAAGAAGCTCATACACTGGTAGAGAAGGGAGGGTACAAATGCTAACCTAAGCACTAGTGATTCTAATCAAGATATATGTGGGTATGTTCACTAATGTACTTAGTACGAGTCAAGAGATATTTATTAAGTACTAGGTGGCAGGGACCCAGCCATGAACACAAGCAAAGTGGCCACTGCAGCCACAGAGCTCAGGACCCAGCAGAGAAGTCAGACATCAGGTAACTTCAAATCGTGGCACATACTAAGAAAAGGAAAAAATAGCAGGGGTGGTGGCACACACCTGTAGTCCCTGTGACTCAAGAGGACCAGATAGGAGGATCCCAAGTTCAAGGCCAGCCTGGGCAACTTGGCGAGAGCCTGTCTCAAAATAGACAGAAAAAAGGGCTGGAACTGTACTCAGTGGTACAGCACCCCTGGGTTCAATCCCCAGGACAAAAAAAAAGAAAAGAAGGAAGGGAGGGAGGGGAAGAGAAAAGGGATAAATAGTTTCAAGGAAAGCAGGGAATCTAACCTAGATGGGAGGAATTGGAAAACAACGAGTTGACCAGGCTCCTGGGAGAAATAGGAGGGACACAGAAGGAGCATTCCAAGTAGAGCCACAGCATGCCTGATGTTTTCCATCAGTATTAATAAATTTCTTTTTTTAACTAAAATTAAAATTGTATGTATTTGTGGCCTAAGGCCTGATGTTTTGGTGTTTGTATACATTATAGAATGATTCAGTCAAGCTAACTAACATATGTATTATCTCATATGTATTCTTTTTGTTTGTTTGGGGCTTTTTTATTGATATATATCAGAAGATCATACATGTACTCTTTCATGGTGAAACATTTAAAATCTAGTCTCTTAGCAATTTTCAAATGACATACTACATTGTTTTTAACTATAGTCTCTATTGTACAGTCTTCTATGTCTTTATTCTTCTTAGTGAAATTTTGTATCTTTTGCCAATCTCTCCGTAATCCAGCCCTAGTCCTAGCCTTGATTACTGCTTCTATGAGTTCAACTTTATTAGATTCCAAATATAAGCAGTATTTGTCTTTCAATGACTAGCTGGTTTCACCTAGCATAATGTCCTCCAAGTTCATCCGTGTTGTCACAAATGACAGGATCTCCTTCTTTTTAAAGGCTGAATAATATTCCACTGTGTGTATATATACACTATATTTTATGTATCCATGGATGGACACTGAGATTGATTCCATATCTTGGCTTTTGTAAATAATGCTGCAATGAATGTGGGAGGGAAAATATATCTTAGAGATCTTGATTTTCTTTCTTTTGGACATAACCCCAGTGGTGGTACTGGTAGATACTAATTCTGTATTAATTTTCTGAGGAACCTCCATACTGTTTTCCGTAGTAGCTGTCCTACGTTACATTCCCACCAACAGTGTTCAGAGGTCCCTTTTCTCCATGTCCTCTCCAACACTTTTTGCTCGTTGTCTTGCTCATAGCATCCTAGCAGGTGTCAGGTAATATCGCACTGTGGTGTCAGTTTGCAATTCCCCGAAGCTTAGTGACATTGAGGATTTTTTGTATACCTGTTATGCCTGGCATTTTGAATTGCAGAAAGAGAGAATGGGGAGGTGGTTCATTTAAAGAACCGGGACCTTGAGAACTAGATGGTGAGTGGCAGGAAATAAAATGATGGGGTGGAATCTATTTCACGGAAGGTCTTATCAGCATTGCATTGGATTTTCACTACCTTGGAGGAAAACATATGGGTGAACGGAGACCAGGGCTTTGTAGAAGAGCTGGCATTTTCATGGGATCTTGAAGGAGGGGGAGAATTTGAGGGTGGGAGGTGAAGAAGTATCAGATGGGACTAGGAGGTGAGGCAGGGGAGACCGGCAACAGAAGGCACTGGAGTAGGAAGACCTGAGCTCATGGAGAAACGTGGAGGAAGGGAGGGCAGGACGTGGGCCTCAAAGAAGAAATTAGAACCAGATCATTTTACTTTTTTAAAACATTGTTTATTTTTAGGGAACTTTGCCTGTGGAGGCTGGACAGAACACCTTGTATCTCACAGCCTTTGTTGTCATTGGAATTAGAAAGGCTTTTGACATATGCTCCCTGCTGGTAAGTCCGCTTTCCTTTCATTTACTGCAGTGTGGGGAAGCCACCAATCAGAGGACACTTAGAAAAAAGTTTCTTTTCCTCCTTTTTCACATTATTTGAAAATAACTTGAACTCTAGAATCAAAGGCTTTCAAAACTATAATAGCTATTAGAGACCACATCCTCTCAACTACTTGAGACTTCAGAAAATGAATGCCTGTAAATAAGGTGAACGTAATCATCCAGTGGCACACAGTACAAAATTTTAGAATTGGGACAATAATGGGGACTGTGAAGGACGGACCCAGTGTGTCCAGCTCCCCTCTCTTACTGTACATATTGCTGTATGCTTGTTGCCATTAAGTTCAGTAACTGAAGCTCTTTGTAACATGCAAGTACTTGGGGCCACACAAGCACAGGTCTGCTCCTTTGGGCTGTTCTGTTTTGCTTGCTTGGAAGCTGAGGGGAATAAAGATGATCCTCCTACTTGAACCAACATAGAAACTTCCAGAGGCTAATGGAGATACTCTCTTGGTGTGGGAAGAGCTAGATCCCAGAGCTAAGGTTAAATACTCCTATCTGCACAGCAGAATTCAATGAGACATGTCCTTCAATCTAGGATACGGAACTGAGATGGAAAAAAACCAAGGGTATTTGCAGAACCTGAACCTGAACAAAAACAGTTTTAGTTTGTTTAATAAGCATTTGCATTTACACTTGCACCAGATAACCAGGTGCCTAGAGGCCCAGGTGGCACCCGCAGCCATGAGTGGGAGAAGCATGGGTGGAGGGGGGAGGATGAGCCACAGGGGATGCCAGCCACGTACTCCAGGCTCTCGTTCATAGTAACTCTTCCAGTGGTGTCAGCCCAAAGTGATAGAAGTCTTTTCCCAGGAATTCATAGGACCAGAAAGTACTTTGGCAACTGGGCTCTCTTTTCTGCTGTTTATAGTTTCACTTATTTTTAGCATAATTTCTTTTGAACACATGCACCTGTCTCCACTGTGCTGAAAGGGAAGGGGACCCTTGTGTCTGTGCTTGGTGCTTCTTTCCAGAGGTCAGGCCTGACATTGAAGTCAGAAACTTAAGGGACAAAATCTCTGAAAGGAAAGTGGGAATTCAGAGGTGAAAAGCCTGACCTGATTGGGACAACCATGTTTCTTCCAAGTTACGCTCTTCCCCTTCTCTCAGAAGGGCTTGCTTTGCTGAGACACTGTCCATTTCCACTCAGTGGCGTCCTCCCACCCCTCGTCTCCCCTGCCCCGGATGGTGCTCCCCGAGAGAGCTGTGCTCCTCAGTTGACAGGATGATGCTTGACCCAGCAAACTTGAGTTTCTTCTGCTCTTGTTTCCAGAAAATCAACACAGCCCTAGATAAAGCGGACTCCTTCCTGCTTGAAAATGCCCTCCCGCCCCAGAACACCTTTACCCTGGCCATTGTGGCCTATGCTCTTTCCCTGGGAGACAAAACACACCCAAGGTTTCGTTTAATTACTTCAGCCTTAAAGAAAGAAGCTGTGGTGAAAGGTGAGACTAATCCTGCACAGTTATTCAGCAAATGTTTACTAAGCACATAGCGTCTGCAAACTTGGGGAAGTGGGTGGCTACAAGATTGAGCAAGACACAGTCCCTGCTCTCAAGGAACAGTCGTTACGCTGCAATGCACCAAGGGTTGATATTCGTTTATTTATTCGTTCACTCAGTTAGTATGTATTCATTCTTTCATTCAAATAATGTGTCTTGAGGGGGGCTGAGGTTGTGGCTCAGTGGTAGAGCGCTTGCCTAGTATGTGTGAGGCACTGGGTTCAATTCTCAGCACCACATTTAAATAAATAAAATAAAGGTCCATTGACAACTAAAAATTTTTTTTTAAATGTGTGTTGAGTGTCTTAGGGGCACTTTCTATGTGTCAGGCATTGTCCTAGGCTCTAGAAATAAAGAAAACAGACCCCAAAGAAAAAAATCTAGCCCTTATGAAATGCACATTCCACTTGGGGAGAGACAAACATGATACAAAAATAAAACTGTGAATAGGTTGGTAAAAACTGATATGAAGAAAAATAAAGCAGGAAAAGAAGTTATAACAAGGATAAAGGTTGGGATTTAAGGTAAGTTGCTTCAGCTTACTCCTCACAGAGAAGATGGTACAGCTGTGTGTCACTTAACAGTGGGGTGCATATTAGTTTCACCATTGTGTGAACAATAGAGTATATTTACACGATCGTAGATGGCATAGCCTGGTACACACTCAGGTCATATGGCACATGCTGTGGTATAAGCAGCCCATGATTGACTGAGGCATATCACACAGCACGTACGTGAGTAAAGACCTGAAAGGACCTCAGGAAGCAAGCCCTGTGGCTGCTAGAAGGGTGTTTCTGGTGAAGAGAGAGCAAGCACAAATGCCCCAAGGCATGAGCCTGCCTGGTGCCCCAAGAGTAACAGGAGGCCAGTGTGACCATGGGACAGTTGAGATGAGGAGCAGGAAGGGAGGTCAGGGAAGGAAAGGAGGAGGGAGTGAGAGAAGGTTGTGTGACACATTGCAGGCCATTACAGGGGCTTTTCAGGATTCTGTGTGCAATGATTAGGACACTTGCCTTAGTCCAGTTTCTGTTGTTAGAACGCGAGAGACCAGTTAATTTATAGAGGAGATAAGTTTATTTGGGCTTACAGTTCTGAAGTCCAAGAGCATGGTGCCAGCACTTGCTCAGCTTCTGACGAAGCCCTCTGGTGGAAAGCAGATGGGCAAGTGGGCACATGTGGAAAGAGAAAAGGGGACTGAACTCCTGGGATAGCTCATCCATGCCCATGAGGAAAAGCATTGACCTATTCATGAGGACTCCATCCCCATGACCCTAACACTCCCCATTAGGCTCCACCTCCCATCCCTGCTGCATGGGGGACCAAGCCCCATCATGAGCTTTGGGGATGACAAGCCATATTTAAACTGTCCAGCACCCAAGCAGGCTGGTGAATTGAAGGTGAAATCCAACCTGTGCTCTGCTCCTCAAGGTATGCACCGTGGTTTTGACAGCAACCTCCATCCACAGCAAGGGGTGTCTGTGTCTCATTCATGTCAAAGTGCTATAGGGCCAGAGGGCAGCCCAGAACTTTAATTTCCACTTAAAGTAAGAAGGGAAGCCCCTGGAGGATTTTGAGCAAAGGAGTGGTTGGCCTGCTTGCATTCTACCAGGTAGCAAAGGTCATCAGCATAGTTGGACACTTTTTAAAAATATATTGATGAACTTTTTTATTTTATTTATTTGTTTGTATGTGGTGCTGAGAATCAAACCCAGTGTCTCACACATGCTAGGCAAGCGCTCTATCACTGAGCCACAGCCCCAGCCACTTGAATGGACACTTTTGAGCCCACTCCTGGTTGGAGTTTTTTAAAAATTTTATTTTTAAATGAGGTCTATGACCTTCTACAAAGCTTCACTCTGTCCTCACTGAAAAATGACTACATTTTATCTATACCTCCAAACCTCTTGTAAACTACTTCAAAAATCACATAAAAGAAACATCTTCCATATTATGATATGGATCAGAAAATCATAGAATTTAAGAGCTAGAAAAGAACTTAATAATTAAAATAATGTTCAAGCTGGAAGTTTATTTCAGAACCTAAATGAAATCTTTCATTTCAAATGCAGTCTCTGAAAGGGATGGGAAAGTATCTTGTTCAAAGTCATGAAAATAATGTAATTAATGAGTTGTAAACAGACACATGGAATTTCTTACTCACCTTCAAAAATGATTTCAAGGTATACTGTTTTTAAAAAATATAATAATAATTTAATCCAAAAAGGATTCAAGGTGACTGGTTTATTTAACTAAAGCAATAATTTTATATATATTATATAATATATTTATATATTATATATACACACATATGTATACATATTATATATAATATGGATGTATATTATATATATTAGAATCTATGTTATGAAAAGTGCTGCATATATGAAATTGCCTTTGGTACTTTAAATTGGAAGAAGATAGTTAAAGATCTAATAAGGATGTGGGTGGAATCTAATAATTCCCAATATGTGAATTTTTTTCCTTCAGGGAGAAAGGTTCTCCAATTTACTTTGTAGTATCAATAATAGTAGTAATCTTTTATATGTGCATGGTGCTTTCTGGTTTACAGATTTTTTCGCATTTAAAATCTTATTTAAGTTTCACTGCATGGAAGAAAGTATTATCTACATGAAGTACCAGGAGATTGACCAAGGGAACTTGCCCGGGTGGACAGAGGTGTTAGTCCTAGAGGAGAGACTGGCACCTGGGTCTGTTAATCTCCAGCTTATTGCACTTTCCACTCCACTGAACCACCTCACCCTGGTCACTTGTCATAAGTGATCTCATTTTGTATCCGACCCTTGAGGAATTTCTTCATATAAAGAAAATCAGAGGGTCTGGGATTGTGGCTCAGCGGTAGAGCACTCGCCTAGCACAGGCAGGACCCGGGTTCGATCTTCAGTACCACATAAAAATAAAGGCATTGTGTTGTGTCCATCTACACCTAAAAAATAAATATTAAAAAAGAAAGAAAGAAAATCAGAAACTTCTAGGAATGAGAAGGCGATAATATATTCACTACTAAAGTGGTGTCATAATCACATTTTTAATCCTATGTGATATGTTGATGCCAGGTAATCCACCCATTTACCGCTTTTGGAAAGACAATCTCCAGCGTAGAGACAGCTCCACACCTAACACTGGCACCGCAGGTATGGTGGAAACCACCGCCTACGCCTTGCTCACCAGCCTCAGCCTGAAAGACATGAATTATGTCAAACCGATCATCAAATGGCTAGCGGAGGAGCAGAGGTACGGAGGCGGCTTCTATTCCACCCAGGTAGTACTTTTGTGGCTTCTTTTATCCTCCTGTAGACATTTTTATTGTTGCTCACACCACATATTCCACACTTATTCTGGCCTCCATGCTTTGCCCACCAAATGAGCACACTATAGATAAAGGTAAATGTTTAGAAGTGAAGGCCCCCTAGAGCCATCTGCATTGATATCCTTACCAGGTGGAGAGAGAAGTGAGCCCAGGGTGTTCCCTCAGGGCATTAGTGGCAGACCCTAACTCAGGACTTCCATCTCCCAACTAAGCCCAGGGATTCCTTCCTAATTCTTAGAGACCATGAAAGGCTTGTAAGTTCTTTTAAAGAAAATAATAATTTGTTCCAAAAGGATTCAAGGTGACTGGTTTACTTGACTAAAGCAATAATGTGTGTGTGTGTGTGTGTGTGTGTGTGTGTGTAATTACATATATACTATATATGTATATATACATATTATATATGCATAATTATATCACATCCTATGTAACATAGTGATTACCATGTAGACAAAGGTACCTTTCCCTTCCCTGCAGAAAACAACTAAAAAGTAAGAGAAATGCTGATTGTTATATTTACCTACCTATCAATTATTTGAGTATGTGTATTTTATGTTCTATTATGTAGTTGTATAAAATACAGTCATGTGCCACATAATATCATTTCAGTCAATGAGAGACCACATATACAACAGTGGTTCCAGAGAGTTCTGAAAAATTCCTGTTCCCTAGTGATAATATGCTTATCATAATGTCATAGTGTAACATGTTACTCACCTGCCTGTGGTAATGCAGGTAAAAACAAACCTATTGCACTACCGCTCATAAAAAAACATAGCACATACAATTATGCACTTAATACTTAAAATAAATGAGTATGTTACTGGTTTTGTCTATTTATATATTATACTTTTTTTTGGTGCTGGGATTATTAAATCTTGCACCTTGAGCTTGCTAAGCACAAACTGTACACTGACCTACACCCCCACCCCTATAGTACATTTCTTATTACTTTAAAGCATATTCACTCTACTTCCAAAAACCTCACACATCTTGTGTTTACCGCATCTCTTCATTGTATAAAGAGGCCACGTTGAGTGACTGTCCTATACCTAGGTTTGTGTGAGTATACTCTGTGATGTTTGTACAATGATGGAATTGCCTATATTCTATATTCAAAATCAAGCTAAAATATTAACATCTTTTCTGCCCCCTGAATGTTTAGATAATGATGACATGTGTATATCTACATATATTTATAGATATATGTAAATATACAGTTCAGGGATCCTGAAGGATTAATCTAGTGATCATCTAATGGATTTTTTCTTGAGGACAACTGTAGGCTTAGGAGAGGGGAAAAAATGCCCTACTGATTAGCACTGGCTTCCATAGGCATGCACAAAGGGAGTAGCTGTGTATGTAACATCTCTGATCTAGCCTCATTTCTTCATTTTATAGATAAGGAAGATGAAACCCAAAATGATAAATTTACTCATTTATTCCTTCAACAAATATTTCTTGAGTAGCTATCATATGTACCTACTAAATGCAATAGTTATTGTATCCATCAGTTTTTTGCTGCTAGAACCAGATACCACAGAGTAGGCGGTTTATACTGAACAGAAATGGATTAGCTCATGGTTTGGGAGGCTGGGAAGTAGAAGATTAAAGTGCCATCATCTGGCAACTGGCAAGGGCCTTCCTGCTGCATCATCCCATGAAGGAAGGCAAAGGGGTCAGGAGAAGGAGAGAGAGAGAACAATCACACACAAAAGAGGGTCAAACTCATAAGGACAAAAATGGTATTAATCCATTAGTGAAGGTGGTTCTCCCATGACCTAGATATTTCTCATTAGAATCCATCTCCAACATTGCCACACTGGGAATTAGGTTTCCAATCTGAACCCTGGGGACACAATCAAACCATCGCAGATACCAAGATACAGTACCCACTCACACCATGACTCATGTGACAGAGAGGGAGGTCACTAACTATAAAGAAAAATATTTTAACTAACTACAAATAAAAGTATAACAAATGGAGATGGGTGCTAAAAACGGAAGAAAGGAAACACTAAAACAGGGAATATTGGGAAGGGAAAATAGAGTCAGGAGCATTCAGCAGAGTGACTTGCCCGAGGTTACCTGAACAGAATATGTAGAGAACCCAGGTCTGAGACCACACTTACTTCCTGTTCCTACAAACAGCAGCATCCTTGCTGAGAGGAGAGGAGACGCCCTTCCACCTCCACAATGGTTGCACTCGGGCACTGGAGTTTTGCCTCCAACAATGATAATGCCCACATTCATAAGGAAGGGCCTTTGTCAAACGGGGGGGATATAAATAAGCTCAATGTGATTCATGCCTTGCTGGTTGTTGATAGGATACAATCAATGCCATCGAGGGCCTGACAGAATATTCTCTTCTGGTTAAACAACTCCAATTGAATATGGACATCAATGTCTCCTACAAGCACAAAGGGGACTTCCACCATTACAAGGTGACCGAAAAGAATTTCCTTGGGAGGCCAGTAGAGGTAAATAAAGAATTTTTTCATAATATTTCACCATTGGATAAGACCACCAAAATCATCTGTCCTGCCCTTACTGTAGGAATGTATTTATGCACCATTTAAACATATGCTGAGTGCCTGGGGTGCCTTAAGGAAGAGTGCCTGCTATATCGTGAGTGCTGGGGACTCCAAAGTAAAACCCAAAGAACCTGTGTACTTGGGAGAGACAGTCAGTTAAGCAGACAGAGAAAATGAAGAGCCTCAATAAGTCTGTGGAAGTTACAAGAGGGGCCTCCTGATCCAGGCTGAAAGATGGGGACATTGTCTTAACATGCCCAAATGTGTGGCTCAGATCTGGAACAATCGGAGTGAGGTAGCCAGGCAAAGAGAAGGGAAGAACATTCCAGATATAGGTATGTCACACACAAAGGTTCAGTTGCAGAGTGGGAGAGCAGACATGGAAGACTCCTGGTGGTTCTTTTGGCCTCAGTCCTATATGCAGACTGGAACCAAGTAGGAATTGGCCTTTAGGTCCCCAAACTCCTTGCTCCATGTCCTTTGCTACTGATGGATTTTTAAAAGTGAAAACTCTAATGACTTATGAAAATTTCCCAAAGACAAGGACACACTGGGGAAAAGTAGGTTCTATATTACTATTGGCAGTCAGTATGAAGCTGCTAATATTTATTTTTCTAATTATTATGTTTGTATTATTAAGCATATTTAAAGATATAGATGATTGGGATAGTCCTCACTGTCTACATCCTCCACAATTCTATGCTTGTGAAAAATATTAAATGGGCGTGAAAAATAAAAATAAAATTAATGCAAAAATTGCAAACCAGTGGCCCATAATTTTAAAAAGATACAGACCTGAATACAGGTCTGTGTCAACATTTAAAGATCCAGAGATTTCAAATACAAATATGATTATCAGCTTCCCTTAAAAAAATCAAAAGTTCAGGGTTAGGGTTGTGGCTCAGCAGTAGAGTGCTCACCTCGCACATGCGAGAGCCTGGGTTCGATCCTCAGCGCCAAATAAAAATAAATAAGTGAAATAAAATATTTTAAAAAATAAAAATCAAAAGATCAGTGATAGGATAGGGCTCTAGGCATTGATTGGCATGTCAATTTTAATTTGCTAATTTTCACTAGTCACATGAAATATGCATTTATGTCTTCTCTAGCTTCACTCAGCCTCTGTAGGCATTTGCTCTTATGGTCCTTAGTTTATGAATGTGTCTCCTGTCCCTGAGAGCATTTAGTTATTGGTTTTTGTTTGGTTTTGTTTGTTGTTTTGTTTCTGTGGCGCTGGGTCCTCACTCCAGACAAGCATTGTGCCACTGAGCCATCCCCATCCCACTCCTGAGCATTTAAAACTCATCAGATTCACATTCTGAGTCCAAGTTATAATGAGGAGCTATTGGCCTAAGGATCCTAGTGGGCTTGTTTGACGTAGCTGAAAGTACTTTTCTCCATAGGGGTAATTTTGTAAGAGTCTCTTGTCATCTTAAAATACCTTGAACCTCAGCCCAGAATGCTGCTTCCATGTGAAACCTGGGCTGTTATTATCTAGTTTGGAATTCTGTACACACACTCTTCTTTAAACATGTTACATGAAATGAAAGAATGTTAGGTCATTGAATAAGTGCAGAAACTTCCGTTTAAATTAAGTGACATGAGGGCTGGGACTGGGGCTCAGAGGGAAAATGCTCGCCTGGGATGTGTGAGGCACTGGGTTTGATCCTCAGCACCACATAAAGTAAAATAAAGACATTGTGTCCACCTATAACTAAAAAATAAATATTTTTAAAAAATTTAAGCATTTCCCAAACGTATTTGTTCATAGAAACCCTTTTTTCTAGCTTTCCAGTTAATGTGTCAAGATTCTGTCAGGTAGAATAGGAAAGCTGGCCAATTTTCTTAAGTCTCCTAACATTTGAGAGAAGGATGACAAACCTGAATGCACCCTGGATCCTTTTTGCACTAGTGTGCTAAGCATGGTCAGGGGAGGCTACAGACGGACACTTTGGCCCTTGCTCAACACGACCTCTCCCAGGCTTTCCACGAATTGGGAATTTAAAGGATAGAAATTCTCTCGAGAGGAGAATTACTTAACTGAGTTCTTGTCTTCATTTCCTCCTAGTGGGTTGGGAAGAAAAGCAACAGCAGCGATGGGTTTAGAAGGCTTGGGTGGGGTGCCAGGAGTTTGGACAAACAAGGCCAGAGACGAGTGGGAGGAAATAAGCCATCAAGAGGTGGAAGGGGCCACCATGCTAATGAAAGCATCCTCCATTGGCACATAGGATCCCTCTCCTGAGCTAGAAACTTAGTTGACTGGCAAAAGGAAATGAAGACCCAGGTTTACTATGATCATCTGTAACAGTAATGCAACCAAAAAGGACCTCTGACATGAGTGAGCTGTCCTTCAAGAGAGCTCAGGCATATTGCTCACATATGGAAGGCAAGGGGTGAGCTCCAGCAGCTTTTAGTGCCAACTATAGGCATATGTCTTATCCACTGAATCTCACCAGGGCTCTGAGAAGAGACTGGCAGGTGTCAGTCAACTCTTTTCTTTGCTCCATCCTCTCTCCCTATTGAATAATAAAAAAGCCTGATTTCTTTCCAGGTGCCTCTCAATGATGACCTTGTCATCAGTACAGGATTTAGCAATGGCCTGGCTACAGTACATGTAAGTATTTAACTGAAAGTCAGTAAGGAGCTGTGTCTCTATTTGTACTGGGTAATGTAAAAGTTAAGGACTTTGCCACAAAGTCACAGAAATCTGAACTTGGATAACCATGACTAAAATAGGATCCAGAGAACTTTCTAATTCTTTCAAGCTGTCTTGACAACTCCTCACACAATGTATTTTTGATAATGACATGTTGATCTTTATATGCATACCTTCTGTATATTTGTGGAAATTATATATACCTAATTACACAGTCATGTACCACATAATGACATTGCTGTCAATGCTGGGACCACATAGACAATGGTCTTATAAGATTACATCACCTAGTGATGGCATAGCTGCCTAGCTTTTGTAAGTAATCCCTATGATACTCACACAATATCAAAATGGCCTAATGACTCCATTCTGAGAACACATCCCCAGGGTTATGTGGTACATGACTATGTATGGACCCATAATTTTTTTATATGAGTGCCTCATACATTGTGCATGTATGTGTGTTTTCTTTGATTAGTAACATGTCGCATCTTGTTTATCCAACCTGTTTGAGGATTCAGGTATTATACATCAAGGTTGAAGTTTCTTCTATTTTATCCATTTTTGTGGTTACAAGTTTTCCTAATTTCTTTACATATATCCTTGCAGTCTTAAGCTGTGTGTTCTGAGCTGAATTTAAAATTCTATTGGTGATTTTAATTTTGTTCTTACCTTGGGTCCATTTATTCCTTCAAGTTCTGTTTATAGATTGCCTGAGGAAGGGGTGGTCCTTTTCTGCCATTCTGGTTGCTCTCACTGTATCTAATTCTGGCAGTTCCCTCACCCACCCAACACACCTTGCCTTGATGGTGTGTGGGCTAGTGTAAAACCACACTTCCTAGCCTTGTAGGGTAATGTGTAAAATTAAAGCGCTAAGCTCAGGGACAAGACCCTTGGGAATTTTCTGTAGTGTAAGGTACTCAGACCAAGAATGTGCCTGGACAAAGGTCATTTTTTGTTTGTTTGTTTACTTTGGGTTTCCCAGCTATGTTTCAGGTTTGGAGTTTGCTGCAAGTTCAGCTGCTGGGAAATGAGACGTTAGTGTCCACCATTTATACTGAATTCTGAAAACAAAACTTCAAGCACCCCCTTTATGTCAGCCATGATACCTTTTTTATTTTCCCATTTTAAATAGAACCTTCTTGTTGCCATGTCTCCATGTAGGTAAAAACGATAGTTCATAAAACCAGCACCTCTGAGGAAGTTTGCAGCTTTTATTTGAAAATTGATACCCAGGATATTGAAGGTAAAACAAAACAACTTACATGTAATTTTGGCTAAACATAAAGAATGTCAAAAAAGAGAGCTTTCCTGGTTAGGAAAAATGTATTCACTAAAGAAACAAAATGTCTTAACCCAATTCTTAAGCAGGCTAATATACACGTAAACATTACTGCAATTATAATAGGCGTAACTCTTTAATAAGAGTTGGAAACTAACATTAAATAATTTAACAACTAACCTAAATTCATTCACTATTGTTGAAGTTGTTTTGATCCTGTTACTTTTAAGGATTGTAATTAGTTGTAAAGCTGCAGAAAGGTCTAATTCCTTTTAATCCCCTTTACTTCTGTGCCAGCATTTCATTTAGGACCTTGAATTCTCTTGTAACCCTGTGAATTTTTCATCCCTAGCTTTTCTGCTGGACTCCAAGAGATCCAGCAAATGCACAATCCTCTGCCTCCATCTTTACCTTGTTCTTCTCTCCAATACTCACAGTCCTAACTGTCATCTTCTTCCCCCACCCCCTCCTCCATGTCCTCCTCCCTTCTCTATCTCCTCCTCCTCCTCCTCCTCCTCCTCCATCTCCTCTTCCCCCCACCCCCCATCTCCTCCATCTCCTCCTCTCCCATCTCCCATCTTCTCTTCCTCCTCCTCCTCCTCCCCCTGTTCCATCTCTTCCTCCTCCTTTTCTTCCCCTTCCTCCTCCTTTTCTTATGTTCCTTTCTTTTTTTCCCCCTTTGTAACCTGTGGCCCTCCCAAGCCTCTATTAATTGGATCTTACTTCCCTGTCCAAAATCAAGTCCACTTGCAGGCTCGGAACCACCTCCTTTGACCTTTGCCCCAGGGTCAGAGCCTTGCTGCTGCCTCTGCCCTGATGGCTTCCATTTTGGCTCAGTTTCTACCAGCTTTCTTGCAACCACCAGCAAATGCAGCCATTGGCTCTTCCTCCTTCCAAATCTCCCAGACACATTGCCAATATATACTTATCTTAAATGATGTCTTCCTTAAATTTTAAGTTCTTTGAGAGCAAAGAGCTGTTGTAATTATTTAAAGATTTCCTGATGTTGCCCATAGCCATGAATTTCCATTGAAATCACCAAAAGTGCCAACTTCCAAATGTCAAACCATTTTGAAGTATGTTTAGAGACTTGATCGTTAACGATTCTGTTCTGACAGGTTCCAAGACAACTCAAAACACTTTGCTTCATATTTGCTCATTTGTTCCTTTGATTGTACTAGCATCCAGCTACAGTGGCTTCGGTGACTCAGGATACAAGCGCATCGTAGCCTGTGCCAGGTGAGCCATTTCCACAAAACAAGAGTGTGGAGTTCAAGGTCTCGATTTTATCATAGTATTACTTCTTTGTCTCTTTTTGAATCTTAAGAAGTCCAGAAGATATGAAATTGTTCAATTTTTTTTAAATGGCAAAATTTAACAGGTGTTACTCTATAGCTACTTATTATAAAGAACAATATGGGTTCTGCTCACATATAGTTTTCTCTTCTATTTTTTGTTTAAACAGTATAATAACTTTTTCAGTCTTTCAGAGGGTGGAGATATGATTCGAGCCCCTGGCCACTATCAGCCAGTGGTTCTCAGCCCAGGCTGCACATTGAAGTCAGAAGTTTCCGAAATGACCAAAGCTCACACCTCACCCCAGAGGCCATTCTAAATGGAGCCAAAGTTGAGAACCATCTATGTTAAACCATCTGTGACTGGATCCAGGGTCCTAAATTGGCTATTGTCTTAGTTTCCTATTGCTGTTAAGAAATAATTTGCTACAAACTTTATGACAATTCGAATTTATTCTTCTACATGTCTAGAAATCAAAAGTCCTAAAATCAAAGGAGTAGGCAGGGCTGTTTCTCCTGGAAGCCCTAGAAAAGAATCTATTTCTTTGCCTTTTCCAGATTCTAGGGGCTTCCTGTGTCCCTTGGCTTGTGGCCTCTTCCTCCATCTTCAAGGCCAGCATCTGAGCTTTTCCAGTTGCCCTTCCTCACTCTGATGCCTGCTTTCATCGTCACATCCCTCTCTGACTCTTCTGCTTCTTTCCCTATAAAAGACCCACAATCCTCCCTAATCTCCCTACCTCAGATCCTTAATTTAATCATATTTATAAAGTCCCTTTTGCCACATAAGCTTAACATATTCCAGGTTGGGGGGATTAGGACATGGACATGCCCGGGGAGCCATTAGTCTCTTACCAAGCCACCATCCTCAAATGTTTGTGAACATGTGTGCTGGTTTTGAAAATATGTGTGTATTTTTGGCTTCACTAAGTGCATCAGTTAGTGGTGGAAGCAAGGGCTGGAACTAGGCTCCTTCCCTCTCCTCTCCAGGCCCCTATCATGTTCTGTCTCCTTAACTCTTGGTATTGTCAAAAACAGTGGTACCTGTGGAAGGTGCTTTGCTGTTTTTACTTGTAACCACACGATACCAAAGCCCTCCATATGGACATCTTGGGCATTCAGTGGGGCTGTGTAACAGACTAGATTTAAAGAGGACTCTGGGAATACTGTAGAAATAGACTGATTTTAGACATAGACTAAGACCCAAAGATGTAATGTAGGCTGCCAAGTTCTCACAGTTAGATGCAGAGCCAGGGGCTCATGTCCCTGACCCCTGACACCCAATTGAGTATCTAAACCAATTCTGTCAATCAGTGCAATCTGAGACCATTGATCCCCAAAAATAGCAATTGTTATCCACTGCCTCCCAGCCAGCTGTTTACTTCTTCTTCTTTTTTTTAAAGCATTAAATTAGATGGTATATTTATTTTTTAATTTTTTAATTTTAATTTGATCATTAACAATTCAAAGAGAATGTATTACAATTCATATGTGTATATAGAGCACAATTTTTCATATCTCTGGTTGTATACAAAGTATACTCACACCATTTGTGTCTTCATACATGTACTTAGAGTAATGATGTCCATCTCATTCCATCTTTTTTACCCCCTTGCCCCCTCCCCTTCTCTTCCTCCCCTTTTCCCTATCTAGAGTTTGTCTATTCCTCCCATGCTCCCCCTCCCAATCCCACTATGAATCAGCCTCCTTATATTAGAGAAAACATTTGACATTTGGTTTTCTGGAATTGGCTAACTTCACTTAGCATTATCTCCATCCATTTACCTGCAAATACCAATGATTTTATTCTCTTTTATTGTTGAGTAACGTTCCATTGTATGCATATACCACATTTTCTTTATCCATTCATCTAACAGAAGGGCATCTAGGTTGGTTCCACAGTTTAGCTATTGTGAATTGGGCTGCTATAAACATTGATGTGGCTGTGTCCCTGTAGTATGCTGTTTTTAAGTCCTTTGAGTATAGACTGAGGAGTGGAATAGCTGGGCCAAATGGTGGTTTCATTCCCAGTTTTCCAGGGAATCTCCATACTGCTTTCCAGATTGGCTGCACCATTTTGCAGTCCCACCAGCAATGTATGAGTGTGCTTTCCCCCTGCCCCCCCCTCCCCGCATCCTCACCAATACTTATTGTTGTTTGTCTTCATGATAGCTGCCATTCTGACTGGAGTGAAATGATATCTTAGAGTAGTTTTGATTTGTATTTCTTTAATTGCTAGAGATGTTAAATATTTTTCATATATTTATTGATTGTATATCACCTTCTGAAAAGTGTCTGTTCATGTCCTTGGCCCATTTATTGATTGGATTATTTGTTTTGAGTTCTTTATATACCCTAGAGATTAGTGCTCTATCTGATGTGTAAGTGGTAAAAATTTGCTCCCAAGTTGTAGGCTCTCTATTCACCTCACTGATTGTTTCTTTTACTGAAAAGAAGCTTTTTAGTTTGAATCCATCTCATTTATTAATTCTTGATTTTAATTTTGTGCAATAGGAGTCTTATTAAGGAAGTCAGGGCCTAATCTGATATAACAGGAACATATCTCAACATTGTAAAAGCTATCTATGCTAAATCCCAAGCCAACATCATTTTAAATGGAGAAAAATTGAAAGCATTTCCTCTAAAAACTGGAACAAGACAGGGATGCCCTTTTTCACCACTTCTATTTAACTCTTGATACACTGGCCAGAGCAATTAGACAGATGAAAGAAATTAAAGCGATACAGACAGAGAAAGAAGAATTCAAATTAGCACTATTTGCCAACAATATGATACTATAACTAGGAGATCTAAAAAAATTCCACCAGAAAACTTCTAAATTAGTAAACGAATTCAGCAAAGTAGCAGGATACAAAATCAACACCCATAAATCAAAGGCATTTCTGTTTATCAGTGACAAATCCTCTGCAGGGGAAACGAGGAAAATTACCCCATTTACAATAGCCTCAGAAAAAAGTAAAATACTTGGGAATCAACCTAACAAAAGAGGTGAAAGACCTCTACAACGAAAACTACAGAATGCTAAAGAAAGAAATTAAAGAAGACCTTAGAAGATGGAAATATCTCCCTTGTTCTTGGATAGGCAGAATTAATATTGTCAAAATGACCATACTTCCAAAAGCACTATACAGATTTAATGCAATTCCAATCAAAATCCCAATGACATTCCTCATAGAAATAGAAAAAGCAGTCATGAAATTCATCTGGAAAAATAAGAGACCCAGAATAGCTAAAGCAATCCTTAGCAAGAAGAGTGAAGCAGGTGGCATCACTATACCAGACCTTAAACTATACTACAGAGCAAGAGAAACAAAAACAGCATGGTATTGTCACCAAAACAGACTGGTAGACCAGTGGTACAGAATAGAGGACATAGAGATTAACTCACATAATTTTAATTATCTTATATTAGACAAAGGCACCAAAAACGTACATTAGAGAAAAGTTAGCCTCTTCAACAAATGGTGCTGGGAAAACTGGAATCCTATAAGCAACAAAATGAAATTAAACCCCTATTTCTTACCATGTACAAAACTCAAATTGGATCAAGGACCTAGGAATGAAACCAGAGACCCTGCATCTAATAGAAGAAAAAGTCGGCCCTAATCTCCATCATATTGGATTAGGCCCCTACTTCCTTAGTAAGACATTACTCTTCTTCAGGTTCCTTCACTACCTAGTCTTCTTTCCTTGGCAGCGTAGCTTCCTTCCAGCGTTCCCTGCCTCCTGTGGTGGCCGGTCCTTGCTCTGTTCTCTCTTGAGCTTCTTTCTTCATTTCCTAACATCTTTCCATGAAGGTCACCTTTTCCCAGGCAGCTCGCTTCCTCTTAACTGCCTTCCTCTTCTTGGGTTGACTGAAGAGGAGACACAATCATGGTTCTCTTTAAACCCACCGCAGTTGTCTCAGGGAGGTGTGAGCAAACCTCTGGCACAGCCAGAATCTGTGTGCAGGACTCTCCAGGGAGGCTTCTGGAGTTGGCACCAGGAAAGGCCAACTGTGAGCCACCTCTGCCTGTATGTACTCCAGTGACCTTCAGCAAACCAGCTTACTTCTCTGAAACTTTTCTGAAAAGCAAGGATAACTGAACAGTCTTAGCTTAACATTTCTGCCAGTTCTAAATGTCCACAACCCTGCTACACCCCAAAAGGCTCTTTATAAAAAATTCATTCATTTGTCTTCATTGATAGGAAGCCTAATTTCACATCGTCAATGTACAAAAGGAAGTTAAAATGTCATGTTGAATAGTCTCTCTTTGGGTTTGTACAAATTGGAGACAGAATGTTCAAAAAAGGTGGGTGGAATATGTTTTGGGCTCTGTGATACAGAAGTTAGGTTGGGTCAATTCCAAAAGTAACTGTGTAGTTCTTATTCATGTAAGAAATTCTTTGCTTTCAAATATTCTCTCTCCTGACTAAAAGACAGAGAGAGAGAAAGAAAGAAAATCCCAGCACATACTCTCTGTGTTCTGAGGGTCTCTTTCGTGCATTTAGCTTTTTACAGCCTCTCTGTTATGTTCATAAGAAAAGGAGAGGGGGAAAGAGGATTTCATTTCTCTCACAACAAAATGCTTTGGGGAAGATTGCTGGTTTTGGCAGCAGGCAAAGGGCTTCCTGAAAGGAGGATTTCTGTTCTGTGGTTGAAACGGTCTCTATGGCAACCAGTCATCAAGGCTCCAGCGACCTTTTCATAGACACCCTCCACAGGGGGGGCCTTTTCCATCCTGTCCTGGAGTATTTGCATCTGTGAGCCAGAGTTCTCTGCCTCTGCCCATCCAATTAGGGAGATGGCTCGGGTGTCACAGTACATTCAAAGAAGTCTTATGTTCTGCTTTAAATGGTTAGCTTGGTGGAGAATGGGGTTAAGTTCTTATGAGTCAGAGATTTCCTAATCCTTATTGTTGGGGTAAATAGTCTACCTAAAACTACTAATAGAGGTGTTTTGTGAGTGCTCCCTTATGTGCGGTTGAGGAAGGGGTGCCCTGACACCTTACCGACTCAGTGTCTCCGGTTTCACTAGCTCATTCCTTTGGGTGACCTCCATTCATTTCCCCTCTTATCTGGCCATCTTCTCAGTTTCTTCCTTTTATCCTGTCTGCCCTTCCCGGCTCCAGCCTCCAGGACACAGCTGCCTCTCAGTCATCTTGTATGGAGGCTGGAACCCTGCTCTCTGCAGGGGCCTTGCCTCTGCCCCCACTTTCAGTCCTCTGACTCCCCTTAAAGGTAGTGCTGAGCCTCTGCCACTCAGCCAAAGCCTCAGAATCGTAAAGACAAATGTAAAACACAAGTTTATGCTTCTTCACTGATCATTTTACAAATGAGCTTAGAAAGGGGTAATGACTTGTGGAGATCTCTCAGCAGAATTGGGATAAAACCCAGGCTTCCTGTTTCTCCCTCTCAGCATTCTTTCCTTTCTTACGAAAACCAAAAACAACAAAAAAAAAAAAAAAAAAAAAAAACACCTCCTGCTTCATCTTTGCCTTTTTTCCTTAATTTCTCACTAGCATGATTCTCAGAAAGGGACTGTCTTCAAGGAACTCTTTTTTCAAATCTACCTATTGTGGAATTTTTAAGAACAGAGTAAAGTATGGGAAGAAATGAGATAATCAAGTGTGATCTCACCACCCGGAGAAAATAGCTGCTGACATTTAAGTGTAGTTTCTTCCTGGACACACTTATGGAGTCCCTCTCAATAATACAACTAATTTTCAACTTAAAATGCACTCGATTTAAGTGAACTCTAGTGAGAATCAAGAAACCTGTATTTTAATGAACTAGCCATGTAACCTTGGCTGAGTGTCTTACTCTGTCCTCAGTTTCTCCAGCTAGTTCACCTGAGTGGTGTCTTCTGTGCTCCAGAATAGGCTATGCTGAGATTACTGGACAAATCAAGGAAAGAGAATAGATGAGTCAAAGATCTCTCACAACCCTAAAATTCAGAGACTCTAACCCATGTAAGGGACCAGAACAGCTAAATGGAGACCCAAATGGAAATTTAGAGCATAGAGTCCTTTATTAAAGCATCTTATCCATTTACTTATTCCAATTCCTAATCTCTCATTCATTTAGCTACAAGCCCAGCAAGGAGGAATCATCATCCGGGTCCTCCCATGCAGTGATGGACATCTCTTTGCCCACTGGCATCGGTGCAAACCAAGAAGATTTACAAGCTGCAAGTGTTTTATTTTACAAGTTGCTGTGAATGTTTGGATTTCTTTTCTGCGTTGTTTTTATAGACAAGTTTGTCTTTTCATTCTCATTTGTCCCTTTCATGCAATCACCCCAAATTTTCTTTCCAAAACAATAATCTACCTACGTTTTGATTTACACAAGTGAAGCCAGGGCATATACTAGCATGGTCCAAAGAGTGTGAGTGCTTGTGCTAACATGTTCAGGATTTTTCCAAGAGGAGAAAACTGCTCTTGAACTTCTTTAAATAGTGAATCACATGCCTTTAGTTAAACATCCCATCATCAAGTGAGTGCAATTAAACATAAAGATAACAAAATGAAATGTAAGCTTTCCTCTTTCCTTCCTTAGCTTGTGGAAGGGGTAGATCAACTACTGACTGATTATCAAATCAAAGATGGACATGTCATTCTGCAGCTGAATTCGGTAAGGTCCACTTTCCCCTTCCTATCACCATTCAAAATGTATAAAGTAAGCTATTATGAATTTCTTCTCTCCCATCATTTCCTTAAATCCTTGAATTTGTCAAGCAGATTCCCTCCAGCGATTTCCTTTGTGTCCGATTCCGGATATTTGAACTTTTCGAAGTTGGGTTTCTGAATCCTGCCACTTTTACAGTGTATGAATATCACAGACCAGGTAATCTGCTTTACTCTAAAATTTCTTCAGAAAACTAATGGATAGTCCCACCGCGCGGCCAGCACGCTGGTTTCATACAAGAGGTTCGTAGCATAGAAGTTAACTAGTGAGATCAAAATAAACACACAGACTCAATTACCTTTTTCTATGACACCAGGTCCCAGACGGCCCTCCCTCTAGCTCTCGCCTGGAACCACCAGGTGGGGCAGCAAGGCTTACTCAGGACTGCAGGAGAGAGAGAGAGAGAGAGAGAGAGAGAGAGAGCACGCCAGGGAGTGGCCTTTTTTGGGGGAACAAGAAATTCAGGGGAAAATTCCATCCAATGAAGGTCGAGGGGGGCAGCATTCCAAGGTCAGGGTCAGTGATTGGTCTCAGGGTCAATGGTCAGTCACACCCCCACACAGGCTCTCGCACCTGGAGAGGGTGGGGATAGCTCCAACACGGTTTGGCCAGGACGCCTCACACCCAATCAGGGAGGTGCCCAATCACGAGCGAGAATGGCTTCCCACAGATAGTCTTCACATAACCAATAGAAACCCACTAGAGACCCATGCGATCGATTTATATATAGCCTCACTTAGAACCCACTTCATAACAGTCCCAACCAGAATATTCCAACTATTGCATACAGGTTTCTTTCTAAACGACTAAATCCAATCTACTTCATGACATTGAGAAAATCATTTCACGTCTCAGTTCTCACTTTGTTTTTAAAATAACTGGATGATGTTGCCTGACTTAAAATTTTTTGCCTCAAGTTTGTCTGTGGTATTCACTGTTAGTATACCCTTCTATTTCTTTGATCTTCCCAGATAATTTCTACCCTGTATTCCCATTACAGTTTGCAGACAGCTCTGTGATAGTGCTTTTCACATTGCTTTGAAATTGTTGGTGTATCTTTCTCACCAACCCCAAAGTGTTTTCATCCTTGCGTGCCTAGTATCAACACAGCGTCAGGCACATGGTGTGTACTCAATAAACTTTTGTTGAATGAAGGATCCCACATTGAACTACTCAGGCACTTCAGAGATTGTTAAGTGATGGGAGAGCTTACCAGTTCAGAAAGCAGATGACTTGACCCTGGGCAGCTCTGTCTGTTAGCCACTTCTCATAACCACTCTTTTATTGCCACAGATAAACAGTGCACCATGTTTTACAGCACCTCATACACCAAACTCCAAAAAGTTTGTGAAGGACCAATGTGCAAGTGCATAGAAGGTAAAGTTCACTTACTTAGACTGCATGCTTGTTTAAAGCAACCACACATAATCCAAAATTAATCTGGGGGAAGCTGTTTGACAAACTACTGTTTCTGGGAAGTGGAAATGTAATCTCAACTGATAGAAAGCTAATGATTCCTTGAGCATTGTGAAGCTACCTCTGCATAACTCTAGAACAACCCCGTGGAACACTGCCCAGGAGCAGGGAAACCCATGCAGGTGGTTGTTGGATACCCCAGGGTAACATGATGGGAAATTTTTACTTTCCCCCAATCTTTTTAACATAGGACCAAAGCCCAAGAGAATGGACTTGGGGCTAAGCCACTAGCTCCTTTCTCCTTATCCCTCCCAGTCAGGGAAGTCTCTTTATGGTCTAGCTCGGTTCCATCTTTCATAAATTGAAAACAGCTTTTTTTGATCAAGGGAAAGATCCAGAACTCACCGGTAACCAACCACAGGCTCCGGGAGGGTCTGGGTTGGTTTTGGTTCTTTCAAAATCCTTGATATCTACATGTTTCCTATGTACTTATCATACCATCTTATAGCTATAAATCATATTATCATTTTAGATTGTTCAAGGGACTTTTGATTATACTCCAATGGAAAAATTTTCCCCATTCTTCTAGGGAAGCAAATACATTTCTATAGAACTGGTTGTGGAGTTAATGCACATCTAAGAATAAGTCTTATGTTCTAGATTTGGCACCTGTTGGTTGGTTTTGTTTTTACTTTATGTACTGTTCCACTTAATGGAAGAGGAGAAAATCACAGGTTTTTGGAATCTGGCATTTGTAAGATTCTATTGGATTGCCTCAGGGTTCATGAAACACCATGTTTACTCCCAAAGGGAGCACCAGCTTCTTCACAGTGACCTAACGTATGCCATTTTTCACACCCAGCTGACTGTGGGCAAATGCAGGAAGATTTGGATCTGACGATCTCTGCAGAGACTAGGAAAGCAACGGCATGTAAACCAGAGATTGCATATGGTAAGTTCAACTGTTCAATAGAATTCCTTTAAACATGAAATTTTATGAATCCATGATCCATTAGAAAGGTCAGAAACCTTAACTAGTGATTATATGGATACCATATTCCATTTGTCCCTTGAAGGAAAAATGGCATCGATTTCCAACATTAACATGGAAAGTTATTTATTCTCTAGCAAAGAAATATGATTTTCATTATAAATAATGAAAGTGACATGCATACCCAGCCAAGACTCTTTACTAGATCCTTTTGAATTACAGGCATTAAAACCAATTCAAAGGGAACTTTTGACACTCCACAGGGATCTGAGATTTCAATTCTGTATTCCTCCAGTTAACAGAACAGAGGCAGTGGCAAGAGTGGCTTGGGAGACTTGGTTCTTTTAAAAATGTCTACAGGGTAAAAGTAAAATTTCTAAATAATTTTTAGTATTTGTAGAATTGCAATCCATGTTTCAAACTGTATTTCAAAGGGAGGATCTCCTTCCAGTTGTTCAGAACCTAGAGCTAAATCAATACCCAAGTACCACTGTAACCTTGTCTCCAGTTCCTGATAGGATTAGCTTTGTTTTCTATCCATAGTTTCCCATGCTTATTTCTGGCACTTTTTTTTTTTCCTTAAGAAAGAGAGATCAGGGCTAGGGCTGTAGCTCAGTGGCAGAGCACTTGCCTTGCACATGTGAAGCACTGTGTTTGGCCCTCAGCACTATATAAAAAAATAAACAATAAGGATATTGTGTCCATCTATAACTAAAAAATCAAGACATTTTTTAAAAAGACAGAGATCGTATTATACACTATGTCTTTTTTATTGGAAAGGTATCATTTCTAAGTAAAAAAAAAAAAAAAAAAAAACTACAGTTGATTTGGCACTTTGTAATTACCTACTGTTTTTGTGTGTGGTTTCTCACTGGAATTCCAGAAGAGGCCTTTCAGAAACCTAATGTGGTGGCACACACCTATAATCCTAGCAACTCAGGAGGATCACAAGTTTGAGGCCAGACTGGGCAAGTTAGTCATACCCTGTCTCAAAAATAAAAAGGGCTGGCATGTAGCTCAGTGGTAGAGCACTTGCCTAGCATATGTGAAACTCTGAAAGCCCTAGATTCAGTCCCCAGCATGGGGAAAACACACACACACACACACACACACACACACATATACACTTTGAGTATTTTACAAGCTTTATCAGTGTTTTACTAATAAAGAAAATGGGCCTTAAGGAGACTAAAACATTTGCTCAAGGTCATGCAGGAAGTATGTTGTAGACTAGAATACATCCTGGGCTCCAATATTTTTTCCCATCATAATCTACTGAATTCTCTTAATGGAAGGAAACACCGCTATCAGAATAAATTTTGAATGCTTTAAGCTATTTCTTTTCTATGAACTCATCTTGATTTTTAAAAAGTCTGACTCAGCCAAGACCCACTGCAGTTTTTTAAATATATCAAGACAAAGAGAATATTATATTGTTTTAGCAAACAAACAAAAATTTCACTAAATTCTTTTTTCCTTCCATTTTTTTAGAACTATTTTAACTCTGAGATATCAGAAACCAATTTTAACATAGAGAATAAATACAACCTGGATTTAGGGTATTACTTTCAAGAAAAGAGGTTTGATATTAAAGGATTCATTGAGAAATATTTACATGAACACCTTTAAAGGATGTGTCTCCCCAAGTATAATATAAAACTGGCTTTTTCTGGAAACCATAGACTATTACTGTAATAACACAATGGAAACAAAATAGTCCCCTCTCTCGATCCATCCTCATATGGTAGGTACATTGTCCATGTCCAACACAAAGACATACATCTGAAATCCAGGACATCTTTCATGTTTTTTTTTTAATTTTGTTTATTTTGTTGTAGATGGACATAATGACTTTATTTACTTATTTTTCTATGTGATGCTGAGAATCGAACCCAGTGCCTCACACGTGCTAGGCAAGCTCTCTACCACTGAGCCACACCCCAACCCCTTTTTTACACATCTTAAGCCACTGATTTACATAACTTTTTCTTCTGCCACAGTGAGTTCACTCTCTATCCATCATTTATCTTTATCTAGGATAGACTGATAGACTAGAAGGATCTCAGAAATAAAATCTCTTCTTTAGTTCTTTCTTTGCAACTCCATCCCCAACAAATGCACAAATAAGAAAGGAGTCTTCTATGAAGCCAAGTAGAAGAGATGATTCGCTTCAAGCAGGTCATTCCAGAGCCGAGGTCCAGCATGCCATAAGTCAAACACCAATGCCTGAACCTTCAAAAATAGGATTGGGGTGGCTCATGTCAGATAGTTGCCAATCCCAGCAAGGATGAGTGAGAAAACAGAATCCTGTTAAAATCAAACATCAGAATCAATGAAGATATATGAGAAAGCAAATCAAGGAGACAAGCTGGCAGGTTGTTGCCCCTGGTAGGCCTGACAGAGAGAGAAAGGCGCCACTGTTCCAGGTAGAGAAGGAAGGGGCTCTTTAATTCAAAGTGCCCATGGTGTGACGCCACTAATCTTAAAGGATTAACATCTGAACTTTACATCTAACATGAGTTTATCTTGTTGGTTGGTTTTATGTGCTTCTGTTGTTTAATTTGGTACGTCTCTTACCCTAATCAGCCTGTTCTGTAACCATGGCCAGAGCTAATGATTCTCATAGGCTTAGGAAGGGGCTTAGGAAGGCTCCTTGGGAGAAGTAAGATCTACCTCGGGTTTCCCATAATAGCTGCCATGCTGCGTTTCTCATTTGTTTGGCGAATTCTGGCTTTTATTGAACATAGTACCAGTGGTATTCAGCCTGAATTATTTGTTTTTGCCTTGTCTTGCTTTGCTCTCTGACCAGCTTACAAAGTCAGCATCACATCCGTCACTGAAGACAACGTTTTTGTCAGGTACTCAGCAACTCTCCTAGATGTCTACAAAGCAGGTGAGCCTTCATGCACTCTTTCATTCATTCGACAGACGTCTAGCACTTACTGTTTGCCAGGCATTATGGTAGACCAAAGTTGTATCAACTTGAATAAACAGACTTCTGCCTTCATAGAGTTTTATATTATACTTGGGGAGACACATCCTTTAAAGGTGTTCATGTAAATATTTCTCAATGAATCCTTTAATCTCAAACCTCAGCAAAACGGTTTGATGTGTTGTTTAGTTGTTCTTCCAGCACTTTTGAGGTTAACAAAAACCACAAGCCAATCTCAAAGTGCAGTTTTTTGTTTTGAGTCATTTAAAACACTTTTTTAAATGAAGTAGTTTATTTACTTAACATGATGAAAATTTAGCTTATTGCGTTATTCATATCTACCAAACAGTTATTTTCTCATTTCAGTAGGTGTAAGTTCTGTAATAAATACATCCTATTCTGCAATCTGTACACGGGGGGAATAATAAGAATTCATACCCCATTTGAAACAAACGTATGATATATGATATGTCAAGTTCAATGTAATGTTTTGAGCAACCAATAAATTTCTGATGCTTAAAAAAAAATAAATGAATCCTAAACATAAATTATAATAATATATTTATGTCAATTTTTTCTCTTAATTCCTATCAAGTATTTTGAGTCTAAAAGTGTTCTAAAAATTCTAATAATATTTTCCTCATTTTAATTTGTTTTATCAACACTAACAACATTTTTCCTAGTTTTACGTGTTTCACTTTATAAAAGTTGTTTGTGATGCTGTTTCGGTTTTTCCTCATTGGTGGTCACAGGTTTTCTCTATTTGAATGGATTACCTTTCTCATGAAATAGGTATTTAGCACTCTGATCATTCCACCACTCCTCCATTTTTTGAGCATTGTTTACATTCAACACCCACATCACAAACAATAAGCCACCCCTTTTTTTCTGAATAATAAATGCTTTTCATTCCCAAAATAAAAATTATTTGTTTTACTGTGTACCAATTTTTTTGCATTGTATCAAGATTGTCTTGAGCTTTACCCAGTATCAAATGATTTCCAAACTGTAGTCCGTTGTGAGTGTCATTTCATTATTCTATAGATGCAGGGGATTAACTTTTATGATACCTAAAAGGGAATGTTAAGTCATCCCCATTCTGGATGTTCCTTTTTAATACTTATAAATTTCGAATTTACATAAACATTAAAATAATACACACTTACTACTTGCTTAAGAATTGTTGCCTACTAACAAGAAACCACTCAGAACCAAGGATAAATGATGTAGTTGGTGGATAATGATAAACTGATTATTCTCCTAAAGCATAAGAGTATATGTAGTAGGTGAGGATATAAACAGAAAAAAAGATTTATTCTCTCTTCTAAATATACTTGAAATTTTCCACTAACAAAAGTTTTTAAAAATAATAAGGCCCAAGGCTGGGGGTATAGCTCAGTTGATAGAGTGCTTGCCTCATATGCACAAGGCCCTGGGTTCAATCTCCAGAACCACACACACAAGATAATAACAATAACAATTAATAATGATGATGATGATGATGCCCATGTATCCACACTGCATAGTATGACGATGGTTGACTTGGCAGATTGCGTGGGCATGTGGTTCAGATGTTGCTGTAACAGGACACCGTGGCACTGGGATAGCCTAAGAAAATGAGCCTGAACGATTTACGTTATTAATTAAAGTTTTTCCGTAGACACATTTATTAAATATGGTTTTCAGACATGTTAAAAATTTTTTCAGGATTTAACAATTAAAATGACTGTACCAGAGGGGTGTGTGTGTGTGTGTGTGTTTGTGATTGTTGCTTGTTTGGTATTGGGAATTGAACCCAGAATTGCTTTGCCACTGAATTACATTCCCAGCCCTTTTCAATTTTTATTTTGAGACAGGGGCTCACTAGACTACTGAGTCTGACCTGGAACTTGTGACTTGTGATCCCCCTGCCTCAGCCTCACAAATTGCTGGGATTACAGGTGTGCAGCACTGTGTTCTGCCAGAGTTTAAAAAGTTAAATACATCTGAAATATCAGTCCTAAATATATAGCAAAGAATCAGACACAATCCTTGCCTTAAGAAGTTTCTAGTCTAGATGAGGAGACACACACATGGTGTGAAACACTGATAGAAATTCACAATAAAAGGAGTGAGGGAGGGCTGGGGTGGAGTTCAGTGGTGGAGCTCTCCTCCAGCAGCCTCCAGCCCTGGGTTCCATCCCCATTACTCATACAACAGAGAGTAGACAAGAAAGTTTTAGTGGATGCTGTGAAGATTGAAAGTGGGTCTAAAGATGGGTAGAATTCAACAGACCAACGTGGGGAGGAGCGCATTCCAGGAAGAAGAACCAGCTTCTAGGCGACTCTGAATCCTTTGGGAATCCCAGTTATTCTCCTTAAAATTTTCCAAGCCTTTCATGTCTTATTCTTTTCAACAAAGTTGACCATTGCCAGCTACCAAACGCTTTTCTCTTTTGCTATATGACACATGGGAATTAATATTGTTCAACTACTAGAGCAATAATTCGGAGTCTATAAGAGCAGTAATAACAAACACATGATTCTTACTGTGTTCTAAGCACTGGTCACGCATTGACCCATTGAATCTCACAATGATCCACAAGGTAGGTTTTATCATCATGCCTATTTTTCAGGTGGAAGAACTGAGTCCTTAATACAGAGCATAGTAGAGTATTTGCCCAGAGCCACCCAGCCAAGAAATGGCACAGCTAGAGCTTGAGTGAGACAGTCTGGCTCCAGAGTCTGAAGTCTTAACCATGTGACTAGTGCTGCTCTCCAGTGGCCATTAACCTCTCAGAAGCCATGAGGAACTGGACAGCTTGAGAGGGTCAATAACTGTGACATGAGAACAAGAATGTGATAAGCTTCCTTGTGTCTCTCAGGAGAAGCCGTCGCTGAGAAAGGGTCTGAAATCACCTTCATCAAAAAGACCACCTGTGCTAATGCAGACCTGGTAAAAGGAAGACAGTATTTAATTATGGGTAAAGAAGCCCTGCAGATAAAATACAATTTCAGCTTCAAGTAAGTCACCAGTAGTTTGAGGCCTCTGATCTTCCCTCCAAAACTGAGTGTAGTTCATACTTATCTGCACAATATGCTTCTTATGTACTCTGCTCTTAACCAAGAAACCATTGCAAACATAAATGAACTAACATGTGCTGACAACAAAGAAGTGCTGGCAACGTCCTGGCAGCTATGTGACAGGCCATCTGGATGATGGAACCAGCATGATGAATCAGTTCAGGAGCACCACACCAGCTCCCTTAATCTGTCCTCAGAAAATGTTTAAATATGTACCTTAAAATCTGTTTACGAAATATGGACTGTGACATAGATGCCATTACCACCTTTAGCCATGGGAGCCCCAAACAGCTCACCATCTTTTAAGGGTCTATGCACTCCCCAGGCTGGTTCAGAAGAGTGTGACTGACAGCTGGGGCCCTGGGGACCTGCCCATAGTCTCTTACAGGGAGATCTGATACAGCTTCGTTCTGTGTGTGGCCGCCATCACAAACTCTGTTTCCATTTCTTCTTGGTAGGTACATCTACCCATTAGACTCCTCAACCTGGATTGAATATTGGCCTACAGACACGTCATGTCCATCATGCCAAGCATTTATAGCTAACTTAGATGAGTTTGCTGAAGACATCTTTTTAAATGGCTGTGAAAACGCCTGAAGAGGTCCAACTGCGTGGAATTTTGGTGTATGGACTCCTGTTGCTAAAATTACACCTTTTTTTAAAAAAAACATTCACAGCTGGTCTTATTTGGAAAGCCCACTTTCCTTTAGAATTAGTGGCGCTGGCTTTTACTAGAGTACATGTTGAAGAGCTGTAGGTTTCTGAAATAACATGACCTTGGGGGGGTATGAAGAGAGATCCTCCAAAGTTATTGGACACCAGAAGCAATAAACTGGCACACCTCCTAAAACCTACCACTCAGGAATGTTTGCTGGGGCCAAAAGAATAGCCCCATTGAAGTGGAGTATCTTATGAAAACATGGCCTTTGCTTGAAAGAAAATACCAAGGAGCATGAAACTGATCATTAAAACTTGACTTCCCTTTCAAAATGTACTAAAGTGCATGTTATTTTATACTAGAATCGGCTTCAGCTACTCATAGGCAAATTGAGAGAGGGTAAGAAAGGTGGCAGCAGAGAACCCTGACCCTGAGGAGACCCGATCTCACCCCCTCCACATGCTGAGAAGGTAAGAGAGAGCTCAGCTTTGCCCCCTCCCCTCCACTGCCCTCTCCATACCCTGACAGGAGATCCCTCTACTCTCCTCCCTTCCTTTCCCTCCCAGCCCCTATTAATTTCCCCAGGAACTTGCTCTTGCCAATAATTGCTCTACCAGAAGGCAGGCCCTGGTACAGTAACCTGGTGAAAAGAAACGTTAAGAATCAGGAGACCCTTTGTTCTAGCCCTAACACGTCTCTCTCTCTGAGCCTCCATGTGAACTTTACAAAAGAGGATTCATAACAGGAGGTTAATTTTTAAGTGACATTTTGTTGCACTTGAGATCTGATAAGGATTCTCCCATATGTTCCCATCTCCTGTCTCAAGAATGTCAGAAGGTACAGGAGTCATTATTGTCTACACTTGATAGCTGCGGAAATTGAGGCTGAGAAACACAAAGCCAGTTGCCTAGCCTCACGAGAGGTAGAATCAAAGCTGACCCTCCAGTGCTTTCTCAGTTAAATGCACCCCTGTTCCAAATCACTACATGTCACATCACTTGTTAGGTTTAATTTTCTAAGACTAAGGCAGATGGAATTGGAGTTTCTTAGGCATGGGTTAACCAGCCCCACCGAACGATCTCAAGGAAATGCACAAGCTCTGGATATAATGGTAACGGGGACAAAAGTGCATCCTCTTTAGAAGAACCTCCATTTTACCAGTTAGGTGAAGCTGCCTGAGGCTTTGCAATGGGCTTCACACATGACACTAAGAGTTTCCACTTCTGGAAACTCAGGACTTTTTTTTTTTTTTACACATCAAAGCCACATCATAGGCACTCCCTCAGCAAAAATGACCAACATACGTGTTGTGGCACACACCTGTAATTCCAGCAACTTGAGAGGCTGAGGCAGGAGGATGGCAAGTTCAAGACCAGTCTGAGAATGTTAGCAAGACTCTCAACAACTTAGCAAGACCCAGTCTCAAAATTAAAAAAAAAAAAAAAATAGAGCTGTGAATGTAACTCAGTGGTAAAGTTCCCTGGATTCAATCCCCAATACCAAAAACAACAAAAAATGTCCAAGATTCCCAAACTCTGAAAACCAAGGGGTTGTCTCAGAGCAGACCTGGCAGTCTCTCCTGTCACCATCCAGCTGAATGCAGCGAGGTAGAAACTGGAGCTACTCCTAAGGCTGAGAGTCCCTGAGCTCCTGGGCTGCCTTCTCCCTGAGCACAGTGGCAAATAGGTGAGACCAGAGTGGCCTAATTAACCCACAATGCAGCTGAGTTGTCAGTCCCAAAGCGGGTGATTTACTTAATCATGTAGGTTGTTTGTGTAGTGACGTCTTCCTGAGCACACTGTGAGCTCTGGGTAAGGCCTGAATCCGTTCTATTCACGGTTCTCTCCTGCACATTACAGGGACCCAGCAAGTGCTGGTGGATTCCCCCTCTGAGAGTGAAGAATCAGAAGACCCAAGACTTGGCTTTTCCCCTACTTAGCAGTGATTTGGGGAAACCCCCTTAACATCCTTGACAGCCTGTAAAATAAGGAAGTCGAGCACTCTAACATCTCTTTTATGTATAGCTCTAGGAAGATCTTTCATTACCCTATGATGCAAAACAGAAAACAAAACCAAATGGAATATTAGTCAGCTTTTTACAAACTGGGTCCATTGCTTTGGGCCAGAGACGAGGAAGAACACCAGGGTGGAAGGGCACAGCAGAGGGAAGCTGCTCTGCTCATGAGAAAGAAAAAGAAGCCAGGGTCAATCGATACCTTTCCAGCCATGCACGGGGCGCACGCCTATAATCCCAGCAGCTCAGGAGGATTAGGCAGGAGGATCACAAGTTCAAAGCCAGCCTCAGCAACTTAATGAGGCCCTAAGCAGCTAAGCGAGACCCTGTCTCAAAATAAAAAATTAAAAAAGAGCAGGGGATGTGGCTCAGGGGTTAAGCACCCCTGGGTTCAATCCCTGGAACCAAAAAAAATAAATACCTCTCCAGGGCATGCCCCTAGTGCCCTACTTCCTCCAATCATGCTCTACCTAGAGTTTCCACCACCTCCTGTAGTCCACTCAGCTATCAATGAATTAATCCACTGATGAGGTCAGAGCCCTCCTCACTACCCAAAAGCCCACCTCTGAACTTTGCTGCATTGGGAAACATGCCTTCAACACATGAGCCCAACCATACTAGGAGGTCGGCATCCACATGTTGGGTTAGGCATTCTGTCTGTAAGAGTGAAGGGAGCTCAGAGAAGGAGGCTGGAGGAGCTTCCCCAGGCCTCCTAGAGAAGGAAAGTGGGATTTGAGGAGGGGGGAGAAGCTGGAGGCCTTTCTGGTGGAAGGGAAAAGAATAGGTAGGTCACCACAAGAGCTAAGCAAGATGACCTCGGTTAATACAAATGAGCATTTTTTCATTTAATAGCTATATGTCTATTTTAACATGCATTGGGAGAAACGGACCTAGTACATCAGAGCCATGATATGAAATACTCTGATAAAATTAATTTAGTTGTCAAAAAATAAGTTTGTATTAAGGAAAAGGGTAAAGTAAATAAAAATACAGATTATGCTTGGGGCAGTAATCCAGAGTTTGCCATGCAAATGGTTGAAAGCCTAGGAAACTCTCTACTAAGGAAATGCATGGAATTGACTATGACCCAAGTTCGAGGGCTCAGTGAGAGACTCTGGACCAAAGCAATGGTCAGTCTTTAATCTATTCAGCAGCATGCGACAAATATTTACAGAAAGGTAACTGTAGGCCAAGTCCATTTTTGGGTGGTTGGTGCCAAGATCCCTAACCTTGTAGGTTTCCAGGGGAGGGGGCATGCAAGAAATAATAAGGACAACAATTGGGAAACTGATCTTGAATGTTAGAAGATAAGAAATGTAAGAAAAAAAGAAAATAGAGCAGACCAAGGGGACTAAGAGAGGGGAGAGGAGCTGCATTTTACATGGGGTGGGTCAGGCCAGGGTGGGCTTCAGTGGGGAAATGTGAACCAAGATGTGAAGGATGTAAAAGTGAGCCAATGGGTACTAGGCAAGAGTGTTGTGGGTAGCTACAGCAGGAGCCTACAACAGGAGCACGGGTACCACAGCACAAGCAGGGAGGCTGGGGTAACAGTCCAGATTATGCAGGCCAGTGGAGGGGGCTTTAGCCCCTGCAAGGTTTTGAATGGAGGAGTGTCACAATCTATCTAGCCGTGTTAAAGGACTGCTCTGACTGCCACATTGAAATAACGCAAGGATGGAGGTAGAGACGAGTTAGAGGGCAGACCCGAGGGTTCACGCTTCAGCCCAGAGAGGTAAGGTGGGCGTATTGGAACACAGATGAATTCTGGATATATTATCAACGTAGATTCAATGGGATTCTCTGCTAGACTGTAAGTAAGTTTGAAAGAGAGGAGTCTGAATGACACCAAGATTTTGACCTGAGAAAAGGAAGAATGGAGTTGCCATTGACAATGATGGGGAAGGCTGCCAATGGAGCCAGCTGCAGGAGGCAGGAGGCGGGGTCTGTTTTGGGTGTGTCCAGTTGTAGAATAGACTACGGATCATTCAAGTGAAGGAGGCAATGAGACTACCGGTCATTCAGTTCCGGAGTTCAAGAGAAAGGTCTGAGCTGATATCAATCTGAGTTCTTATCTAAAGCCATTAGACTGGATAAGATCACGGAGCATGTGGATATAGGAAGAAGAGGGGGGAAGAAGACCAGCCTAGACCTTTGAAGCATCCCAATATTAATTTGATGGAGAAAAAGAGATGGAGGATCCACAGAGTTAAGGGGGAAAAAAAATCCAGGAGAGCAGGGTGCCCTACTAGCCAAGTGAAAGAAAGAAAAGAGTTTGGGGAGGAAGAAGGAAGAGTGCTGGACTGAACCAACGCTGCTGAAAGGAGAAGGGGGAGAGGGCTTGGCGCTGGGTTTAGCATAGGTGACTTTGAGAAATGCCACTCCAGTGAAGTAGTGGAGACAGAAGCCTAATTACAATGGATGAAGAGCAAATGGGCCAGGCCCAGTGGCTCTCACCTGTGATCCCAGAGACTCTGGAGGCTGCGGCAGGAGGATCACAAATTTGAGGCTAGCCTGGGCAATTTACCAAGATCCTCTCTCAAAATAAAAAGTATAAATGGGTGAGGATGTAGCTCAGTGGTGAAGCACACCTGGGTTCAATCCCCAATATGGGGCAGGGTGGGGGCAGGGGAGTGGATGGGAGGAGAGGATTTGAGACAGGGAGGATAAATTCTTTAAAGAAGTTGTGCCACAAAGGAGAGCAAAAGAAATGGGTTGGGAGAGTAGAATGAAGAAAAAGTTAAGATAGGAGAAATAACACATTTGTGTATGAAGGGAGTGATCCAATAGAGAGGAAACTGTTGACCTTGCAGGAGAGACAAAGATGATTGATAGAGGAATGTCCTGGAAGAGGCTGGAGGCAGGGGATCTAGAGTACAAGTGGAGGCTTAACCAAGTGCATCGCCAGCTCATCTATGCCAGGGGTCAGCAAGCTTCTTCTGTAATGGGCCATGCATTAAAATATCTGTGAACATTTTAGGTTTTGCAGGTCACAAGGTCTCTGCTGCAACCACTCAACTCTCTCATTGCAGCACAAATGCTGCCATAGATAACGCATAAGGGAATAAGATGGCCAGGGGGCGGGCAGGCTGGATTTAGCCCTGGGCAGCAGTGTACCCACCCCTGATCCACGAGAGTAGGCAGAGAGCGAGAGTACATGGGCAGACACTGGAAGGTGGGTGGATGTGCCAGAGAACCTGTGCAAGTCCCTGTCTCAGAGAATTAGGCAGGAAGATCGCCACCTGAGATAGGGAAGGGGAGGAGCAATTGTCTAGAAGACAGGAAGACCGAGTGGACTAAGAACTTGCCATATAACTGCCTCTCTGACTCCAGGGTCCACTTGGGGTTTCTAGTCATGAATTTCAAATGAGACTGGTCAGCATGGGTTGTAGGATTTTTCTCTAGTCCCATTCAGATACTGAAAAGCTATAGACATGCTGATTCCCTGCGGTCAAGGCAACTGGGAACACCTGCCACTGGACAAGGTCAAGTTTATTGAGTGGAACAAGGGAGAGCATATGCCATGAGACTCAGGAGGCTTCTCAATAAGAGGCTGTTGGAACAGACTCCTTATAGGATTTGGGCTGGTGGTGGATAATTTCAGGGAAGCTTCAAGGAAATGGAGCTCTTGCTCTGGACTGAACAATCGAGAAACGGGGGCGATATCGTAATGGGTCATCTAGATTCTTTTCTAGCAGGTAGGGAGGGAAGCAGCATTCCCATTGGCCAGGAAAGGGGAATGTGTGGTCATTTTTGTGGCTTGGACAATGTTCTTATTTTTATTCTCTGCTCAAACATGATTATGGAGTATTCTTTTTATTGTCTTGATTCATTGTGTCTGACGGCTGGTGTTCTGTGACATCAGATACAGAGAACACCACAGCCCAGCTCTGAACACCAGGCCAACTCCTAGAGACACCAAGGCCTACCCCCAGTGTCAAAGGCTGTTCTTCTCTTTCACAGATGCTTTTCTCCCAGAAAATGCACATTCACAAAGCACACATAGACATACTATTCCAGAGGCCCCCCGAAAGTTGTGCAGGGACTTCATGACTGAAAACCGCTATCCCAACAGCCACGAGTTTATCAGCCAAATTTAAAGGTTCTCAAGAGACATGAAACACCTCTGGATTATGTTTCTGCAGGTTTTTCTCTACTCCTGAAAAGGATTGATTCTGTATGTTTAACGTAGGAGAGAAGTGTGTTGCCAGGGACATGATCTCTAACTTTGGAAGATTACAGTAGTCCACATTTAGAGACATTCTCTAAATCAAAAAGAGAGGGAGGGTAGGGGGGTGGGGGAAGGAGGGAGGAAAAAATGTAGGAAGGAGGGAAAAGAAGGAGGGAGAGAAGAGGGATTTGGTTTTAAGACCAGACGAGAACTCCATTTATAAGAACCTTCTGGATTCATCTCAGCTGGCAGGATTGCCACCTTCACAGACATTTTGGCAGAAAGGGACCTGTTCTTGGAACACAATGTTCACTCCTTCACTGTTTCCATGATTGGGATCAGATATGTGTATGTTACACCCTCCATCGTGAACTATATAATCCTAAAGTGTCCAAACCAGAAGGGACCCCAAGTTCAACTCCTCCAATCCCTTCATGTTCACCTGGGATAACTGAGGCCCAGAGGAGCCACCTGCCTGTGGTTATGGTGCTAAGTGAAGGGCTGGGATACTAGCCCAAGGCCTGTGACTCTCAGCCCCGTGTTCTTTCCGCCACACAGAGTAGCACAAGTTACAAGGAAAGAAGTTGGGGCTCCCTGTGAAGAAGAGTTTTCTTATACTCAGAACCATTCAAAAAGTGGTTCCAAAAATGGAACCAAAAAAAAACGATTCCAAAAAACCAAGTTTTTCCCCAGCCCTGGGGAAATCCAAGCAGAGTCCAGGCACCACCTTCCAGAAATATGGCAGGCACAATTCAGGGTGAGGGGCTGGCCCTGATAACAGTCCAACCTCTGTTTGTCTGTGAGAGACCATTGATATTCAGGAAAACAAAACATTTCTTTAAGCCTCAGTTTTCTCATATGAGAAACGGAAGTACTAATAATTCCCAGGTTGGAGGGTTTCTGTAAGACTGAAATGAGATAAATCAGGTAATGCATGTAAAATTATTAGCACAGTACCTGGCACAATAAAAGTAACATCTGGCTGCCCGGTAACATGTCCCTGGCACGCCATAGGTAATAAAGGCCATGAAAGTTTTTCCTTGTGAACATTCCACTTAGAATCATAAAATATGATGTCTGAGGCACCCCTGGAGGTCATCTAACCAACCGGCCCGTGTTCCGCACGGAGGAGCACGGACTCTCTGAGGAGCACGGCTCCACAGCCCAGTTGGGCCTAGAACTGCAGCACCAAGCTCCTCTGCCCTCTGTTGGCAGCCTGGTGTGTCCTCCTGCCAGCTGGGCCTCAGGGGAGGGCGAGGGGGCCAGGGCAGCACTTCTAACGGTCAACAGGAGAGAAATCCGAACTGTCTGATGAGAAAAAAAATCAGAGTTTCTTGCTTGGAGTTTTGGCTGTGTGTACGTGTTGTGTGTGCAGGTGGAAGGGGGATTGAAACCCAATGAGACAAGGGAAATTGAAGTTAAGGAATAGATTGTTTGGCTTAATATTTTTTTTTTTCTAAATAAAGAATCTGTAGGAAATTAGAGCCAGGACTGGACTGTAATTCTCTGAGAGCAGAGGAAGAGGAAGAGAAAGATGATATGGCCCGAGAAGGAGGAGAAAGACAGATGGATTCCTGGATCTGTCAGGGCCTTGGGCAGGGAAGTCATCTTTCATACCTCCTCCCCGGCTCCTTTCACCTCTAAAGGCAGAAGGGCAAATGGAAGTAGAAATTTAAATGGCCCATTGGTGGCCTACGTGTGTGTGTGTGTGTGTGTGTGTGTGTGTGTGTGTGTGTGTGAGAGAGAGAGAGAGAGACTGTGTGATAGAGACAGAGATGATGACAGAAAGGAGCTGTTACTATGAGTAATGAGATAATGAAGAATTAAGATCCTGACCAGGAAACAGAAGGGCCACATTCCCTTCTAGAAGCAGAACTACTGCTCTGTACTACCTGCTTACCAGAGTGGAGCTGCCCTGGCTTATGACCCTGAGAAGGTTCCTGAACCTCATCCAGCCTCCTTGTATCACCTGTAAGGTGGAAGTGGTGTTATCAGCCGTAAAGGTTGTAAGTATTATAGAAACACTAGGTGCCAACCCAGGAGATGCCACCTGTGGTGACAGTGGCAGCTGGTGGCTGTGAGCCTCTGCCTCTCTGAGTTCTCTTAATCTCAGTCTCTTGCTGTTTTCTAATATATTTGTTATTTGTTCTATTACTTATACATGACAGTAGAATGCATGTTGACACATCATACATAAATGGAGTATAACTTCTCATTCGTCTGGTTGTACATGATCAGGCTCTTTTAAAAAGAAGGCTAAGAATTTTCTTCTCGTGCAATTGGTAGAATTGTTGCAAGGAGGAAATAAAATGAAAGATGTGAAGAACTTTTAAACTGTGGAATTTTAAATAGAAATGGACATAGCAGCAATAATCACAAGCATTTTTGTGCCACAAAACCACAGGCAGAGATTGCCTGGTGATTTTAAACGATGGGGAAAGGCTACTATCTTGGAAAATAGATGTCCCCCAGTGCCTCCAATCTCCCCATTAACACGTCTTCTTTTGATGCTTGGAGGCTGCCATTCTCCTGGAGACTTGTTAGACAAGCAGATCCTCAGGCCCCACCCCAGGGAACCCCAGAAATCTATATTTTAACAAGCTTTCCAAGAAAATTACAGGTACATCAGAGTCTAAGAAGTCTTGTTGAAAATCTTGTGAAAATGCAGGTTCTGGTTCTCTGGGCCTGGAGTAGGCTGGAGCCTCCACATCTACCTGATGCTCAGAGAGAACTGGTGCTTAAACCTTGAACAACAAGGTTCTAGATTGTTCTATAAAGACAGAGTTTTCTGTATGAAGAAAAATAACCCTTTAACAATCGATACCTTAGTTAAGAGTAATTCTGCAAAGGATTTTCAAGAATTGGTTGCAGAAGAAAAAGCTTAGGGACATTAGGGAAAAGGAAAACAGACAACAATCACAAAGAGGTCTTAAGGAAAAAGGAGGGCACTAAAGGAAAATTCAGTTCCCTGTGCAGAACGTGTGCAGGCCAGGTCTGGGCGTGAACTAACCATTCACTCACCAAATTCCTCTATATGTGAGGCACTGTTCTTTGCATTCACCAAATTAATGAATCTACAAAACCATCCAAGAGGTGGGTACTATAATTACTTTATAGAGCAGTAAACAGAGAAACAAAGAGATTAAGTAACTTGCCCACAGTCACTTAATTAGTAAGTGGTCCAGCCAGAATTTAGAACCCAGTATAGAACTTTGCCTAGCATTTAGCCATCCCGTGAGCAAGCTGATTAGTTGCCTGGGGCAAGTGGTATTTGAGCTAATATCTGAAGTAGGAGGAGTTGGCAGATGAAGAGGACAGAAGTGGAGCAAAGGGAAAGGAACAGATCAACCTGAGCACAGAGAGCTGCAACAGCAAAGTGGGACCATGCATCAAAGATGTGAAGGAAAGAAAAAAGTACAGTATGGTGGGTCCCTTGGTGGGGTAGAGGAGCTGAGAGGTAAGAAGAGTAATGGGATCATGCAGAGGCCCAAGGTCATGACTCAGAGTGTGGCCTTTGTTTAGAGTGGAGAGGCACCATGGAGGAGTTCGGAAGTGGATGATGTGTTAGGAAGTGTCAGTCTCTGGTTTGGGCTGATTGTACATTCAGCAAACATGTGTGAGACGCAGCAGGGGCCAGACAAAAATGCTGGGCTCTGGAAGGGACTACTGACATTAAAAACATTGTTTATGCAATTAAATATTTATTGACCACAATAATAATACAAGGAAACTGCTCCTACGCAGAGGCCCAGTAATAGGGAAGGACAAAGAGAGAAATAGAGAGAAAGACAGAGACAGAAGCCAAAGCGTTATGCAATTGCAAAGATAGAATGGAGACACTCAGACACCAGGAGGGGAGAAGCAGAGAGACAGAGCCAGCCCTGAGGGAGAGTTCGCCTCTGGCTTGTGGGCAGCACCCTGGCTTGTGGCTCTGGTGATGGAAGGAGGGGAAACCAAGCCTCTCGTGTTACTGGGGAACCTAAATCAGAGCAGATCCTAAGGAGGATAACCAGGAGGGTGGAGGGACGTGCCCTGCAAGAGTTGAAAGATCCAGGGAATATTGGGGCCAGGTACCAAAGAAGAGAGGACTGGGTTGGAAGGAGGCGGCGTCAAAGTAGAGACCTGTTTGTGCAGTAGGGCTGGGAGTTACAGAGGGAGTGTCCGGCGTAAAGTGGACTAAAGCAGGAAAGATGCCATGGTTTCCATCCAAGCACACCACACCATAAACAAGAACCTTCCCAGTACCCAGTCACCTGTGCCCACCCCCAGCTGTTCCAAGTCTCCCTCACCAAACAAGAGAGACCCAGTAGAACTTTCTCCAGTATTTATGCTATTCAGTGAGCAAGCCAATTAGTTGCCCAGCACCTCCATTTACAGAGCATGTGCACAACCAGCTACCTGTGAGGAGGTGCCCTTGCTTGCATTATGGTATCTGTGATCCAACCTCCTTCTGTCCCCAACCTTCTGGGCCTCTAGGAACCACCATTCTGCTTTCTACTATGAAGTCAACTATTTTAGCTTCCGTTCATGAGCATGGAACATTTGTCTTCCTGCCATTGCTCCAGTGGCCAAGCAGGGATTCAGGGCAGGGCCCTGTGGAACAGGCCTGGCCACGTGTAAAGCAGGTCTCTGTTCCTAGAGGCTTCTATACGGGGGCACTGGTGTCACTTTATGTCCCAGACCCCATGTCCAATCTAAAAATAGCCTCCTACAAAGAGCCTTCAAGCACAAGATCCAGGCCCTACTCTGTGTCCTCACTTCTGTCCCCAACCAGGCATGCAGGCCTCACTGAGTTAAGAGCAGGTGCGCTGTTGGCTTTCTTCTTGCCCAAGTTCACAGAGCAGCACCCTCCATCCTCTATGTGGGCCTTTAGACCAGGCTGCTGCCCTCCTGCCAGACCTTCTCAGTTGGCTCATTGCCACTGCAGCTCCCTCCCTGACCCTCCAGGGCAGCAGCTCTGACGGGCCACCCCCTCCTCCAGTGCATGCCTCCCTTCTCCTCCCCCCACATACCAGAAATCACTAGCTTGGCACTTAGGACTTAAAAATCTGCCTAACAAATGAAAACCGATCTTACCTCTTTGCAAAGCAATTTAACAATACGTTTCAAGAGTCAAAATATGTTTATATCTCTTGATCCGATAACCCTCCTTCTGATGAATTATTTATGTAGATTAAATTTCCAAACAGAAAAAAAAGGGTTTATACACCAAGGTCTTCTGTGGAAGATTAATTATTCATTCAACAAATATTTATTGAGTACCTCCTACAAGCCAGATGCAGTTTTAGGTGGTGTAATCAAGATAAACAAGCCCTCTGCTCTCCTGGAGATTTCCAAGGTGGGGAAAAAACAATACCCACCTCAATTAGAAAAATAATATAACTTGCTAAATTCCTTGCAGAGAATTAAGATCAAGGTTTATGATGGAGAACCGTAGGTGACTGCTGAGATTGGATGGTCAGAGAAGGTGTATTAAATGTGACTATGTAAGGTGACATTTAAGCTGAGATTCTCATAACAAAAGGGACCAGCCATATGAAGGTGCAGGAAAGAGATTTCTAGAAGGGAAACTAGTGAAGTAAACACCCAGTGGTCCAGGGAACAGCGGGAAGGCCCATGTGACTGGAGCAAAGAAACCAAGTTACAGCAAATGAAGCTGGAGAGGTGGGAGGGGCCAGATCAATAGGATTTTGTAAGCAGCTATGAAGTATTTGGATGTTATTCAGTTGTGAGTATTAAGCAAGGGCCATCAGCCAAACTGGAGATGAGAATAGGGCCAGGGAGCTAATGTAGCTGCCCTGGTAAGAGGTGAGTAGCTTGGAGCAGAACCATAGAAATCGGAGTAAAGAGAAATGGATGGATTCGGGATAATTTGGGAGGTTGGGCTGAAGGAATTGGCATGGGGTGAGGAAAGCGGAAGAACCAAGGATTGCACCCTTAGCTTGAGCCGCTACAGGTGCCATTGACACAGCTGGGGAGACAGGAGAAGGTGAAATGTCAGGAAAATAAGGAAGGGAGATGTTATGGCTTGAACCATGTCCCTCCAAAAGATGTGCTGACACTCTAACCCCCAATGCCCAGGATGTGACCTTATTTGAAAATAAAGTTGTTGAAATCAAGTTATAATTAAAGACAAGAGTCATCCTGGAATAGGATAGGCCCTTCGCCCAATGTGACTGTTGTTCTTATAAGAAGAGGGAAATTTGGACACAGAGTGAACATCATGAGAAGACACAGATAACAGAAGACATGAAGACGGGCAGAAGTCAGAATGACGCATCTGCAAGCCAAGAAACACCAAGAATTGCTGTCACTGAAGCGAGGAGAGCGACGGGGAGTGGGCTCTCCTCAGAGCTCCTGGACGCAGTCCTGCTGACGTTTTGATTTCAGGCGTCTAACGCCAGAATTCTGACAGGATAAATCTATTCTCTAGACTGAATCTCTGTTGTTAGTGATATTTCATTACCACCTCCCTTGCAAACCGACACAAGATAGGAAAAGGATATTTCTATATTTGAGAAGACTTTTAGACATCCTTGTGGGGATATCAAGTAGCAATTTGATCTGAGTCTAGAATAAGGGTATATGAACGAATGCTTCATACATTATTGAGGTACTTTAGATGATTTTTTAAATATTATGTATAAAGTGATGGCCTAAGAGGGGAATATAATACATAAACGATGGACGGACATTCCATGAAATATTATGCCACCTCAAAAAAGAATCATGATAAAGCCAGTGGTGCCACTATATAATAACTAGGTAAAAGATGAGAAGCAGGCACCAAACCACCTGGGTTCCAATCACAGTTCCAACTCTCCCGAATGGGCTGAGCTAAGATGCAGGTCACTATCCCGCAGGCTGTGTTTGTTCACTATATTTGCAGTGGAAGGGTAAGTGGACACAAGGCTGAGTTGAAAAAGTGCTGAGAATAACAGAACAAAGAAGTGATGAGAGCTGGAATCAAATTAAGCAAGGACAACTTCCTGGAATTGTTGACGTTTGCAAACTAAGTGCCCGGACCGCTTGCCATGGGCCTGGCTTCGCTGTAACATCAAAGGGTAGACTCCGTCAAGAGTAAAGAAGAGTCGGAACTAGAAGCCAGACAGTTTGACACCCGCTTCTTATCTGTTACAGTTATTACTAGGGGCAACCACTGGCTTTATAGTGGTTCTTGCAAGAGGTAGAAGAATACTTCCATCATGTATCTGAAGGCTCCAATAAGCGCTCTCTGTGAACACACCTGGGCCAGAGCTCTGGCTACCCACAGCCTTCTGATGGCTTATCCACATTCCTCCATCCCACCTTGAGCCCTGCAGGACAGGGGTCATCCTAACCCCAAGGCCTGGCACAAGGTAGTTATAAATTACAGTCGGCTGCATCTCATAGAATCAGAATGTTGTTGTCATCTAAGACTTTGCAACAAAGGCACATCAATATTGAGTCCCTCAACCTGACAACATGAAAATCAGAAGATGGTAGGGGGAGAAGATGACCTCTGAGAAATGCAAATCAAAACTACTCTGGGATGGGGATGTGGCTCCAGCGGTAACGCGCTTGCCTGGCATGCGCAGGGCACTGGGTTCCATCCTCAGCACCACATAAAAATAAAATAAAGATGTAAAGATGTTGTGTCCACTGAAAACTGAAAAATAAATATTAAAAAATTCTCTCTCTCTCTAAAAAATAAAAATAAAAAAAATAATAAAACTACTCTAAGATTTCATCTCACTCCAGTCAGAATGGCAGCTATTAAGAATACAAACAACAATAAGTGTTGGCGAGGATGCAGGGGAAAAGGCACACTCATACACTGCTAGTGGGACTGCAAATTGGTGTAGCCAATCTGGAAAGCAGTATGGAGATTCCTTGGAAAACTGGGAATGGAACCACCATTGGACCCAGCTATCCCACTCCTCAGTCTATACCCAAAGGACTTAAAAACAGCATTCTATAGGGACACAGCCACATCAATGTTTATAGCAGCACAATTCACAGTAGCTAAACTGTGGAACCAACCTAGATGCCCTTCAGTAGATGAATGGATAAAGAAGATGTGGTGTATACACACAATGGAACATTACTCAGCAATAAAAGAGAATAAAACCATGGTATTTGCAGGTAAATGGGTAGAGTTGGAGAAGATAATGCTAAGTGAAGTTAGCCAATCCCAAAAAAAAAAAAAAAAAAAACAAATTCCAAATGTTTTCTCTGATATAAGGAGGCTGACTCATAGTGGGATAGGGAGAGGGGACATGGGAGGAATAGACGAACTCTAGATAGGACAGAAGGGTGGGAGGAGAAGGGAGGGAGCAGGGGATTAGCAATGATGGTGGAATGAGATGGACATCATTACCCAAAGTACATGTATGAAGACACGAATCGGTGTGAACATACTTTATAAACAACCAGAGATATGAAAAATTGTGCTCTATATGTGTAATAAGAAATGTAATCCATTCTGCTGTCATTTGTTTTTAAAAATCAATTTTAAAAATTAAGAAAAAAAAGATGACCTCTGAGCTGGGTCTTAAAGAAAGACCCAGATTTGGATCCAATGAAGTAAAGTCAGTTCAGTAAGAAATAATAGAGCAGAGCCCAGTCATGGGGATCAAGGGAGATGTGGACAGACCTTTAGAAGGTTTGTTTAAATGAGACAAGTAGCAGAGACCAAAAGTGGGACCAAAACGAGTAAGATAAGATGTTTAGAATTCTCCCTGCAGGAAGTAAGAAGTTTTGAGAGTTTCCGAACAGGGCAGCAGAGTGGACGATGGACAAGGGAGGGCGATGACTAACGGTTGGTGAAACATGTTCTTCATTTCCTTGAGTCATTAACCAGGGCCCCATTAAGAAGAAAAACAAAAAACCTTCCAGGACCCACTTTCTTTTCCAAGAAAACTCCTGCCCTGTGGAGCCTCTCATGGGTTCTGTTTATGAAGCCATGCAATCCTGCTGTCACTGTTGGTTAAGGGACCTTGGCACTACTGCCAGTGCCAGGAACTCACTCTCTGGCCCCAGGCTCCAAAAGCCGGGTGGGTCTGCCTGTCGACATGGCGGACCCCCGCACACAGCTGTCTGTAAACTCCAAGGAGAGGGTCTTCCCTTTCTGACCAAGGAGCCCTCGCCTCCAGTGAGTCCTGCCTCAGACTCTGCCCTGGGCCTCATTGAATTCAGACCCGGAGCCAAATGAGAAAAAGCCAAGAAGCAAAGCCAGAAGCACAGCCGGGGTGATTCAAACCCCAGATCTTCCCCTTCCCTTTCTGGTCTGGAGACCTCGCTGAGCCTCTTTGTCTTAATCCGTAAAATGAAAGCAAAAGCACCCACCTCACAAGGTTGCTTGCAGAGATTAAATGATAGAGATTTGCAAGCATAACTAGCAACTGGCAGATGCTCAGTAAATATGCCGCCTCTGCCGTCCCCCAAGATCTGTGTCTCAGCTGCCTCATCTATTAAATGTGATGGGCATTCAAGGATAAAGTCGAATCAGGGTGAGGTCCCAAAATCTCTGTCACCTGCTCCACACAAGGACCCTAGGGAGAGTAGAGGTCCTTTCTTTAAGCTCTGGGAACTGTTTCTTTTATTATTTTCAATAATGCAAAAAAAAGAACACTTATTAGTAACACATGCTGGCAGGCACTTAGAATGAGCCACATCCCCCAGTCTCTCCCCGCCCAACCACCCCTCTGACTTGGTTTCCCCTTCAGCAAAGCAGTCCCAGGTAGGTCTCTGCAACTGCTCACTAGATTGGGAGGAGGGTCCCCAGCAGAGGGCGCTCCAAGAGTAACCTCCTGGCCACGGCCCTGGGGAAAGGCAAGAGGCCAAGAAAAATTCTAGTGGAAAAAATGAAGAAAAGATTCCAGGTTTATGAGTCCCAGACTTTGAAAAACAAAACTGCTGAGTTGTCTCCTGAGTTAGGGGAACAGAACACCACATCTGCCTGGAGATTTCCAGGAAACTATTTGTGAAGGTTCTGGGCAAGGCTGGCAGGAGGCTGGCAGAGGGAACTCAGGGAGGTACAGCTTAGGTTCCAGCACCCTGGGAGGTGGGACAGGGGTGGTAGTGGGTGTGGGAGCATGGTGTGCCATGTTCTTGGGGATGGTGGCATTATGGGTGTACACATGTGCCCTGCCTATGCATGTGTTCGTGTGCACCTGTGGATACGGTCCCACAACAATTTATCGAGCAACTTCTGTTTCGTGCTGGACACAGTGAAAGGTGATGGGGACATAGTCTCCAAATGCTTAGCTTAGTGAGGGATGCAAAATAACTGGCAGTTTCAATCCAGAGACCAGAGACAGGGGCGCGGTTTGTGTGGTGGTTTAGGCTTTGTGGTCAGGCAGCCTGGGATTCTGGTCCAACCACCTTCTAGCTACATGACCTTGAGGTGGCTCTGACATTCATTCTCCTCATCTGGAAAATGCAAATATTAAAACCACATCCTAGGAAATAGTCTGCTTGTGTCGCTTTTCAATGGCAGTCCCTATCATGTGTGCACCTGGTCCACATCTGAATGAACGCGTACAGTATGTGTGCAGTCGGGTGAGGTCCATGTCAGCACGTTCACACGTCTGCTCAGGACATGTTTATGGAGTGCCAGGCTCTACCAGAGGTTGAAAATAGTGGCCCACAGACATGGTTGGTGAGGAATCTCATGTGGTTTGGGTTTGTTTTTTGGCTCACAGAATGTTCTAAAAAAATCAAGACATTTCACATCAAAGTCCAGATTTCCAGTTTCTTTTCAAAACTTGGAAGATCCAGCCACCCTGCAAATGTGCATGTCTGTGCCTGCCTGCCACAGTCTCTGCTTCCTGCTAGATGTGTCCTTCCCAGGGGCACCCTCCCTCCTGGCCGGTCTCCAGGGCTGTCCTTGGAGGGACTCCAAGGCGGCTCAGGAGAGCTTGTGTGCCGACATGTTCTGTATGAAAGGATAAGCAGGATGGGGCAGGAGCTGGTGCCAGGCCCTGGGCCTCCCCCAGCAGCTCTGGTTTCAGTAGAGGGGCCAAAGGGAGCTGCAGGCCCAACCCAAGGCTCTCTGGCTGTGCAGCTGGACGCTACTTACAGAACATAGTAACTAAGGATGACAACTAGACACAACAGCTTTTCTTGTCTGTTCAATTTTGCATTTAAAAAATGTTGCAAGTATAGGTCTGAAATGAGTAAGACCTCCCCAGAAAGTGATGCTACATATTTATGCAAGGATACTTTTTTAAATGAGCAAATGGCTCACAGTAGAAGCTAAATACACATTTGTTAAACACTTTTTGGGAGCCCACAAGTGTGAAAAGTGTTAATTGATATTTCTCCTAGTATCACGAAGGCTTCTTAGGATGGCAAATCATTCCCTCTTCATAAATATTAATGGGGCTTTCCCTGTATGCAATATGTAGGCTGGGCCCCCAGGGGTTACAGTGATGTGTATGCCCTGCCTGTTGGCCTCAGGAAGCTCAGAGTTGCAGAGATAGGAGAAGATAAATGAATGCAGCAACAAAGGGACAGGGTATTACTGAGAACATTCTGGGACAAAAGGACAGAGGAACATGGAGAAAGACACTTTGGCCCTCTGGGTGAGCTGACTTTTCTCTCTGGGCCCATTTCCCCTTTTGTAAGACAAGGAGGTCAGAAGGGATAAGCAAACACCAACCCCATGTTCACAGCCCTCCTGGCCTCCATCTTGGGAATTCTTTGAAGAACAAGGGCCTCAGCCCTCCTTTTTTGACTCTTACTCCTACCCCACATTGCTGCTCCCAAGGATTGGCTTGTGCTGGTAAAATTCATCTGGCTTGAGCTCTGAAAGAAATCTATCAGAAGAGGTTTTTCACATACCTTCCCTAAAAGAAAGAGAGAGAGAAGAGTCTGGAGTCCAAAATAACCAGCTTCTACTAGAATCTCCCAGCATCATTTACCAGAGCTCCTGGTGCCTCTCCAAGTCCAGATGAGAAAGAGAAGGGTATGCCCCTTCCCCAGCACCAGAGTTTGAATGATCAAAGTCTAAATGATTAAAGGGTTCTCGGTGATTCTTCTGAGGCTGTTCTCCCACTTAGCAGATGGGAAAAATAAGGCCGAGGTTGGGAGGAACTTTTCCACAGTCCTGCAGTCAACCACAGAGGAGGAGCTCAGGACCGAGTGAGATGAGAACCACCAGGCTGCATCCTGCTTCAACCAGATGTTGCCCGCTGTAGAACACAAGCATTCTCATCCTGCAGGAGTCAACCGCCAGGGAATCCAAGCCTGACAGAGGTGAGAGTGAAGAAGAACAGAAATTCTGTAGCCCAGCAAAAGGCCGCAGTCTAGCATCCACCTTTGGGAGAGAATTTGCTTCCAGAGTCCATAAAGAAAGGAATCGACAATGGTGAAGGTAAGACTCAGAACAGGGCACGTGGGTGAGCAGAGATGGCAAAAAGAAGCAGAGGTGGGCCAGCACCGAGGCCTTCCCTGTATGGTCACCCCAGAGCCTGTCCCTAGCCAAAGGTCTATCAGCCAAGCTCTCCCCTGGACCACCTCATCCACTCATGAGTGTCCCTGGCTGCCCCACCATCAACTGAAATCCCATTGCCAGTCCCAAACCATCGGAAAAACCCCAGGGACCTCTCAGTGCCTATAATTCAAAGAACTTCAGAGGTGGGTTTTTTGGTTGGTTGATTCATTTGTTTTGTTTTTGACTTAAAATCTGGAAATCTATTGAGACACAGAAACTCCCTTCAACAAAACATTCCTGGATTTCTTTTCAAATTTTTCTAACTTCACAGCATCCCAGAAAAGACCAGGTCAAAGATAAACTGAATCAATGTTTCCTGGTTGTGGTGAAATCATCCTTAACTGTTGTTACCTGAAGCAAACATTTTCATGAACAGTGTGGAGCATGTTAGTCGGCCAGGGAACATTTATTTCTTGACAGTCCCCCAGTGCCTCCAGCTCAATGGGGGAACAACAATAAAGTCAGAAACAGCTTTATTTCTATGGCTTTGTCTTATGTAATTGATGTATTCATATGCCTAATTTCATGTGTTCCTTTCATTTCACGGGCTTGTCTATTCTACTAGGACAGAAAGAAAAAACCTTGTAGACACGTACATTTTTCAAACTTCCAGTTATAATAAGTATAAGAAAAAACCGAGGTGGGGAGGAACAGAAACTCAACACAGTTTAATCATCACATTAATGCAAAAAATACATCGGATAGGCTATTGTTTTGGTAAAAAATTCTTTGTTTTGTTTCTTTGTTCTGTTGTGGATATCAGTTCTATTGAATTTGGGTTGAAGAATCCAGCACTATTTGGTCTTTTAATGGAGTAGGTTGTAGATAGCCTGTAATCATGTGTTTAATTAAATTTCCTGGTTTATGGGGCTGGGGTTGTGGCTCAGTGATAGAGCGCTTGCCTAGCACGTGTGAGGCACTGGGTTCAATCCTCAGCACCACCTTAAAATAAATAGATAAATAGATAGATATAGATAGATAGATAGATAGATAGATAGATAAAGGTATTTTGTCCATCTACAACTAAATAAAAAAAATTCCTGGTTCCTGAATCAGAAGTTATCATAAGAGATTAAGAAGAGCTAATCAGGAAACCTGGTCATAATTGTTTTTACCAAATATAAGCCGAGAGTATGACAGAGAGAGGACATGCCTGCTGGTGATGATAAGAAAGAACATAAGGACAAAACGAGGAACATGTGGCATTAAATAGGAGGAGTGGCAGCCCACTCTGGGGCTCCCCATTTTAAGGGCAGTTGGCAAACAGGGGTAGGTCCAAATAGCTGTAGTTGGCTGACTGGATTGATTCACTTCTCCTACATCATCCTGCTCTAGGGGTGGCCATCAGGATATGAGGACCTTGTCATCTCATTCACAGCTAAGAGCTGGAGTGTGCTGATGGCCTGCCCTGGTACAATTGTTCAATAAATGTGGGGGCAGGGGGAGTAAACAATAATGTCTGCAGCAACCGCAGCCCACCCTGCATCCCCTCACCCCTCTGTGGAGCCTCGCCTTGCCCCACCCTGAACTCTCCAGTGCCTTGTCTCCCAACCTGCTCCCATGAGAGACTCCTCCTCATCCTCAGATGGAAAGATAGGTCACCATGACTTATAGCCCAGTCTCTTGATAAGCCAATGTCCAGAATTAAGAGACTGAAGAACAGGCTGGTTTGTTGGGCTAGGTTAAGGAATCAGGTGGCTCCTACCTACTCCCCAGGCCAAGAGGTGGTCAGACACTTGGAGGCAAGTCTCTGGGATTCAATTGTACTCTACCATCTTTGACACAGAATGGCCCTTTAATTATCCAGTCCTCCTGACCATCAGTCCTTGCCTCTTTGGCAGGAGCCACAGGCTCTAGAGACTGTGAGACCTGTCAGGCCACTTCAATGTCAAGAGTGTGACAGCTGGAAGACTGGGGCAAAACTGAAGAATGAAAGTCATTCTCTGCCTCTGAGAACAAGGGGAACAGCCATGGATAAGAAGAGAGCCTACTGAGGCGCCAACATCTCATTTCCCTGTGTTTGCTTTCTGGTTCCTCATTGTGGTCCCATGCTCTGACCTCCGATCTAAGGCCATTTTTAAAACAGAAAAAATAAATCTATTCGGTAGAGACGAGTGGTTCCCAAAAGGTTTTATTTCCTTTCTGAATCAGGTTCAGCCTCACAGAGCTGCACTTTCAATTTCTGTAGCCGTACTGTTCCCTGACCACTCAGAGGTCCTCCAGAGATGCCCCCCTCTATTCCAAGAGCCCCCCAAATGATGTCGAGTGACTACAAATAAGTTTTTGGTACTTTCCAAAATTAAACTATTTCCTTTGGTAAATTTCCAGCGAATGAGCTCACTAATCTGAAAACAGGATGTGGCACATGAAGAGTGAGGTCAGACTGCCTGCCTTTCACTTACACTAGCTTAGGGCAGAGAGGGAGGGCCGGGCAGGAGAGAAGTGGGACCAGAGAATGGCTCTTATAGGCCCCACATCCTTAGGCAACTCCATTTCAGGGACTGGACTGAGAATCAATGAATCTTTAAGTCAGAGATGGAAGGAACTTTTTGAATTCTTTGGTCTTAGAAAAGGCCACTTGTGGTCAGCCTCCTACAGGATTATCTCCAGGAGACTCCTGGGACCTCTGTCCTCAAGCAGGTATCTCCCTTCCAGGTGGAACCCAGAGGTCCTCCTGTGCCAGAGCCTCTCTGCTTCCATCTGGGCTGCAGTCCCAGCCTGTCTGCCTGAAACTGGAAGACAGCAGCTCAGCCTCTAATGGGTGGGAGACTTACATACACCCCAGGTTAAAAGAGAAAAGCAGAAGGTTGTTCCCAGTTCTAAAACTCCACCTTACAGTCAAGACAAAACAAACAAACAAAACAGGGATCATAACACACAAAGGGAGTTTCATGGGTGTCCCTAGGAAGGTCAAACAAAATCAGCAAGGTGGGCGGCCTCCTCCACCCTGGGCAGTCTGGCCCGCAGGAATTAGAGGTCTGATAAAAGAGGAGACCTGTCAAATCAGTGATTCGCAAACAATATGTTTTTTACCTTTTAAACTCATATTCTACACCAACGCTAATTTCCATAACTCTTTTGATTCATGTACATAAATTCATGGGGAACAAGTAGCCGTGGGTGTGTGGGTGTGCGTGCACACCCGCTGTGTTTGGATCAAAAAGCAGAAACGATTCCTCCATACAACCAGTTTTGTAGATGCGCAGCGCCTAAGGGCGGGCTGCGTCCTGATTGCGGCCACTGTCTAAACTTGGGCAAGCCTGGCAGTGCTCTGGGCTCTTTGCAGGAATCCACGAGCCGGTGAGACTCGGGGGGGGGGGGGGGGGGGGGAATTCCCTCCGGCGAGGGGCCGCGGCGGGTCCAGATCCCCGGGGTGGGCGCTGCACCGGGCTGGCACGCGGCGCGCGGAGGAGGGGACTGACTACTGCCAACGGGAGCTCGGCGCCGGCCGCCGGCCTCAGTTTCCCCGTTCGGGGAGCGTCCGCCCGGCCCCCGGGGCGGTCCCCGGAGCGAGCGGGGGCTGTGGGGACCGCGGCTTCCGCCGGCCTGGCCACGTCCTGGGCCGCCCACCGGAAGCTCCCGGCCGGTGGCAGGGAGGTCGTGGCGACGCGGAGGTTGGTTGCCTTCCCCCCCCCCCCAGCCCGGGACCGCGGGGTGGCTCCGGCCCCGCCAGCCGCGCACGCCCCAGCTTGCGCTCGCACGGGCGGGGCTCCCCAAGTACCGACCCTGGTACCCGCGCTGCCAAGCCGGTCCCCAGTTCACGGTCCCGGCCCTTCCTGCGGGCGCCTGGGGCACCCCTGGGGCCCGTTCGTCCTGAAACAGACTCGGGCTGGTCTTTCTGCAGAGCTCTGCGCGCATCTGAAATTGTGACTGTGGTGAAACGACGGTCACCCGCCCTGGGGGGCGTATGGGCAGGGCTGGGGGCGACAGACTGGCCACCGGCATCGCAGAGCCGGGCAGCAGGGGCTGGGTCGGGGACGGCGGGGCGCGATGGGATCGAAAGCCCTGCGCCCGAGGGTGGCCCCTGAAACTTCCCAAGGGAAGCCGAGTCTGGGCCCAGCGCGCCCCGGGACCAGTGGGGAAGACTGGGGACTCTGCGTGCGCGGATCTCCGTGGGTGGATCCACGGAGAAGAATGGATGGAGGTTCAAGGTGGTAGGGAAAGTGGGCAAGGAGACCGACGGAGAGCAGCCGGAGACGCAGGGAGGACTCCATCCAAAGGCGGGTGCGGGAAGCCAGGAAGGAAAGGATTCCGGAAGGAAGGGCCAGAGCAGTCAGTAATCTTGGGGAAATGGTTCCCAGGAGACTCAAGCACCTGTGTAGACAGTCTTTTCTAGAGGGTCTGCCGAGAGGGGAGAAAAAATAGTTGTGAGAGGAGGATTTGGAATGAGGGTTAACAATTTTAAAGCACATGTGATTAGAGCAAGGCTCTGGGCATGCCCTGGAAGCTAGCTGAACCGAGGACCTTGTGCTTCCTAACCTCTATTAACCTGCGCTTATTAACCCGAGTCACTGATTAACCTCTCCCTGCCTCAGTTCGCTCATCTGTAAGATGAGGATAATGGTGATAATATGTGCCTCTGCGGGGGGGGGGGGGGGGCATGTGAAAATTAAATGAGATGGTGTATGTAAAATACTTAACAGTGCTAAAAAGTAATGCCTTTATTTTTTTTTAACTTATTAGAGCAGCTCGGGCATATTTTGATGCTGTTGGGATGGAGCAGCTAGAGGGAGTGGATGACAACTGGCCTCTCAGAGGAGACAGAAAGGGATGGAAGCTGCATGGAGAGATAAGGCTTGGGTTCCTCTTCTATCCCAAACCAAGGGAAGGAGGGGCAGGTGGGAATGGAGGAAGTTTGCATGTTGGGGCATGCAGTTAAATGTCTGATAATTTGAACTAGAGTGGTGGGCTGAGAGTGCTGGGCAGGCTCAGGGGAGGGTGGAAGTCCTGATCTACACTGCGGCCATAGGACAAAGTGACCTCTTTGCCAACAGCCCCTGGAAGCCCAGGAAAGGTGGGCAGTTGGGTTTATTGAGGGCAGGATGACAACATCCAACCTGCCTTGCCCACTTGGGAGGCTCAGATTAAGTTGACAGATGGAAAAATACTCTGTGTGATTTACCATTTTCATCTTCTTCCCCGATTTTGAGGAGTCAAGGGGCTATGGCCATAATATGAGTAAAATGTCAAAGCCTTCTGAGCACATCACTTGGACTATGAACTGTGTTCTACTCTCACCCACCATCTCATTCACTCATCATGAACAGTTGGGTGAAGCGGTATCACTATCCCCATTTTTATAGATGCAGAAACTAAGGTTCAGGGAAGTAAAGCCCTTGTGTAAGGACTCTTAGCTAGTAAGTGGTAGATCCAGGATCCCAACTCAGGTCTGTCTGACCTCAAAGCCCCCGACTGGAAATCACTTTGAATATGTGCAGAAGAACCCCAGTGGCAACTCAGTGGAATAGACAGATGTGCAAGGGTCATCTTTTCCATTGATCAGCGAGGGGAGCTCGGCTTGGAGGCTCTACCCAGCTGCCTTGCTTATGACTCTTCTGTGGCTGAAGAACTCAGACCCTGGAGACCCACAGCCCTGGTGCAAATCCCACTCTACCACTAGAGACTCTGTGACTCCAGACCAAGCATCTTGCTTCTCTGAACCTGTGTGTGACTGCAGAAGCATTCCCAGCAGGTTGTTGTATGGATTGGAGGGAGCAGACCGCCCAGCACACAGTGGACGCCAGGAGCACGGTTCCCACGGTCCACTTTTCCTGCAAATGTGTCTACATTGGCTACTGAGCCCCACTCCCTAAGATCTTTATTTGTTTAGTGCTTTCTTCTCAGAGCAGGGAAGTGGTGGCGCCTGACCCGAGCATGTAGCCACCTATGACTTCCTGAGTGGGGCTGTGGGGAGAGGGCCCAGCGGAGTCTGAGGTCCTAAGGCCTTGGACTTCAAAGAAGGGGAGGGCTTTGTTTGTCACTGTTGTGACTGGTGCAACATGCCACCGGCAGGGTTGGGCTGTCAGAAGAATTTCTGCTCCCTCTTCTAGGCTTAGTCACAGAGTTGCCGAATCCTAAAGCCCAGAGACAGACCACCGGTTGAAACTTGCTTTTTTTTTTTTTTTTTTTTTTTTTTAAACAGATGGGGTAACCAAGGCCTATAGTGAGAAAGTGACTTTTCCCTGAGGTCACCCAGGTAAAAGTGACAGGGCAGAGCTAAAGGACCTTGAACCTGAATTTGGGACCAGCCTCCAGGACCCTGGGGATTTCCACCAGAAGGTGAGCATCCCACTGAGAATTTTACACTGCTCAGAGGTCCCAGGGGACAAGACAAGTGGCCAGCTGTGGCTTCTACCGATATGCCCCAGGGAGGAGGCAGAGGAAGCCAGCAGCAGCCTGCGGTTCTCAGGGGAACTCTGGCTCCTGAAAGTCTGTGACATGCTCCTTTTTCTCTGACTCGTTCTCTTGCTCTTTCTCACTCTAAAAATGACTGGACACTCCTGAAGCCTTTGGTCACCATGCAGGGGATTTTTCTCACCACGAAGGGTAATTCCTGCTCCATCCCTGCTGTGACTCAGCTGTGACGTTGAACTACACACAGCCAGAGAGGAAAAGGTCAAATCACCAGAGACTCTGCTCACCAGAGAGGGTGGCCCAGGCCAGAACCCTCCTCTCCTCTCCCCACGGACTCCACAGGGCTGCCTTCTGGTCTGGAGCAGCTGGCACAGCCCCGAGATGGCCTCCAACTCGGCCAGCAGCCCCCACCAGGCCCCTGATGAGAATGAGTTTCCCTTCGGGTGCCCTCGCACTGTCTGCCAGGACCCACCAGAACCCAGGGCCCTCTGCTGCACAGCCTGTCTCTCTGAGAACCTGAGGTGAGGGGACCAGAAACAGAGGGTGGGCAGGACGAAGGTGTTGGGGAGGGACCCCTGATGGAAGGGAGGCTGAGAGGAGCCAGGGACGTGGGACAAGTGACTATACCTCTCTGGGCCTCAGGGTCCACACCCTTTTCTCCTTGACGCTGCTCCTGTGGCTGTGGGTACAAGGAGAAGTAGCCACAGAAAGATTTCAGCCCCACAGCGTCCACACTCCAGGCCCACCTCTGCACTCACTGTGGGGCCCGGGGCAAACTGCCGGCGTCTCTGAGCCCCAACTTTCTTGTCTGTAAAGCAGTTTTCTGCCTTGCAGAATTGTTACAAGACCTATGAACAATACTCAAAAAAGCTCTTCTAATATTGAGTATTCAGCTCCTTGGTGAATGACAAATGGTTCAACAAATATATCTCAGTACTTGGCTGGAAACCCCTTAAAGGGGACAAAGATAAGATAAAAATACATATCTATGTAGACATTTATATTTAAAATTTGAACAACTCAGAAGTGTATGACATCAGTAGTACATCAGCATCTTGTCCTAAGCAACTGTTATGCACCTGCTGTATGCCAAGTACTCTTTCCTTATGCCCTCAGAACAACCTCCAGGGGTGAGTACTATTGTAATTCTGTTTTATAAATGAGGACCCTGAAGCCTTGTAGAGAGATGAGTTCAGCTTGCCCCAGGTCAGTTTCCTGGCATAAATGTGCTCTCTCGAGCAGTCATATGCTGTGACCATGACCTTTTCTTTTGGGCTTTTCAGCTTAAGGTGGGAAACCTGAATCAAGCTGAATGAAAATTTCAAAAGTGACAGAGAAGAGGGAGGCAGGAGGTGTGGGAAGGGGGCAGAAGGTCCCGAGAGTGGAAAGGGCAGGTGGGGGAGGGAAAGGCACAAAGCCCCTGCGCACAAAGAGGCTTCTGTCCTGCTCAGAACTCATTCCACCCTTGGCCCATCCACAGGCCTCCAAGGCCTCAATTTTCTCACCTGTAAAACGGGTCAAGTCAGTAAAAATCACCTGGGGACTTCAGAAAAACACAAGTGCCCATGTGTGACCCAAGTCAGAATCGGACACCCTGTCCTAACTCCATGCTAGATGATAACCGAGACCCCCTTCTTGTTCTAACAGGCCATGATCATCTGTAATCACCAGATATAAGAAACCAAAACACAATAGAAGGTGCTGAGAAGAGTGACTTAATTACATGTCCTCAGTCCCTGTCTGAATTCCCAGAGCCAGTCATATTTTGGAATTCAGAATTTTTTCACATTTTAGAATTCAGAATTTTTTCACATTTTAGAAAAGCAAGTATTATGTAATTCTTCCAGCAGGGATAGGGGCATCAGCCTGTAATCAAGCACTTTAATGTTTCTACAATGAAACATACAAGTAGTCACATCAAGTGGGACGAGCAAGGGTCAGTTCAGGTCAGGTTTGGCTGCCAAAGAATTTTCCCACAAACCACAGAAAAACATGGATGCCCCAGGCTTTGGAGGCTTGAGAATGGCGGCTCCAGGATTCTGGACCTGTGTGACCGCTGCTGTCAGCCACCATGCTGGGCAACGCCTGGGCTTTTAGAGCTGCCAGCGGAGTAGGTGGTGCAGGGAGTGAACGCCACACTCAGGGCATTTGCTCATGTCTCCCCAGAAACAGCCCAGATGGAATCTGTTCCAAATGCAGAGGGGACAACCTCCAATCTGAAAGCCCAAGGAGCCTTCTGACTCAGGAGAAGGTATGTTGGCACAGCCAGGAAAGAGTATCTGTCTGTTCTCTTGATTTGTTCAGGTTGAGGCCAACAAGGCAGCTGCCCAGGTATCCCCTGACAGGTGCACCCTCTTTTACCTTGAGTCTGGACTGAATTCACTTTATGAGCAGCGAGGAGATTGGCGTTCACCGTGGGGAAGCGTCTTCCCCAGAGCCACCTGGCTGGTCTGTGATAGAGTTAGGCTGAGAACCACGGTCTAGACCAGCTGTCCACAAATTGTGGCTCCGGTGCCAAATCCGGCCACCACCTGTTTTTGTACAGCTCAAAAGCAGAGAATGATTTTTATATTTTTAGGTGGTTGAAAAAAAAATCAGAAGAAGAATGGTATTTGGGGATCCATGAAAAGGACATGAAATTCAAACCACTGTGTCCATAAAGTTTTATTGTCCATAAATAAAGTCACACCCACCATTTACATATTATCTGTGTGGCTGCTTTCTCCTTGCAATGGCAGAATACTTGCCACAAGACTTCAAAGCCCAAAATACTTATTCTGAGGTTCTAATGGAATAAATTAGCCAGCCTCCTGATGCAGGGATAGACCGTTATCGGCCCCCTCTTAGGCTCTGCCAAGCTGTGCATCTAGAAGTAAGAGACACCTTTAAAATGTGAGGGGCGAGGAGATGTTCTCAGACAGCACCATCTAGAACTCTGTCCCTGCAAACTAGTAGAACTCTCCTGGGTACCTGCACAGCCCAGAAGTTTCCACATCCCATCCACCGGTTTATGAAAAAAAAATTTTAAATAAGCATAGTGGGCTGAGGTTGTAGCTCAGTTGGTAGAGCACTTGCCTAGCACATGTGAGGCACTGGGTTTTATCCTCAGCACCACATAAAAATTAAAAAAAAAAAAAAGGTATTGTGCCCATCTGCTATAAAAATATTTTTTTAAAAAAATAAGCATAGTGAATTTTTATAAAGCTAAATTATCTCCATTTATAGAATCAACACTATTCTGAGACTGTGTCCTTCCTGGACATGTCTTTGTATAAACAAAATTCAATAGTAGATGATAGTTTTTGGTAAAACCTTTACCAGGTACAATAAAAAGATAGCAATCTTTATGTTAATGTAATCTCCCAAGTAAAGCAACAAAACTCTCGTGGGCCTGTGAATGCAAACAGGTAGGAATCACTGCTCAAAATCCAACCCCCTCATTTATTTGTGAGGCTGGCATTTGAAGATGGTTTTGGATCATTCACTGCATGGCTGGAGGCAATTCCCAGGCGCTGTTTCTTCCTCTGTAAAGTGAAGATGTCAGGTTGGTTCTGCGGGGCCTTTGCAGTATCTGTGATGTCCAGGCTATGGGTCAGCAGCTGCCCGGGAGCTTTTCTTTGCATTTGCTGAGCCAAAGGCTGGTGCCTCTCCCTTCTCTGTGCTGGTTGGTTCCTGATGTTCAAAAAGTTCAGGGGAAATTCCTGCCCTACCGCGCTCTGGCTTGGAGGGCTCTCCCGAACCTTCCTCAGCAGCCCTCCTGTGGCAGGATCAGGTACACTTTCTTGGGCCGTGTAGGAAGGATTAATTTGAACCACTGACCCATAGGAGAACTTCTTGAGCCTCCCATTTGGCTGTCGTGCTGGAGAGAGGCTTAGACTCTGGGGACTCCGAGGGCCCTGTACAACCCAGTATGCAACTTGCTGCCTTGAACTAAATGGCGCGACGTTTGTGGTGGAGTGATGGGTATTCCAACAGGCTCTGGGCATAGGGGCGAAGGCCTGTTAGATGCAGGCAGACCCCCCCGCCCCCCCGCTTCTGGCTTCCCCACCCAGCACAGTCATCTCTGCCCTGCTGAGAAGGAGCTGGTGGGGCTGAGTCAGTGGGCTAATCACCTGCACAAAGCCACAGAGTGGAAAGACTAGGGACTCCTCTGGCTCCTGCCCCTGATGGGAATTTTGGGGGACTTTTGACCAAGGGAAAGCAGGTGGTTATCAGTGGATACTTTGCATCTGTTGGCCTGTGTATCTGGGGGAAGCCAAAAAGTGGAGACAGGGTAGAGAGACTGGGCTGGAGACCAGGGGAGCAAGGCCCAAAGGTGCCCACCCCTGCAAACACGCCGTCCGCTTATCAGCTTGTCTGTATCCTCTGACTTATTAGATCAATACCTCCCTCAGAGGGGCCCAGAGTCCTGCTCCGGCACCTGGTGTAAGTCACACGTATTAGAGGGTTAATGTGACCTGGTTAGAGATTTGGTTCTTGCCTGGAGTCATCTATCTGAAGAAATAACAATGAAGGATGAACCAGTGAGTGGAAAAGAACTTTGTGTGCCAAACCCCCACAATGGGAGTGTTTCTCTCGCTCCCTTCCCTCTCTGACCCATTCACGAAGGTCAAAAGCAAGCTGGCATCTGATGCCAGGGGCTTGCAATAGTGCCTAACTTTTTCTAGAGTCTGAAGATGGTAGGCATTTGAGCTGTCTAGTTCAATGTCCACCCCATGCTGGACCCCTGCCGTGAGGCTTCCTGTCCTTCCAAAGACAGGGAGCTCATTACTCTGTGAAACCTTTGTCCATGCTGGGGGACTCTGACAACTGCAGTGATTTTTTTCTTTACTTATGCTGAGCTAAAATCTGTCTCCTGTGAGGGCCACAAAAGGCAAGTCAGCCTCCTGTCCCCAGGGCCCTTCCTGATCTGGGGTGGACACATACCACATCCCTGTTGCACCTGTATGCCTCTGGGGCAAATGTCCTCCATCTGTGTCCCCTGAAGTGTGATGCCTGGACATGAACCCCTGACAGTTTACATCTGTAAGCTCACTGACCGACGGGCATCCTGTGTGGTGGGCGGTGGTGGTGTCCCTACTTTACTGATCAAGGCCCAGGGAGGAAGAGATTTTGGCATCTGGACCAACATCACATAGCAAGAGGGAGGCAAAGCCAGACTCCAACTCCTGCTCCCACCTCCTACCCTGGTGGCATCTTCTCTATGCGGTCTCCAAATGGGGGCTTACCCATCCCCCCAAAATGTGTTGTGCGTGCATCAGCCTTAAGTGCTAGAACCCACCAAGTGCTGTGGAGGACAGGATTGACTAGGGCCACCTTCAACCAGGAGAACCAGGCAGGGCTTCCTAGAGCTGAGGACAGCAGAGAGGGAACAGGCCCAGTTATAGAGGAAGGGCAGAAATGGGCAGCAATAGACAGCCAAGTCCCCCTGGAGCTAGGGTGCCTCCCGGTCAGCACCAGCTGAGGCTGAGCAGAAGCACACACACACACACTCACACACACCCACACACACACACACACCCATCCCTGGGCCTCCAGATCCTCGGCCAGTCTCTGTGCCCAGTCTAGTATGGTGGGCAGCACCTGGCACATGCAGAGCCTCCTTGTTCCACACAGTGGCTGCACAGAGATGGCCCTTCAGCTCCTGGCACCCTCCTAACACATTCTTTGGGGGTTCCCAGGTCCCTGAGTGTGGGCCTCCCACGGGGACCTTCTGTGACCCGCTCACAAAGGGCCTGGGTACCAGGCTGGTGGGGAATACCCACACCCAGAGGCTCCTCAGACACAGAGGGCACGGGTTCCCCGGGGGCTGGCATTCTGTTTTCTCTCTTTCTGTTTCCTCCTCAGAGGAAATTCCACTGCCAACTTTATTTTGAGCAATTTGCAAGTAGCGAAGTCATTCACGTAGGGTCCACTTGTGGCTCCAGGCGGACACTGGGGTTGGCCTGGGACTGATCCCCTGTTATTCCTCTGCAACCCTCTGTGCCACTGGTTCCTGCCTTCAGGTGAGGTGAAGGCTCCGTGATGGGGAGAAAGGGCCTGGACGTGGCCCTCAGGCTCTGGGCTGTACTCACCTGGCCCTGTTGCCTCCATGAGTCCCTGACCCGCCCCCCCGTCCTCCTCAGAGCCCTGTCCCTCTCGCAGTGCTTAGGCCTCCAAAGCCACACAACTCAGAAAGCAGCACAGCCTCGCCAAGGCTTGGAACTGTGGGAGGGAAAACCCAGACTCAGCTGGCGGCTCAGCCCAGTCTCAGTCTACGTGAGGCGGCAGCTAATCCAGCCCTGCCTGCTGCCAAGGACGGTGCCGGGACCCACGAGACAGCATGCAGAAATGCCTCGGTCCTCTGTCATTGCAGGACGTTCTGGGTACACACACATCTAGGGACGTTCTTACCCATCTGAAGAAATCTGTTAGAGTTTCATAGAATTCGTTGCCACAAGCTTGAGTCGTGGGGGTTAAAAGAGATGCATGTGCTACTGGGTAGAGGCCGGTCATCTGCAGGAAGAATGTGAATACCAGTCATGCTACTGCTAATGGCTCACGTTTATTGAACGTGGTATCAGGATGTGCCCGGGACGTCCGCATCATAATCCTGAACCTGTCGGTGGTGCTCGTGGCTGTTCTCCACTAGGGCCGCCTTAACTAAGCACCAAGGCCGGGTGGGCAGACCCCGGGCATTTGTCCTCTGAGTTCTGGAGGCTGTGAAGTTCCAGACAAGGTGCTGGCGGGGCTGGATTCCTCCTTGGCCCCTCTTTGGTTTGTAGGTGGCCGTCTGTACTTGGTCTTCTGTGTCTAAATGTCTCCTTCTGGTAAGGGTACGCGTCCGATGAGGCTGCACCATATGACCTCATTTTAGCCTGGGGCCCTGTCTCCACAGTCTCACATGCTGGGGGGGGGGCTAGAACCCCAACATGTGAGTGTCGGGGACCCCTCAGCTCATGGCAGTGGCAAAAGAAGGCTGTGGCTGTGATTAGATGCAGGATTTGAGGTGGGGCAACTACTCGGGCTCCCTGCGTGATCACAGGGATCTTCCCAAGAGGGGGATGGCAGTCAGCAAGCCATGCTGTGCACCGGCTGTTGAGGTGAGGGAGGGGACACCAAGCTACGGCTTGAAGCTATGGCAGCTGCTAGAAGCTAAAAAAAAGAAGAAAATAGATTCCCCACTACCACATCCAGGGGAAACGCAGTCCTGCCATCACCTCAGTGTTAGGACTTCTGGCCTCCAGAAGTGTAAGATATTAAAATTGTGTTGTTTTAAACCATTAAACACTCCCAGAATTATTTTGCAAGAGATAACTGATGCTAGCACACATATGTAGTATCTCATTTAATCTTCACAATGACTCTAAAGGCGGGCACTGTGATCCCCAAGTCACAGATGGGGAAACTAAGACAGAGAAGTCAATGACTCTCCCAGGGCCACCTGGCTAGCATGTGAAGGGACAGAAATTTTGTATGCTGCAAACCCCAATCCACACCCCTAAGCCCTTAGACTCTGAGGAGGGAGTGATGGCTGATGAGACAGGGCAGCCTGGCTGATGTCCGAGGCCCCTGGGGTCACCCTGCCCCTCCTCCTCCAGGATTCGACTGGTCACAGCCCACACCTGTACACACGTCACAGCGTGACCCTGATGTCCGCTTGGCGTTTTACCCCAAAACTGGCTTTCCCTGCTCATCCACACCGTAAGGGCTCTGCCGCAGAAGGACCCACCTCACTCAGGGGACGCTCCAGGTTCCACCGCCAGCATGGCCACTGTCACCTTCTTGCCCCTCTCACGACTCACTCCAAGCTTCGACCTTAGAACTTCCGAGGCTTCGAATCGTGGACGTGCAGGACTCGCAGACCCCGAGATCCCCCAGGTCATGTGCCCAGCTCCCGGGCCCCTCGGCATCAGGCTCCTGCTTCCCACCTGTCATCAAAGGGACCTGTGAGGAGAGGGGCTCTGTTGCCGCTGACTCCCCAGAGCCATGTCTCCCTGCCAAGGCCGCCCTCTGCCTGTCTCCCATGAAACATCTGTTTTCTATTTTTTTTTGGCTGGGAACAACTTGTCCCTGAAGCCCAGGACGGTGGGGCAGAGTGGGCCCCGACTGGTGGTACACAAGTCCCAGGCAGCTGCTCATAACGCCCGTGGCCCTCTGCTTATTTTCCCCGTGCACAGGGATGACTAGTGTCCTCCTCTGTTCTTCCAGATCCCCTTTCACTGTGCCCCACAAACTCGTTCCTTCGAATCAAAATAATAAAGCTGTTGAAAAGTTGAGCTATTATTTACATGCAGTCAGATTTACTTGTTTTAAGTATACAGTTTGATGAATCCTGGTTAAAGCATAAAACCATCTTAACGGTAGTTCTGCCCTGGAAAAAGCTGTCCGTGTCCTTGCGCCGTCTCCTCCCAGCTTGGATCAGCAGCCCATCTAATTTCCACCACTGTAGCCTTGTTTTTTCTAAAATCCCTAAGAATGGAATCAAGGGCCCAGGGGGGGGGGGGGGCCTGCACCTGTAATCCCAGCAACTTGGGAGGCTGAAGCAGGAGGATCACAAGTTGGAGGCCAGCTTTGGCAACTTAGCAAGATACTATCTCAAAAAACTGAAAGGACTGGGCACATAGCTCAGGGGCCGAGCACCCCTGAGTTTAATCCCTAACATCAGGGGGGAAAAAAGAGTAGAATGGTATGTCATCTTTTGTTTGACTTCTTTCATTTAGCGTAATGTTTCAGGTTCGCCCATGTTGTCTCCTCTGTTACTATTTAATTCCACCTGGTGGATGAGCGGTGTTCTGTAGTATGGATGCCCATTTTATTTATCTGTTCACCACTTGGTTACATCAGATTGCTCACAGTTCAGGTCTGTTCTGAGCAGAGCTATCAAGAACATTCACCTACCCGTCTTGGGCTGGACCTAAGTTATCCTAGAAGGATGGTTCAGCCTGAGAAGGTGCCTCCACAGTGTCTGAACCCAGGAGCACGAGAAAATTCTCCTGCTTCCCTTCCTCACCGAGACTCGATCTCGTCACGGCTTAATTTCATCTGCTCTAGCAGGTGGGGAGTGGCATTTCACTGCGGTTATAATTCGCCTTCTCTGATGACTGGCGACACAGAGCGTCTTTTCACGGGCTGATTCGTCATTCTTTCGTCTTCTTTGGTGAAGTAGCCATTGAGTATTTTGCCCCCAGACCAGTGGGAGCGACCGCAGAGTGAATGATGAGCATAGAGCCGTGTGCAAGGGTTCCTGTGGTGCTGCTGGAGATGACAGCAGGGGCCCTGGTTCTGTTTTGAAGGAAGGTCATAAAAGGGCTGTGGCTCAGAGGGTGGAAAGGAGTTGTCCAGGCAGAGGGAACAGCATGTGCAAAGTCATGTGCCCAGCCCACCTCCTGCCCCGATGGAGCCTGGTGCTGTGCAGAGAGCCCTAGGGGTAACCACAGGGATCCCCATAACATGTTCTCAGTGACACTGTTATTATTTCCAGGTTCACCCTGAGGTGGCTAAGGCTGGAGTCGGGTGTCCCTTTGCAACTATTGGCTGCTCCTTCAAGGTAAGCATCTGCGTGTGAGAAAGGAGGTCTGTCCACTCTGGTCGTGTCCGCTGGGTCTCCCTTCTTGAACCCCTCTGACATTTTCCTATAACATCAAGCTGCTCCTCTGGATGTCCCTTACACCAGTGACTTTCCAAATGACAGGTCTCTCTGTTAAGTCATCATAGTGCTCAGGGAAGTTCTTCTTAATGTCTCACCTAAGCCTTGCTGCAGGTCATGAAAGTGACCCCCATGCCTCTCTCCATGGTACTGACTTGGGATTGTGTGGCAGGGAAGGATGGCTCTGTAGAGGCTGGGAGGCATGTGGTTCACCATGGGCGCATCTGGTGCGGGGTCCTCCTGAATCCCTCCCACAGCACAGAGAGCCACTCCCCTTGGCTGGGGAAATGGGTCTGACTTCCTGGGTGGCCTCTCGAGTAATGGCCTCTGCTGTTCGGCAGGGGAGCCCGCAGGCCGTGCAGGAGCACGAGGCCTCCTCCTACGCCAGCCACCTGAGCCTGCTGCTGGGGTTCATGAAGCACTGCAAGGCCCAGCTGGGCCCTGGCCTGGGCTCTGGGCCCATGGCCCTGGAGCAGAACCTGTCAGACCTGCAGCTGCAGGCGGCCGTGGAGGTGGCGGGGGACCTGGAGGTGGACTGCTACCGTGCCCCCTGCTCCGAGAGCCAGGAGGAGCTGGCCCTGCAGCACTTCCTGAAGGAGAAGCTGCTGGCCGAGCTGGAGGAGAAGCTGCGTGTGTTCGAGAACATCGTTGCCGTCCTCAACAAGGAGGTGGAGGCCTCCCACCTGGCCCTGGCCGCCTCCCTCCACCAGAGCCAGCTGGACCGTGAGCACATCCTGAGCCTGGAGCAGAGGGTGAGCGTGAAAGGCCCTCAGGGTCAGCTCAGGGAGGCCCTGCCACCCATCACCACAGCAGCAGGCCGGCCTCCCCCTGATATCCACAGAGCAGAGGCGCCCCGTCTCCTGGGCCCCAGGACCTTCCAGGCAGAGCCCGGGGTCAGAAGCCCCAGTCAAGGTCAACCCCAGCCCCATCCAATGCTTCAGTTCCTTTGCCGAGCTGCTCCTGGGATAGGGCGCTCTCCCCCGCTCCGGGCAGCTCATTCTGTTGCTGGACACTTTTCACTATTAGAAAGTTCTTTCTTCTACTAAGCTCATGTCTCTCTGTCTCCCCTGCACTGTTCCTAGCCCTTCCCCCTGACCCCGGGTCCACAAAACAAGTTCAGCTTCAAGTCCCTTCAGAGACGGATAGTCAGTGACTATGTCCTGACCAGCCTTTCCTTCCTTAGGCCAAATGTCCAGGGTCTCTCCTGTTCTTCAGAGCCTGTTGTTTCCTGTGGTCTTCACATGCATGGGCTCAGTCTCTAAAGGATCATATTTGCTTGGAGCCAATATAATGGTCCCAGGTCCCAAATATAGTGGTCCCAGGTCCCAGACTGACTCCAGTTAATCCACCCATCTGTCTCTTCCTTTATTCCAGAGCTGATACTTTTCCTGTCATATCCAGTCACTATGCTAATGTTGCTTTTTATTTTGTAGCAACACTACATCATTGTCTCATACTGAGGGAGGCCTGGATTTTAGTTTTGGCTCCACTACTAACTTGCAGAGTAGCTCTAAGCAAGTCACTTTCTCAGAACCTCGGCTTCCCCATCAGTAAATCAGGGGCTGAATTTTCCTTAAGGGCCCTCACTTCAATTCCTGGCTCCTTCACCTGAGGATAGTTTTGTTCTTTCAGATTTCGTTGGGAAATCCCACTAGCAAGGCTGGGCACTGCTTAGAGTGGCCAAACAAAGCCTTTATTTATGGAACTTGCCGCAGGGAAAAGGTACATCTCCTGAGGACCTTGTCTTCTCCCCAGCAAACTTCCTGGCTGTCCTTTTACAGGCTGGGACCCTGCCAAAATGAACACGGATGAAGTGAGCATAGGCCCAGCTGGTGGGAAAGGCAGGCAGTCAGGCCTCCCAGACCACGGTCAGAGCCTTGTGAGAAAGTGGAGGAGAGGCCAGCTGAGCGAGGGCCAGGGGAGCTGCTTCCTGATGGATGACTAGGAGCCCCTCGCAAAGGAAGGGAAAGGGACTCCTGGCAGGAGCCGTGCCAATGCAGATGTGTGTGCCCCGGGGGGTGGGGAGCAGGACAGCAGGTCAGGGGCATGTCCGCTCCACATCCCGCCATCCCCACCTTGTCCCCATGCGGGGCTCCCGTGTCCCTGCCTGACTGGGCTTCCTGCAGGTGGTGGAGCTGCAGCAGACCCTGGCCCAGAAAGACCAGGCTCTGGGCAAGCTGGAGCAGAGCCTGCGCCTGATGGAGGAGGCCTCCTACGACGGCACCTTCCTGTGGAAGATCACCAATGTCGCCAGGCGGTGCCATGAGTCCGCGTGTGGCAGAACCATCAGCCTCTTCTCCCCAGGTAACAGGGCACAGTGACCAGGTGGTCAGGAGCCAGTGCTGAGACAGTCCGCGGGGCCCATTAGGCCAGGGCCCAGGATCATGCTGGGACCGGGGACAATGGGCATGCTGTGCCCTGACCTCTGGCCCTCAGCCACACAGCAGTCAGTGGTTCTGAAAATAGGAATAAAAATCCTTAACCCGGAGGCTTTCTGTGTGAAAGGAAGGGCAACGTGAGCCACAGCCCGTGCAAATGAGGGGGATACTGTGGGACCCCCCACCATGGAGAGCCCTGGTCTGCAATTAGACAAGGAGGGAACTGGGTCAGACCCGCTCGCGCTGGTGTCCGGTTGGTCTGACTGTGGGCAGCTCGTGCGGGCGGGTTGTGTGAGGGGAGTCGTTCTTGCTTACTGCTGGGCCCTGGGTTTCCTTAACTCACTGACATCTGTCGCTATAACAGTGCATGTCCTGTGCATATAACGCTCCCATTCCTGTATACGTGGCTTCGGCCCCATCTGCACTGCACCGTGTGCTGGGGACTGGGCCACCACTCAGAGCCTCGGTCACCTGGTGCCCATTTCCCCGACATCATTCTGTAGTTGAACAAACTGAAGCCCAGGAAGGCTAGTTCCCACCAAGGCTGCGCAGAAGCCAGGTGTGGAGTGTGTGCTTCCCCCTCCCCCCGCCCGCCATGTCACTCCTGTGTGTCCAAGTGAACAGGGAGGGGCCAAGAAGGAGGAGGAGTCCCACCGGTCACCTTCGAAGCTGCTTCCCCCCAGGAGACTGGGACAATGGCGAGGCAGCAGAGTGCTACACCCCAGAGCAGGACCAGGTCCCAAAGCTGTTTCTTCTGCGAGGTGGACCTCTTCATGAGGTGGCCTCACATCCTGTCCCCAGACCTTTCCTCCTCCATCTTTCCACAGAGGGGACAAGCCAGCTGTGCCTCAGGCTTCCTGCTCCACCAACACCCAGTGATGAGTCAGACTGTCAGCCTGCCCCTCCTCCACCACTTCCTGCCTGCCCCACACCCTGCCTCTGTCCAGGGAGGTGCCACCAGAGCTGCCAGCTGTGGGAACTGGCTCCAATGGGATGGCCTTTAGAGCTGCCCGGGGCGAGAGCCCAGCCATTGGCCTAGGACAGCAGAAGGGACCAGTGTTGGGAGGTGGGTCCTGCTCTGCCCCCAGCACCCAGTAGTCACGGTAGCCATTCTCCTTCGCGGGCTGGTCTCCAGGATCACATGCAGGCTAGTGAGAGTAGGGTTCTCCAAGAGGGTCCTAGAGCCAGAGCTTTTTCTCTGGTATCCCTGGAGAGTTTATCAGAGTGCAGATTCTCTGTCCTCACCAACACCACAGAGCCAGAGCCCAGGGCAGCCCTGCATCCGTGATACAGAAGGCCAGCCGACAGCCATGAGGCTGCCCGACCTCGGGGAGCCCATCCCTCTTTGACTCACTCATTGAGAAGGCGGCTGGGCTCCCACGGAGCTTGCCTTGTTCTGAGCTGCTGACCCTGGGCGCGCCTAACCGCAGTGCCCAGGTCTCCTCATCTCCACCTCCGGGCTCTGCTGACCCCTGCTCTGCCTTGCAGCCTTCTACACTGCCAAATATGGCTACAAGCTGTGCCTGCGGCTGTACCTGAATGGGGACGGCACCGGGAAGAGGACCCACCTGTCACTCTTCATTGTGATCATGAGGGGGGAGTACGATGCTCTGCTGTCCTGGCCTTTCCGGAACAAGGTATGGGCCTGGGCGAATGTGGGGGGAAGGGCAGACGACCTGTGTAGCCATGAACTGGCCGAGTGACCTGGGCACGTCCCCCGCCCTCCCTGTTTCCAGTTCCCCCTATTTTAAAACAAGAAGCTGAGTTTGGATCTAGTCAAGGCTCCCTCCAGCTCCCTGAGCCCAGCAGCTAAAATGTCCAGAACAGTGAGCTCCCCAAGGGCAGGCGTGTGCGAGTGGAATTCACAGGGTGGCCTGATAAGGAAAACATCCAGGAGGAGGTGCTCTGAGGCTAGGACGGAGGCGGATTCGCCACCACAGTTAAGATGACCAAAATCCAGAACACTGACACCACCACATGCAGGGGAGCCCACGTGGTGCTGGTGGGAATTCAGAATGGCGCGGCCACTTTGGAAGACAACGTGATAGTTTCTTAAAAAGTTAGCATGCTCTTACCCCACGATCCCCCAGTCATGCTCCTCGGTGTCTGCCCAGAGGAGGTGAAAACACGTCCCGGATGTTCGTAGCACCTTTATACCTAACTGCTGACACTTAGAAACAAGCAGGGCATCCTTCAGCGGGAGAACGGGCCAGCTGTGCCTATCCAGACAACAAAGCATTGCTCCGTGTGCATGTGCTGTCCAGCCACGGAAGGACGGGGAAGCCTAAGGGCGTGTTGCTGTTCAAAGAAGCCAGTCTTGAAAAGCCAGTCATACTGTCTGATCCCCACTGTGGGTCACGAAGACAGGAAAAAAGATCAGTGGTTTCCGGTCGGTAGGGGAGAAAAAGGAAGGAAGAGATGGAGCGCAAAGGATTTTTGAGGCCCACAAAACTATTCCATATGATACTGTGATGATGGACACACGTCCTCTACACTTCTCAAAACCCACAGAATGCACCACATCAAGAGTGAACCCTAATGTGAACCATGGGCTCAGGTGGCCAACAGGTGCTCGTGCAGGTTCATCTTTGGCAGCAGATGCACCTCTCTGGGGCAGGGTCTTAATAGTGGGAGAGGTGCCAGTACCGTGTGGGGGATGAATAATCTCTGCACTTTCCTCTCAGTTTTGCTGGGAATTTAAAACTGCTCTAAATAATAGTCTATTAAAAATGTTCAGGGCTGGGATTGTGGCTCAGTGGTAGAGCGCTCGCCTAGCATGGGCGGGACCCAGGTTCGATCCTCAGCACCAAATAAAAATAAAGGCATTGTGTTGTGTCCTTCTACACCTAAAAAATAAATTTAAATAAAATGTTTAAAGAAGGGTCAGGAGAGGCTGGGTATCCCTGCAGGTGAACAGCAGCATCTAATGAGGGGAGGTGTCAAGGCTGCAGAGCTCAGCTGGGGTGGGGAGCAGCCAGGTGGGTCTGGGTACGGGTCAGTAGGCATGGTTCCCAAAGCTCCTGCGGATGCTTTAAAAACACCAGCAACTGAGACTCGCTCTAGCAAGTGGTAAGTGCTGAGCATCAGGACGGTTAACCCTCCCCGAAGGGATTCTAACCTGCAGCCAAGTTAAAGAACTGCTTCAGTAGGAGAAGCAGCTTCAGTTCCCGACAAACATTTCAGGGACATGTGCCAGGGAGAGGGGTTCATCTGCTTCTTGGGAGAGCACACATCTGCTCTGTGAATACCAGAATTTGGGTCAGTGTCACCGGGCTTTAGCTGACAGCCCTGTCTGTTCCTGCCTCTCTGCTTGGACCCAGAGGTTCCAGCTGTAGTTGTTGAGTCAGAAGTTTCTGAGCCAAAGGGCCCATTTAGGATACTAAGTCCAGCCTCCTGCCCCACCTTCAGCCCCCAACGGCCCAGGAAACCTGACTGTGGCATTGGGACACCCTCCAGCCTGCCTGCTGGGTGGGACAGCTGATCCTAATCCTAGGACACCCCCTGAATCTCCCCAGAATACCAGGTGCTTCTGTTTACAGGGGTCATGCTGTACCCTGAGGGTGTCCTTACATGGTTTCTGTGACTCCTAGTCAGACCCAGCTAAGTGTCACTGGGGCCACACAGGCAACGGGCACGGAGCCCCCCACCTGGGCCTCCGAGCCCCAATGCTGCCCAGGCCTGATGTCTCACCTGTCCCTGCCCTGCAGGTCACCTTCATGCTGCTGGACCAGAACAACCGTGAACATGCCATTGACGCCTTCCGGCCCGACCTGAGCTCAGCGTCCTTCCAGCGGCCTCAGAGTGAAACCAACGTGGCCAGCGGCTGCCCGCTCTTCTTCCCCCTCAACAGGCTGCATTCATCCAAGCACGCCTACGTGAAGGACGACACCATGTTCCTCAAGTGCATCGTGGAGACCAGTGCTTAGGGCAGGCGGGGACCCTGAGGGAGGACCAGCTGAGACTGGGGGCCTGGCACCCACCCCCCGGGACACAGGATGGGCCAAGGCTGACATGATCTGCGCAGGACCGGCAGGTTCACCGTGGCTGCTGTCAGGATGGCATGACCTTGGGCTGGGCCCGGACAGGCAGAGGACTAAAGGAGGCGGGCGGGGTGCTCCCATCCTTGCAGCCTGTGCAACACTGGTAGGCCCAGGAGCGGCTCCAGCCTGAATGTTGATGTACCCCGAGGGGCGCCCAGTGAGCCTGAGCAGAGAAGCTTGCAGGATAGGAGGTCTCTGCAGGGCCCCAGTGGAGAACTGGCCACATGATGTCTCCCTGCTCAGGGCCAGAATAAGGACCAGGGGAAGGGGCAGGAGCCAATGTGGGTTCAGTCTGTCCAGACCTGGACTGAGATCCTCGTCACTGGAGGACCACGTGAGGGAAAGGGCATCAGCCTGGGAGGCTGCATTTGTGGACCTTTAATGTTTCTTAGAGCCAAGGAAGCCCCATTCCACACCTGCTGGCCCAGGGCAGCCTAGTGCCGCAGAGACTCCTGGGACATTCAGGAGCCTCCCGCCCTTGGGTCCCTCTGTCACCTTCAGTGCCACCAGGCGGGCTGAGCTGGCCCACTCCTCCCCCTCCCCTGGGGCCTGGAAGCTCGGTTTCCCCTGTGAGCAGACACAGCCCCTGTGTCTGGTGTCTCCGCCAGCTAGCGCCCCCCCCCCTTCATAAGACCAGGTCACTGCAGGTTCCGGGGAGCAGCCGTTGAACACGGAGAAGGGGAGGGGGCAGAGACCGCTTTCCACTTCCCCTGCCTGGAGGCCCCCGTTGTGGGGCTTTCCAGAATCCTGTGTCCAGTTCCCTATCCAAGTTATTCACTTCTCAGGTCTGACTAATCAGGACCGCTGGGCACCGGCAGAGGTGGACCTTTTAAATATGTATAACAACCAAAGAAAGAATGTTTTTTCAAATCTCTTTGAGGTTTTCATCCAGTATACGGTCGTGGTCATCCCAAGCCACACTTGAGAAGGCCGTCACTGAGCTGGAGGTGGTACGGCCAGTTTTGCGGGTGGCATCAGAGGCCACTGTGCCACAGGCACATTCCCCCTCAGCCTCAGTCTTCTCCTTTCTGTAATGGGGAGACCCTCCCCAGCCTGCCTCCCGTGGTGGGTTCTGTGATAATGCTCAAGGGAGATGACACACAGGAGGGGCTGGAGAGAGGAGCCCCTGCGGCTTCCTGCCCGTCACAGTGAGTTGGTGGCCCTTGCTTGTCTTCTCGCCTCCCACGGGCCCTGAGACTTCCCATGCCACTTGGGGCATCGGGTCAGGCCCTGACCCCTCACCCCTGCAGCCCCCCGATGGCTTACTGGGGCTGCGATTGACTTCAATCCTCAGGGCTTTGGGTTCTCATTCTGTGAAATGGGTCATTTGCCTGCCTGTTTCCCCTAGCGCAGGATCTGGGAGATCAAAAGACCTGACAAGAACAACTTTAGGGGAGGAAAAGCGTATTTGGTGCTGTTGGTTTCAGAGGTCTCAGCTCCATCCTCTGCCCGAGGTGACGCAGAGCATCATGGTGGAGGAGAGCATCTCAGGACAAGGCAGCAGGAAGCAGAGAGAGAGAGACTACTCTGCTCACCAGGGACAAAATATATACGCCAATGGCATGTCCCCAATGCCCCACCTCCTCCATCCACACCCCCCTGCCTACAGTGGCCACCCAGTTAACCCATTCAGGTGGATTAACACACTGATTAGCTGAAGGCACTCCTATCCCAATCCCTTCACCTCTGAATGCCTCCCTGTTGTCTAACACATGAGCTTTGGGGGACCACCTCATAGCTGAGCCGAGGCACGGGCATCCAGGACTTTAAGGTAAAAGCTCCTCTCTTGCTTGTCCTCTCTGGAGAGTTACCTGTCTGTCCCCATGCACATCTGGTGGGGGTGAGGGCAGCCTCACGGCCATCAGAGTATTCAGTGTCCAGAGACTCCGTCCTCTCTGCTATGGACTTGGCCAGTCGCCCGCCATCTCTGGACTCCACTGTGGACAGTGGGCGGTGGCAGATGCAGGCCAGCTGCACTGACCTCGCCGCAGTCCGGGCCAGTGCCCGGACTGCTGGACTGAGGGAGGCTTCTTGCCCCTGGGAGTATTGGTGGGGTCTTTGCTCTGCCCAGGCCCCTGCATCTTGGGGAGCTTAGGATCTGGCCCTGCCTGCCCTCACAGGGCCACTGGTCAACATCCTCACAGCCCATGGCTCTGTTCCTGGGGTCAGGATGTGCAGATCACTTGAGACCTTATCCCCAGCCTCAGCCTGGCATCTGGTCGAGAGTGAATGCGTTGGAGTCCAACAGTCCAGTTCTGGTCCTGGCTCTGTTACTTAGTGTCCTCAGGCAAATTATGTAAGTTTTCTAGGCCTCAGTTCCTCATCTGTAAAATGGTGCTAGTAACTTCACCCTTACAGGGGTGTTGAGGAGTTGAAGTCAGGCAGTGCGCGGCAAGAATTGGTAGAGGTGGCTTGGTGAGCTTTCTAAATGGCATCGACTGTTTCTCCCACGGCCACTGGTCCCAGTTCAACCCTTGGCCTTCAGCCCACTGATGGGAGCCAGAAATCAAGACCGTTACACCCCCCTTCCCAATGGTCTGGCTCTGCCTCCCAATCCCTGCTGACCTCAGGCTGGTCCTTCCCCTTGCAGGGCCTTGGCCACCCGCCTAGATGTAAGAGGGTAGGAACCACAACCTCTTCACCCCAGGCCACAAGAAATGGCCCAGAGCCAGAGATTCAGGAAGCAGTGACTAAGGGCTATTCCACAGACTGGGCACCCAGTCCCTGGGAAGTTGATTCTGCAAAGCCCTGATCTGCAGCTGGCCAAGAGGGAGTAGATGCCCCACCCCCTGGGCTGATGCTGCCTAATGGTGAGCTGGGTGGGCAATGTGCCCAGCGCTCCTTTTGGATTGCAATCAGGTGTTTTCAAAGCCCGTGTGGCCCTGGACCCTGTCCTTCTGCCCAAGATCTCTTTGCAGGTCAGCCTAGGTTGGGGTGGAGCAGGAATGCAGGGGGGAGGGGGAGGGGGGAAGGAAGGACCTGACAGAGACAGAGCTCCCCTCCTGCTCCTGTCTGGCTCCTGCCGGTGGCTGGCCCTGTTCATAAGTGTGGATGACACTTTGGCTCAGCAGTAGTCTGTCGGAGGGCACCTGTGGAGACTGAGAAGTGAGCACCCAGAATCTCAGGCCTGGGGGAGCCTGCAGAGAGTCTCTCACTCCAGCCACCTGCCCACTGGGCAGCTGGGCACAGGGAAGGTGCACGAGGAGCTCAGGGGAGCCAGCACCAGGCCCCAGGCTGTCTTCTCCCAAGTCTCAAAAGGCTCTGGCCTGATCCTGTGCCCCCGACAGACCACCTCACTGCCCCACAGGAAGAGCAGAACGTTTGCCAGGAGGGAAAGCCTGCTAGCTGCTGTCCCCAAGGCTTTCTAGAAGAAGGCAGGGGACCAAAAGGCTCTGTGGGCTTTGCAGGCGCCTAAGGTTCTCCAACCTGTTCAGGGCACTGCAGGCCAGGCAGCCGGGGTGCAGTAGTTCTCGCCCCTAAAGGCAGATCAGCCTTGGCCACAGCTAAGCCATAGCTCCAGTGTCAGGTGTCTCTGTGACCGTTTTACACAGCACTCCATTTCTGGCCCTGTTCGCCTTTTTGCCACGGGGCAGGGAGCCAAAGCTCAGAGAGGGCACAGGGAATGTGGCATGGTGGGACCAGCTGGACTGTCAACTCACTGGGAACCTCTGGCAAGCTCTTCTTCACTCTGGGCCTCAGTTTTCCCATCTGTAAAATGAAGCAGGTGAACCATATGGTCCCTGGGGCCCCTCCTTGAACTGAGGTCTTTTGCACGGGACAGCAGCACCCCTAACCTGCCACTAGACCCCCTTTATAGATAAATAGGTACCTTCACACTGGTGGCTCAGTGCAGATTAGCCTAGGCAGGGAACACTCTCCCCGGAGCCTCCAGATGAAGCATAGCCCTGCAGGCACCTTGACTTGGGCCCTATAAGTCTCATGTCAGATTTCTGACCTCTGGAACTATGAGAATAGATTGTTACAGGTTTAAGCCCCTAAGTTTGTGGTCCTGTTACAGCAACCACAGAACACTGATGCCCATGGCGAACTGTGGCTACACCAAATTGAGATGGCGTAAGTCTAAAACACATAAAAGATTTGGAGGACTCCATAGAAAAGAGAATTCAACTTATTGTTTATTTTTTATATTGACATGCTGAAATGATAAAAATTTTGACAGATTAAATATATTATTGACATTACCTTCACCTGTTTGTTTGTTTTTTAACTTGCCTTCTAGAAAACTTAGAATTACATCTGTAGCCACTGGACAGCATTAAGGGTCTTTCTCATTGCCTCAGCCAGAAGGAGTAGTGTTCTGCAGCCAGCTCTGTTGGAACTGGGAATAGGGACCTTCCCTAGGAAAGGAATCCCCCCATCACTACACCCACTGCAGGTGAGGAGTCCTGCTCCCTACCCCTTCTCCTTCACTCCCATCTGCGTCTGGATCAGGCCATGTCCTTCCAAGATGTGACAGCTATTTTTAGTGCTCACAGCCTCAGCACAGCTGGTTTTGAAGCTTGCTGGATGTGCGCCAGCTCTGGGATTTCCATCTCCCTGCTAATGGGGGTCTTGGGAGAACCTGATTCCATGGCCTGGAACCTTCCAGGGCCTGTGAGCAAGCTCCCAACACCCTGGAGGTATAGATGATCTTAAGCCATATGTTTTCAGATGATAGAATCAAAGCAGAAAGGTCTGTGCAAGCCAGGAGGTGGCTGATCTGGGCCTGGAAGCAAGGTGTTCTAGACTGAGGCTTCCTCCAACATTTCCCAGGGGCTGGGGCTGTGAGTGCTGCCCACTTAACTCTGAATGATTACCAGTCTCACGTAGGCTTTCTAAGGGGGTGTTCTATGCCTTAGAAAGTATTCTTCATGTGTGCATGATGCTGGAGATTGAACCTAGGGCCTCGCACAGGCTAAGCATGCGCTCTGCCACCGAGCTACACCCCAGCCTTAGGAAAGCATTCTAAGTGGGACAAGAGCAAGCAATTGATTTGGTGGGTGGGTAGATGAGACTTGGCTTCAGGTTGTACAACCCAACATCTCCAGTTGAAAGTGAGTCAGAATAATAAAACGGATCCATACAAACATAATAACTACCCAAAGCCAGAGTTGCCTGGTTGTGGTTCAGAAACCGAGCCCTGGCACTGGGAAGACCTGGGTTCCCATTCTTGTCTCATCTCCAGCACTCCCTGGCTTTGCTCCTCTAAGCCTCTGTCTCCTCCACTACACCACTGGCTTCACAGTGGTTAGAGGATGAAATGAGATCTTGGACAGAAGCGCTTAGCACTGCATCTGTGCTAGCGAGTTCTCAGTAAATACGAGCTATCGTGGGGCCGAGGGTGCAGTTCAGTGCAGACCACTTACCCAGCAAATACAAGGCCCTGGGGTTGATCCCGGCACCACAGGAAAAATCAACTCACAAAACAACTCACGGGGGAGCTGCTGATACTAATGAATTTCACAGATAGAGAAACTGAGGCTAAAGGAAGTGAGGTCACTCTTCAAGGTCACACGGCTAAGGAGTTTGGGGGCAACAACTTTAGAAACATGTAACCCCATACACCATGTGATTCACTCACCTACAGTGTACATTGAGGCATGAGGTGTGTTCATAGAGTTCTACACCCAACACCGCACAATTGATTTAGCTCCAGGGTATGCAGCCAACATTTCCAAATGAAGCGGGTCCGAATAATAAAAAAAGATTCATATTGGGGCTGGGGATGTGGCTCAAGTGGTAGCGCGCTCGCCTGGCATGCGTGCGGCCCGGGTTCGATTCTCAGCACCACGTACAAACAAAGATATTGTGACCGCGGATAACTAAAAAATAAATATTAAAAAATTCTCTCTCTCTCTCTCTCCTCTCTCACTCTCTCTTTAAAAAAAAAAAAAAAAGATTCATACAAACACAGAAACTAGATTAAAACCAGGATTACCTCATGGTTAAGACCCAAGTGCCAGTATCAGGAAGACCTGACTTCTCATCCCTGCCTCATCATTCAGAACCAAATGATTTCATAAATACCCAGAGAAAGAAACCCTGTACCCTTACCAACCCCCCACCCCCACACACACAGCCCAGCCCCAGCCCCAGGCGACCACCAAGCTATTCTGTGGCTCTATAGACTTGCCTATTCTGCACATTCTTTCACTTTTCATGATGTTCTCAAAGGTTCATCCATGCTGTGGTGTATATCTGTACATGATTCCTTTTATTGCTGAATAAAATCCATTGGGGGATAGGCCACATTAACCCTTTCATTCATATATTCTTTATTCAATTTGGCCATTCATGGACATATAGATTGCTTCCATCTTTTGCTTGATACAAATACTGCTGCTGTGAATATCAGTGTTCAAGTTCACATGCACACCTGTGTTTTCAGTGCTCTTGGGCACGTACCTAGGAACAGAATTGTTGGTTAGCTGGAAACTCCATGTTGAGCCCTTTGAGCTACTGCCACACTGCTCTCCAAGGCGGCTGCCACCACCGGTAGCCTGGGTTTGAAATTCAGTGCTACCCGCTGGGTTAAAGTTCTCTCTCTTTTTCCCTTCCTGCCTCTCTCTCTCTCTCCCTCTTTCTTTGGTATGAGAAAGAGCTGTGAGCTGGGCATGGTGGTGCATGTCTATAATCCCAGCTACTTGGGAGGCTAAGACAGGAGAATCACAAGTTCAAGGCCAGCCTCAGAAACTTAGTGAGACCCTATCTCAAAATAAAAAAATAAAATAAAAAGGACTGGGATTAAAGCTCTGTGGTAAAGGTCCCCTAGGTTTAATTCCCAGTACTATGCGTGCACTCGCGCGCGTGCACACACACACACACACACACACACACACACGAGCTGTAAGATGGGACACAAAGAAATGCTGATGTGAACCCTGCCTCCTGCTCCCTTAAAAGAAGGAAGGAGATGGATGTTCTGCTCATGTTTTTTAAGGGACAAATTTGTGCAGAGGGTTACATGTCTGTAGAGTGGGTAACAGCTATGCCCCCTTGTAGGGTTGGTACAGGATTTGATGAATTAATCCACATAAAGCACTTCAAACCTGCCTGACTCAGTGAACACTTGCCAGATCTTAGTCACTACTGTTACTCCCTTGGACCCTCCTAAGCGCCCAATGCCTGGAGCAGTGGACATCAGATAAATGTGTTTGTTTGTTTGGTTCTTGGGGACAGAACCCAGGGCCTCACAGGCTAACGCCCTGCCCAAGCTACACCCCCAGCCCTCAGTACAGTGATAACACTGATAGTGAGTGGCACTGCCAGGCTCCCGTCCACAGGCCTATTTTTAAAGCCTGGAAAGTGATGCCCAGAGAGTGAGGGGACACGCTCAGGGTTAAGCTGTTACATCAAGAGGCTGTGAAAGAAATCCAGGTTCCCTGATTTAAAAGTGTGTCTTGCTGGGCCCTGGGTACACCTGGCTAGCCCCTTACTGACTCCTCCCTCAGGATGGTACCGCCCATCCCCAGGCCAAGCCTAAGTTGGGATTCTGGTCCCCTCCTGGGCTCAGGCTGCCTCCCTCAGTCCCTTGTGCATCATGGTGGCCTGAGGAGATAGAAACTTCATCCACTTGATGGTTAATTTTGTGTGTCAGCTTGGCGAGTTTATGTCTCCAATTATTCAATCCAATTATCATCTAGGTGTAGCTATGAAAGTATTTTGTAGATGCAATTAATGTTTGTAATTAGTCGACTTTCAGTAAAGGAGATTCCTGGTTGGTTTGGGAGGGCCTGATTCAGTTAGTTGACAGGCATTGTGAATGGAACTGAGGTTTCCCTAGAGAAGAAAGTCCCCTGTGGGCAGGGTGTCAGCTCCTGCCTGAGAGTACCCCCTTCCCTGCCAATGCCTGCCCTGGGGGTGTCCCAATGATCTGGCCAGGCCCCTCCATCACATCAGTCAATTCTTTACAATAAATCAATCCAACAGAGAGTGTGCAAGTCTTATTTGCAGTTTCAAACAAGATGCTCTTTTCAAAATATCAGTTTATTTTAAAATGGACAAAATAGAGAATCATTTAAAATAAGGTAAAGTAAGGTACATTTCATGGGAAATAAATGGTACTTCAACAAAGTCATCCAAATAATTACATACTAAAGTGCTATTGTATCTGTCACATAAAAGCAGCACTGGAAATCACTGGCTCCTCTGTGAGGCCACAGTGCTCCCTTGAACTTGAAGCTCAATGCCCTCTAAGAAGGTGGCAGGGAGAGTTTACTGGAGGTTTCTATGCTTTGTTCTCTAAGGGAACAGTTCCTTGCTTTGTGAGTCTTAGCGATTCTGGGATTCCAGGGAGGAAATCACCCAGGAGGCCAGGGTGGATTCCAGCGTGGGCAGTGGCCCCCTCCCTTTGGGACTTGCACACAAGGAGCCCTGGACCTGGAGTCCTTGGCCCTGGATTCAGATGCTGACCTGCTCCTTGGATCTGAGCCCCACTCTCATCTTGGGCAAGGTTAGAGAGAAAAGTCCCCACCCAGCAGGGCGCTAAGGAAGGCGATTTGGGTATGCCCTTGGGCCCTCCTAAGCATCCATGCCTGCAACTGTAGACATCAGATAAATGTGTTTGCTTGTTTGGTTCTTGGGGACAGAACCCAGGGCCTCACAGGCTGAGAGAGACCCAGAGAGCTGAGGGGACTCCTAAAAGGAAAGTCCTGGCCTCGGGAGTGTTGACTGAGGCTGAGCCTCTGCCCTGTGCCTGGTGTGTTCAGGGGCATAATCCCACTAATTCTTCCACAAGCCAGGCGTCCATTCCGCCTTCACCCTTCAGGTGCTGCGGGCCTCCGCAGGCGCAGCGCTGTGCTCCTGGAGCGCTCAGCTGGTGAGCAGGCGGATAGGGAGTGAACGCGCACAGCTCCATCTCCCATCTCCGCAGGCAGGAACGCTCCTGGGGCTAAGGGAGAGGGCTGGTTGACCGAGTCACCCCTACCATAAGGTCCGCAGGGTTTGGTCCTTGCTGCACGCAGCAGGACAGCATGGAACTGCACTTGACATTTCAAACGCGCGCTTCTGCTCTCGAAGGCGCCTATTCTGGATCGCACCGGCCACTGCAAGCACCCCGCCCCGCGCCGGCCGGATAAGGGGCCCCGCAGGAGCTCCCTGCACCCAGCTGGGCCACCCGGGCTCCCTGGGCCCCGCCAGCGAGCCGAGCCGAGGGCGTCGGGAAGCGCCTATCCTGTGCGCCGGCCCTCAGTAGCTCCTCCACCAGCCCTCTGGGGACTGGGAAGTGGCCTGGAGAGAAGGGGCCAGGTCACCCCGGGGTGGGGGTGGGGGCTGAATCCCTTGGATCCCGTTGTGATGATGAAGAAAAGTAATGGAAGTAATGGAACATTTAAGCCTCCGTGGCAGGCAGGGTCCCACTCTAACTTTCAGGTCTGGCCTCCCTAACCTTTGTGCATCTTCTGCCCTTATCTTGGGATCGGTGACTGTCAGCAGAATAGCATCAGGTGGTAACTGGTCCTCAATAGTTAGAGGAGTGACTGGGAGCACTCGCTCCCGGCACCAACCTGTGCCAGGCGGGATTCCCACTTTACCTCATGTCCCGTAAGAAACGCCCACTGCCACAAATAGTGGCCCCAGGCTCAAGCTGAAATCCCCTCCAGTGCTCAGTGGTCCCCGAACTGGCTGTGCATGGATCACCCAAGCACAAAGCGCTGGGCCTTCCTCTGAGTTGTTTGATTAAAACCCAGAGGGGATAGAAATTTTCCATTTACCACAGACTTCCAGTTGCCGCTGATGCTTTGGTCTGGGATCATCCTTTGGGAACCAGCCCTCTTCTGAATGTATTCAGGCAGACCCTGAATTCACCATAGACCACCATCCAGGCAGAGCTCTCTGGTGAGGGGCCTTCCCTTGAAGGATATTAGAAAGGTGCCTCCTCTGGTTTCCAGCCGGTTTCCTCCTTCCGATTGCTCTTGCCCCCCAGCCCCAAAGAAAAAAGGCTAAGTTATTGCTCCAGAAATATTCCTGGTCAAATTGATAGGAAAATAGGTTTTATTCAAAATCAGCTTTGAAGGAAGGAAGACAGAAGAAGCTTATATGTTTCTAAGATTCTCTCTCTGAAATTCCTGAAGTTGAGCAGAACTGTTTTAAAGAGGCAGTCAGGGAACCCAAAGCAGGGAGATATAGATACGTAGATTCTGTCTGTCTCGGGTGGACAGGCCTGAGGGGGCAATCTTGCTCCCAGTCTTGGTGCCTGTCAGGGTGAGGGGTGGCAGCCCCTTTAGCTTCTTCTCTCAGTAGAAGGAAGTTTCTCACTTGAAAAGGGAGCTTCCAAATTGTCTGTCTCAAAGAAGTGACCCCCAGACGCTGCACTTAATCATGTCTGCCGGTTCCCCCTGTACACTTTCTGAAGTATGCGTGCATCGGTGAAGCCAGAAGGCCAAGCAGCTCTCTTCAAAATGAATTGTCCCACTTCGGGGCTGGGGAAAGGAGAGGGAAGCTTGCAAAAAAAAAAAAAAAAGATACTTCCAGAGGCTTCCAGAAAAGGGAGTAGGTGGCAAGGTCCAGCAAGTTAAGTGATGATTCAGGCAAGAAGAGTCTTCAGCACTGGAGCTTGCTGGGAGGAGAGTGGGAGTGACACTCTGTTCCGGCCACCTCCTGTCACTGCCATGTCCTGGGTGTGGTAAGCAGAGACCTGGGACAAGGAGTAGTGGGAACCAGGCTTTCTTGCAGGCTCCTACCAGTTTGAGCAGAGCTAGAGTGTCCTGCCTGGGGGTGGGGGGCACACCTCACTTACTAGGTTATTAAATGGTGACATTCATATATCAAGGTGTACTCGGATTAAAATTGCCACAGCTGCCACTTATTAAGTGCCTATTATAAACAGATATAGAATCTCTTCCAAACTTCCCAACAACTCCCACAAAGTGGGTGCTGAGACCACTCCCATTCTGTGGACAAGAAAACTGAGGCTAAGAAAAGTTAGACACTGTGGCTGGGGTCCCGGTCTCTAGGAAATGGCAGGGTTATTATCTACCTATCTCTAAACTGCCAGGGAAAGCCACCATCGTCCTGCCCCTCATTTCCTGAACACCTGCTCTGTGCAAAGTCCCGGGTGGGACCGCAAAATGAATCATTCAAGTAGTCACTTATTGAATCATCTTTCTTCTTTTCTTTTCTTTTTTTTTTTTTGAGCACTTACTATTTTTATGGGTTTATTTATTTATAGCAAGACTTATTCCAGAAAGCACATAACTTCTTTAGTTGATCTACAAGAGAATAAAATTTTACAGGAGTGGCCATGTGACAAGAGACAAATGGAAAACAGAAGTTGGAAAGATCAGAAGAACCCAGGAAGGAGACAGGTATGCATAATGCATTCCCTGTGGTCCTACATGTTATGGGGACAGGTCACAAACTGCTCTTTGAGCAGCTGAAACTTGATCCCATACAGTTGACAGTGTGCATAAACCACAGATGCACCAGTTGCCGAGGCAAAATAAAACTTTCAGAGGCCCTGAGACCAAAGAGGTCTTTTTCTGGTGAGTTGGCATGAAGAGAACGCTGTTGAATGTAAAAAGCGATGTCCCCAAACAGCTTTCTAATTGTAGGTACAGCTCAAGTCTGGGGGCTGTTTCCTGAGCACCCCTCATGCTGGCCCACGTCCCATAGAGGAAGGCTGCTCTGAGGAGAGGCTCTAGGCCTGCCCTGCCTGAAACGAGCATGTCTCTCTCAGCTAAGCCACAGGCCTATTCCTAGCCACACACTCGTAGCAAATGCTATTGCTAAATGCAGTTTGGCCTGAGTTTTCAATGATCTGAATGAGTTGTCAACTTGAAGCAGTGGGGTTTTTTTTGTTTGTTTGTTTGTTTGTTAATGCACAAATAAAATACATATTTTTGTCAGTCTCTTAAAAAAAAAAAAAGGATCTGACAACCAGGAGGGTCCAAATTCTCAAAGGACAAGAATTAGCTGGAGCAGGCCATTTCCTCCCTCCATAGCTCCCTGAAGGTCCTTCTTTGCCTTCATGGTCCCTACCTGGCTCTGCATGTCACAGGGAGTTGAGTCAGGGCACACCAGAGGGCATCAGAGTCACCAGTTCAGGTCCTAGGTCATGGTCCTTGGATTTGGGCGTGGGGGGGGGGGGGACGGTACCACACAGGCCTCTTCCTTGCAGGTGACTGATTGAGTGGTCTCTCCTAAGGGGCACGGAGGGCCAGGTGGGGCTTGTAACACGATCATACCACCACCATTGATCCAAACAAATAGATGCAGAGTTTTCTTGCAGCATGACTTTTGGTGAATACAATGAGGCTGGAGTTCAATGTCATGTTCCCCGACAGGTGGGTGCCCGGAGTGCAGCTCCTCTAAGCGGCTGGGGCAGTCCTGAATCACATGTTATAAATCAGTGCCTTCCACCTGGCTGCATAAGAGAACCACTTGAAAGTCTCTGACGCCGGGCCCAGGCCACGCCCCAGGCCAGGTAAACAGAATGTCTGCGTTGGAGAGAGCGCGCTGTAGGGCTCCATGGATGATCCCAGTGCACAACTGAATGTGGGGAGCAGGGCTTAACACTGAGAGTCCTCTTCAGGCCCAGGTCTAGTTTTGACTGTGGATGAGCAAGAACCCCCAGGGGAGGGGAGAGGTGTGGGCAGGTGGGCCGTGGAGCTGTTAAAGAGTGATGTGCGGGAACATGGGGGCACTCTGGGGTCCCCAAGCAGGGACACCTAACCCAGCCTGTGAGACCCTGACCCCCCACCCCCAGGAAAGGCTTGGGCTGAGTTTAGGAATGATACCATCCAGCCACGCAAAGAAAAGCAAATCCCAGCCAAGGCAAGAATACCGTCCAAGGCTCTGAGGCCCAGATAGAGGGGGCTGGGGGAGCCAGAGGCCGTCAGGCACAGCTGGTCAAGGCGTGGGAGTGGGGCGGATGAGAAGAGGCCACTGAGGCAGGAAGAGGCCCCATCACAAGGGCCTTTAATATGCCAAGCTAAGGAGACCGAACTTGACCTCAAAGCTAGGAAGACCACCCCCCACCCCAGGGCTTTAGACCTAGGAGCCGTAGGGATGAACAAACCCATGACGGGCAGGGGTTACCCAGGAGGGCTTCCTGAGGGGGCCTGGGCTTGAGGTGACCCAGGGAGAAATCAAGGAAAGTGGGGGTTCTGATCAGCCGCTTCAGTTAAAGCTGCGGAAACCCTCCCCCCCCCACGCCCTTTGAAACAGTTTGAATCACAGGCGGCCTGCGCTAGAGATGGGTTTGTCTGTTATTTGAAAACTGTGGTTTCTCTTTAACAGATTCTGGGCCCCATCCTTTGACTAGGAACCAGGAAGGAATGAAGGCTGCACCCTCTTGCCCAGAGCTAATTACTGAAATGCAGCAGGGCCTCACGGGGGTCTCTGGCGTCACTGTCCCCTCCTCCAACCGTTCCTAATTTCTGACTGGTCAAAGTTTTCAGTACATTTTTACGGCCTCTCCGAAGCCAGCTGGAAGCTCTTTTTCCATAAACGCTCCCTGAGACAAGTAGCCAGGTTTCACATATTAAAATGAAAATGTCAAAGTTGCTAAGAAGGAAAAAAAAAAAAAGGCTCACTGTGAGGCCTCAGCTCACCAAGCCAGGATCAGGGTCCAGGGCATCTGCCCATCTGGTTGGGTTCGTTCTTTCTTTCTCTCTCTCTCCCTCTCTCTCTCTCTCTTTCTTTCTTTCCTCTTTGTTCTGTTTAGTTTTTTCAAAAGCTGATGGTCAAGTTAAACCCATGATAATAATCACTTGTTTATTGATTCACTCAGAAAACGCTTCCTGGCTGGACACTGACTGGCTGCCAGGTCTTGATCTCAGACACGATTGGCCCTCCTCTCGGCCCTCCAGGCTGAAAATACTTGATCATTCCCAGTGTTTTCATAGGCCAATATTTCCAGCTGTAGGTGCAGTTATTACCTCATTTTTCAGAAGAGGAAATTGAGGCCTTTAGAGAATAGATATCTTGCCCAGAGGCCCGATATTAAAGTGGTAGAACCTGACCTTGGGTCATCCAAGTCCATATCTGAGGTTTTTTCTTCTTTTCTTTTCTTGGTACTGGGGATTGAATCCAGGGGTGCTTTGCCTTTGAGCCATATCCCAGCCCTGTTTATTTTTATTTTGAGACAAGGTCTTGCTGAGTTGCTTAGGGCCTCACTAAATTGCTGAGGCTGGCTTTGAACTTGTGATCCTCAGGCTTCAGCCTCCTCAGTTGCTGGGATTACAGGCATGCGCCACCATGCCTGGCCTCTTATTCCTCCTGAACACCATCTGTTATTGGTTTTTAAGTTGGGTCACAGCTCCAAGAGGTTTAACTATCACTTATAATCTGCCCAGCATCTAGGTCCACCTTAAATCTCTGGTTTCCCTTTTGCAGAGAGCCCCCATTTTGAAGAAGGAAGAACTAGCACCCACCTTCACTATAAGAGCCTAGTGGAGCCAGATGATTCCCCAGTATGTCTTCCTGCCTGGAGATTGGACAGGCATGTGTGAAACATGACCTCAGCCTACCAGACACGCATTCTTAGGCCTGATTCTTGAGTGAATAGTGAAGGGACTCTTGGAGAAGACCCTGGATCAGATTATGCCTGCAGCCTTCCTTTGGATGGAGTTCCCGAAGCAACCTGGGGCTCTGCCCTTTGTCCAAGACTCTTCTCCAGCCTCTAGTGGGTTCTCGAATGGCTCCTCATGATCCTGCAGTAAATTCACCTCTTCGATCAAGATGGATGGAGTTGCTGATGGCCAAGAATCTTGACAGACAGAAGGTCATCGTTCTCCATCCTGTTTACAGAGCTGGCAGGAAATAGCCACCTCCCAGGTGCTGGGGGCTCTTGGGGATGCTGTGACATGTTGGCCCCGTCTGTCTTGCCAAGGCCTGAGCACTGGAGCAGACAGGCCAGGCGTGCAGACTGCGGTGTCCTGGAAGCCAGGCCGACTCTCCTCCTCCCGTCTCGGTCCTGGGCTCCACACCTCGCGGTCCTTCCCGCTGCCCTCAGGTTTGCTCTCCTTGGCACTCCATTCCCATCTGGGCCCTTCTGGCCTATAGGGACCTGTGTGTAAAAGGGAATTTGATGTAAAGGCCTTGATTGGGACCTGCTGGGGGTGGGAAGGCTCTGATTAGAGACACCTGCATGGGTGGCAGGAGATGCGCAGGAGGGACTTGAGCATCTGTCCTCGAGACTCTGAGAGAGGATATTTTAGTCAGTCTCCAGAGAAATAGATCCAACTGGATTCATAAGACATATTTATTTTAAGGAATTGGCTCATGTGAGATCATGGGGGCTGGCAAGTCTGGAATTTGTGGGACAGTCAAAAGGCTGGAAACTCAGGCAGGAATTAACAGTCTTGAAGCAGGATTTTTCTCCAGGAAGACCCAGTTTCTGCTCTTGAGGCCTTCAACCGATTGGTTGTGGCCCACCTATACCATGGCAGGTAATTTCCTTAAAGTCCATTGGCGGTCAATCTGAGCTACATCACAAGATTCCTTCACAGGGACACCCAGACTGCTATTTGATTCCAGGTATTTGAAACCATAGCTCAGCCAAGTCAATGCAAAATATTGACCCACACTGAGGAATTGGTCCAGATGATGGTTCCTGTGATGATCAGAAAATGTGGCTGCAGCCATAATGGACCAGCTGACATGGGGTCATAAGGAGGACCTGTCTCCATAGTCATGCCAAGAGTGCATTGCGAAACCCTGGGGCTGGCCATGGAGGGGGGATGGAGTACCTGACTCCTGGTTTGAATCTGTGCTTCTCCTTGCTTTCCCTGTGACCTGCGCAGATAAAGCCTCTTGCAGCAATGCCCGTCTCTTGCAGTCCCCTCCCCCCATTTTTTTTTTTGCCCATGACTTTGGTAGCTATTTTGGTTTGATGTCTATTCAAATGTTGCTTCCCCTACACACCCCCTTAGAGCCTCCCTGGCTCGCTGACTGCTCCAGATCCCCCGCCCTTATCTTCTAGCCACCACACATGCACCCTGGGCCCTTTGAAGCCTCACAGGTGGGATCCAGACCCCAGTGGTCTAAACCCCATCTGGAATGAAGCTTCTACCCCAGGGTGTCTTCACGCAAGCTGGTCTCCCTGCATGCAGCTCCAGCCCAGATGTTTCTTCCCTCTGCAGAGGGAGGCACACAGAACCTGAATTATGACCTTCCAAGAAGCGACTCTCAGGCAGGTGTATGGGTCGCAGCTAAACCTCGCGGAGCTATTGCCCCAACCTGGACCCAAAGCCTGGGAGTGGAACAGGCAAGGATAGAGAGGAGACCTCAGAGTTTCTTCTGAGAGGGAAGTTCATCTTTGAAGAGCAGTGGAATTCTGGTGACAGCATCACAGCCTCTCCAAGAAGAAAGAGATCCTGAAGGGGACTTGGTGCTCCCTCACCCAGGAGGGATCTCCTCTGAAACTCATGAGAATGTGACGTGTCAAAGAACACTCAGCACAAAGGTTTTTAAATAAGTTTGGCAACAGAAAAACTCAGAGGAGATCTGACAGTCGACACACCACACAACGCTGGCAGGGGAGAGACCATGACCAAATTTTGTCTCATCTGCTGATTTCCTGCTTGACCTTGAAGAAGCCTCTTCTATCCTCTAGACACCAGCTCCCCATCTGAAAACAAGGATTTGGGTGACACCTTGGAAGGTCCTCTTCAGGTGACCACTGACCCGAGTCTGGTGTCTTAACACTTCCCTTAGGCCTTGATTTCCCCATCTACAAAGTTAGGGGGTCATATCCCCTGCCTCGCTCAATCTGCAAAATTGCGGTGGGGACAGGATGGGAAAGGGAAAAACTATTCAGATCTGAAGTATGATTGTAAAACGATGTATCATCACATGCTGTCTAGGATGTTTAAAGGACCTTTGAGACCAAACAGTGTTCACAGGGCCAGAGAGATGTGATGGCTAGAGGCTGGGGAGTGAGACCACTGGGTTCTGGCTCAGTTCTGCCACATTTATCCATTTCCTCATCGGTAAAACGGGATCATAACAGCACATGTGGGACCCAGGGTGGTGCCTGGCATGTGGTTTGCTGGGGATGTCCACACCAGGGATCACCATAATCATCAGTAATGGCATGTGGGGGCCAGAGAGGACAATGGGGTGAGCACTGGCTTTTGAACACTCAGGGCCCAAGTTCATTACCAGCTGAATCCTTTGAAAGACCATGTTGTGCCCACTCTTGTTTGTTCTCCTCCAATTATTTCTTGACCAGTTGCACATATACCTTGCCTCCTTCTCTGGGGTCCGTTCTCCTGCATTAACCCTGCCTGCTTAATGTCCACCTTGGGGCTGGGAGCTCAGCCACCTCAACTTGATTGATTCATGGACTGCTCGTCCAGAAAAGATGCCTTGTAAAATATTAGAGTTCACTAATAAAATGGCTCCTCTGTATTTTAATGTGGGGACAACTTGAAAGATATTTTCAACCCTCTCTGGAAGCATCTGCTATAAAAGAGCATGAACGAATTACCCAATATCCTAGGTTAGAAATCTATCTATCATCTGTTTTTGTTACACCAACTAAAAGCTCTGATTGAATCTCTAGGTCGACCTAATTCATAAAATCAAGACACAAATTTACAACTCGATGTTTTGGCTGGTCAAATCTTGAGGTAAGACTCTTCATGAAGATTGGTCAGGAACTCATTTGTCCTAAACTTTATAGTGTCTTATTGAAGGTTACCCAGAAACCTTGAACTAAGTTCACAGGGTCAAATAATTTTGTCATCAGGGCCACCTTAGAGGTCCTTGGGATGTGCTCAGAGCTGAAACTCCTTGTCTGATCCCATCTCTTAACAGTGACCTATTGATGTGTCTGTCCCCAACCCCACACACCAGCTCCGGACCAGGAGGCTCTGGTGTTGGGGAGCTGGTTCTTCCGCAGCCTCGTGGCACACCCCAGCTCCCAGCAGAGTGCCTGCCCACAGGATAGTTCCCTAAATAGCTACTGAATGTAAAGAGTATGAATAAAGGACCACTTTTCTTTTTGAACAGGTGAAGAGACTGAAATTCGGAGAAGGGAAGGGACCTACCCTTTCACCGCAAGGTGGTGGGGTGACCAAGAGGATGTCCTGGCCCCTGGTGAAGGTTCTCTACTAAACCTCTGGGGCTCCCACACAGTATAGACACTTCTCTCATTTCCCCCAAAAGCCACAGGTACAGGTGTTTATGGTTTGACCACTATCACCAGAGCCACAGGCACTTCAGTAGGTCACAGTGTGACCCCATCAGCCCACTTTTTTAAACAGTGTTGACGATCAGGCTTTCTAATATAATTGGAAAAACTCTCAGCACCTGCATGCCAAGGACATTGTAAACTGAGCCCAAGTTCAGACAATGAAACGCAGACCCATCTAACTGGTCACCTGTGATGTAGTATTTCCAAAGACTGTACTACAATAATAAATTCTCATGTTTGTGCAAAGCGTGTTCTTGCTTGGTAGAGCACTTTCATAGACGCTCAGATGCTTGAACAAATGTTTCCAAAACAACATTATGTTCTTTCAGAATAAGTTAGTGGCTGTACCGCTAAAATAGGTAAACTATACTTCAGTAAAGCTGATAGAGTGGACTACAGGGAGACCTTCCCTGGGGTTCCCTGGCCTTTGAGTGGTCTCCTTTGATAACTAGGTTTTGAGATACAGCTGGGGAGAGGTCAAAAGGGTGTCCTGATATGCTGTTGAGTGTGACCCTGGGAAATCACTCCAGCATTCTAAGAATTGGCTTCCCAAGTTGTGACAAGACTCAGGAGGGTCACCAATGCCAGACATGAGAGGACATTGTGACCCCTGTATCCAAAAAATCCTCTGCACCACACTGTCATTGTCTCCCAGCTTCTCTCAACTTTATGAAGACCAAACGGTTCAAACACAGAGAAAATAGATGAAAAGTTGGAGACTAGGGAAGGAAAAGGGTCAGGGGGAACAACCACGGACCAGCCACACAACTGGGTCAAATCTTGACACTCTGCTCTATTTACTTCAGACCTCTCTTTTTCTCTCTCCTAACGAATAAAACATTACAGATAATATTAGATTCTCTATGTGCTTCTTCCTCATCTCATTCCCATTCCTCCCTTCTAAACTCAGTATCTTTCCTTTCCCTTGCAAGTTTCAATACTTCTACATACTACCTGACTGTATCATAAAACGTAGGCACATAGTTGCACATGTTTAAAAAAAAACTTTTTTGAATTACACTGAACTGACAACAACTTGATGTTCCTTTTCCCCTAAGTGTATCTATGTTAAGGTTTGTAACCTTAGTTAAACAATATACCAGGAGCCCTAGTTTTGTTCCCAGTATATTATTCCATTATACGAATTTATTCATCTGGACTGCCACTGATAAGACACTCAGTTTCTAAATTTTTACTGTTATATGCTGAGTGAAGCCATTATGTTGTAGATGTGAGCATCTTCAACTTTTTTAGATGTTGCCAAAATGTTGTCCAAAGTCATTGTGCCAATTACATCTCCACCACAGGAGTATGAGGGTCCAGACGTCCCATACCCACCCCCATGCCCCCAAATTGACGAACTTTTTACTCTTTTCCAGTCTGATGGATGTGAAGTGGTGCAACACGGTTCTTTTCATTTGCATCTCTTACAAGACCAATGAGGTTGAACATCTTTTCATATTTTTGGTTACTCAGGCCATTGAGACTTCCTCTTTTGTGAATTACCTGTTGATGCCCTTCACCTAATTTTTTTTTTTAAAGTTGGACATTTTGTCAGCTCATTAAACTTCCTCCACCTGGAATATCCACCTCCCTATTTCTACATCCTATCTTCTAAATGTCACCTCCATAAAATAACCTCTAAATGACCACAAATGACAATCTACCTTTCTTGTGGCATTGTAATTTCCTGTCTTGTAGTTGTAACAACCTCTCATTTTACAGACAGCTTTGTAGTTTACGAAAGCACCTGCTCCTTCATTATCCTATTTTAACTTTTATCTAGACAATGGCCCTCGGAGATGGGGTAGTATTGTTACCACCTTAGAACACATAAGGAACCGGTGTCAACAAGGACTAAGTTGCCCAAGACCTTATACTGGCTCAGAAGCAGAGGCGCTCAGAGCTGAGACTCCCCCAGTTTCATGTTCGGGTCACTGCACACATCCCTTTTAATTATATACATGTGTTGATACCACCTGCTTGGACACTGACTCACTCATGAGACTGTGGGCCTCTGGTCTGCTGTTCCCTCGTAAGCTCCCAGCCCCTAGTTCTAGCTCCACACAGGGAGCATCAGTGAGTACAGAATTCTTGAGAAAGTACAATGTTCACCTTCTGCACACCCACTAGGTGCCCCCAGCTCTGCATGTATAAACTAACTTTCCCAACAACTCTGAAAACAGGTTTACCAGTTGAAGGGACAATCAGGGCTCCACAGCCAGTATAGGCGGAGCTGGTCTATGAACCTCAGAGGGACACACTTCCCCACAGTCCTAAAGGCAGACCTGGCCGATGTAGAAGCTGATGGAAGTGTCCTACTTGAATCTTCAGTCCTTGCCCCAGTTGGATACATGTTCTCTCTGTCGAATGCGGGTAACAAGCACATTCCTACGGGCCCCTTTGGGACTTACAGACTTACTCTCCAGGACGGGAGACCCAGGCTTCAGCAGAAGGGAGGCAGGTTCTGTGTTGGCCCAAGGAGCCAGAATGGGGTAGTAAGACAGAAGGGGCAGCAAGCCCCAGGAGTGGAAAAAGTGAGGGAGTGCCCGAGAGGACTCGGGATGAAGAAGTGGGTGGGGGGCGGAGGCGATAGGCCTGCAGGCTGTACTGACCACACCCAAAGAGGCAGAGGACAAGGGTGAACATGAGCAGGGAAGGGGCTCTTCGAGGAAGGTGCTGTCCACTGGCCACACCCATGAAGGCGCACACTGCCCCAGCCTCCTGGTGGTGTCTGCAGAATGAGTGAGATGGGCAGGTGAGATGGGCAAGGGAGGCTAATGGCGGGGATGCAGGTGAGGATTTGTTGCCCAGGGTTCTTTCCAGTCCTGCCCCTAAGAGTGAGTCTGGGTGGGGACATGTCTGACTTTTCCCCAGAGGACTAGGTCCTTATCTGTTGCAGCTATACCCATTGCCTCAATCTGCTGTCCCGAGACTGTGTTGTCTTTCATTGTGTGTCATTTTATTATAGGTCCTATTTGTGTATGCGGCATGTGCAATTGTATCTGTGATCGTGTCTCTGCACGTGTGTGTGCCTTTTGCTGTGTCTGCCCTGTCACTGTGCTGAGGCTTGCCTCCCGTGCACGTTCTTCTGGGTCTGGGCTGGGCCCTGCACCTCTCCTGTGTGTGTCTGTGTCTATGCACCGAGTGTACGTTAATCCGCTTCACTGTGTGTGTCGTGTAAACGGTGAGCTGGCTGGGCTGTGCACTGCTGCGGGTCTGTCTGGGCCAATCTCTGGGCTGTAAAGTGCAAGGTGCTGGGCGACCCGTTCGGGTTGTTCTGGGGCTGAGTTCCACCCGGCGTCCGCACTGCCTGCCGCGTGTCTGCTAAGCTGCGCGCCGGCTTTGAGAGCGGAGCGGTGTTTCCTGCACAGCGAGCCGGCGGGCTGCGCCCTGCGCGGCTCCTCCGGGTGTGCGGCGGGTGACCCGCCTCCGCCGTGGGACCGAGTCCGGCGCGGGCTCTGCGCGTCTGCGCCCGCGCGGGCGGCGGCCCGGGGGCGGGGGCGGGGGCGGGGGCGGGCGGCGCTGCGGGGCCCAGCGGCGCCGGGCTCCAATGGCGAGGCCCGCGCGGCCGCTGCTAATTACATAAGCGGGACGTCAATAATTCGCGGGAAAACGCGAAAAAGATGGCGCCCCGCGCCCGGGGGGCCCCTTCCTGAGCGCCCCGGCCCCTCCCTCCCCCGCCTCCCCTCCTCCCCGCGGCGCCCCCGCCCCGCCCCGCCCCCGCCGAGACCCCGACCCCGGCCCCACGGGCGGACACTCGGCCAAGCAGCCGCGGGCCGAGCGCAGCCGCCTCCGCCGCCGATGCGCCTGGTGGCCAGACTCCAAGTGGGACCGGCGGACACGCAGCCTCGCGGTAAGTTCCGCGCTGCGGGCAGCCGGCCCCGGCCGGGGACTCCCCGCGACTCGCTCCTCTCCCTGCACACGTCCCTCTCTTTCCGAAACCTCTGAGCTTTGGCGGGTCGAACGCCCTCAGGGGGTTGGAGTCCCGCGGAGCCGCGCAACTGGGGGATGGGGATAGGGAGTGAGTGGAGCTCGCAGGGCAGCGGGAAGCCCATCCAGGTCTCCGAGCCGTGGGGGGCGTGGGTGACAGGTCGCTGTTCCTTGTCCCCAAACTTTTCCTTTCCTGTTAGTGAGGGTGGAGGGAGGACCGACAGGGCATTTGGGATTTTGCTCACGTCCGAAGCCAGGTTGCGGCGGGTGGGGACGGGGGAGGTTTGGCGTCGGAGCCAAGGAGGAGAGGAGCTCTCGCGCGCGAAGGGGGCACTTCTGCAAGTTTCCCCTCCCGAACACCCTTTTAAAAAAGCCAACGGCCGCCCTGGGAGAGGCCCCGGCGCATGAATCATCCTCGCTTCCTGCCCCCGCCCGGCCCCGCGCTCCGGGTGCCGCGGATTTGAACTGGACGCCGACGGGAACCCGCAAACAGGCATTTCTCTGCAGATGGGTTTGAATCAGCCAATCACAGACCGCAGGGGCCCACTCCGGGAGGATGGAGGCGGGGGTGGGGGCCGCCACCCGGGGGCCCCCGCCGGGTTGGGAGGGGGGCGCGGCCGCCGGGCCAGCTCCCCAAGGCGCAGCGGGGAGGAAGTGTCAGTTTGTGAACCTGCTGCGGCCTGGCCCTGGCCGGCCACAAGCCAAGCGGGCGGGGACCTCGCAGCGCCCGGGGAGCCAGGTGGCAGGGAGAAGGCAGGGGTTCCGATGGCACCCCCAGCCCTGGTGCCTGTGTGCTCTGCCCTGAGAAAAAAAGAGGAACAGGCGCGGTGAATGGGGACGTGGCCACCCACCTCTGGGAAACCAAGACCCCTGCAGTGCCCTTCCTGTCCCAGGGCTCCTCACATCACACACATGTATTTACTTTCACACACTTACACACTGCAACGACATTATGGTGCCAGTCTCACCGGAGTACGTACACACGCACACGGAAACTCGCACCGGACTCATCCTTGTCAGCAGAGAGTCACCAGCTGCCTAGCAGTCGCAGGGGGAGGGGACCAGGGTAGGAGGTGCAGGGAACAGAGCAAGGCTGTGTGGCTGTGGTGGGGAGTGTATGGAGGGGCAAGGAGCCAGGGGAGGCTGGAGAGGGGAGGAGGGGGCACTGAACACCAGTGAAGGCATTAGGGAGTCACAAGTTTTCTGGAAAAGTCTAGTGGAGAGGCAGGAAAGCAGGAGTGGGGACTCTTGGTGGTGCCAATGCCCATGCTGTGTGCCTAGCAGAGGTGAGCCCCAGGCTCAGGTAACAGGTATCCAAAGGGTGATGAATGGCTCAAGAAAAGACCAGGCTTGAACTCAGACCAGGACAGAAGGATGGAAAAGAGCATAGATGCTAGAATTCATTGTGCCCAAAGTAGACCATGACCTGTGACAGTTCCTTGGTTTAAGTCTGAGTTGCCTGGGGCTTCTGGGGGGGCCATGGTAGCACCATTAGCAGAGAGGAAGAAAGCAAAGGGTAACAGCATGGTGATAGGCTGGCATGGGGGTGACTTAACTCTTGGAGCAAAGGTACAACAGGGTAAAAGCACTGGCAGGTTTAAATCTCACAGAATTGGTTTCCATTAAATCAGTTCATAACTGAGAACAGAAAGGCAGATTATAAGAGACATAGATGGCCAAGTCACAAGCGACCCATGAGTTTTCCTTCCTAGTTGTTTTCTCTGGATGGATCTCAAGGTATACTTGGGAGGGGGTGTGTGGAAAACTTCCCAGGTGCTCTCTTGGAGAAGGTCCTGGACCTGGAGAACATGGAGTACTTTTGCTTAAGGGATAACAAATGCCTTGCCTCCTAGGTCAGAGAGTGCAGGTCAGGCTCATTGGGGCTTTGCTCTGTGTTAATTGAGAGATTCATTTCCTTTAAAAACAGCATGGTATAGGCAAGTGAGCAGGACCTAGAATCAGCTCACCTGATTATAAACCAGAGTTCTGCCTCTGGCCATCACCCACTTCTTGTCACAATTCAGTTCCCTAACTGCAAAATGGGAGTAATAATGTCTCCTACCGAAGCTTCATCATGAGGATTTAGTGAGATCATAAACATGTCTGACACTTAAAGACTCCCCATTCCAGACTCTTCCTTCCCCTGATGGGGTTGGGGAGCAGGGAAGCAAGAAGTAAAACTCAGTTCTCTCTGTTCCCCAGTGTCAACAGAAGCTGATGGAAAATCGGGCTCTGGATCCAGGGACTAGGGATTCCTATGGTGCCACCAGCCACCTCCCCAACAAGGGGGCCCTGGCTAAGGCCAAGAACAACTTCAAAGACCTGATGTCCAAGCTGACAGAGGGCCAGTACGTGCTGTGCCGGTGGACAGATGGACTGTATTACCTCGGGAAGATCAAGAGGGTAGGTACCTCCTCTCTGGTCCCTATTCTCAGGCTTGGCATCTTTGCTGGTCCTCTGGCCTGACTTTCAGACTAGTGATGGAGGAACGGGAATTGCTGGCAAGTTCCCTTCTTGTCCCCCATGCCCAGAAGCTGAAAAGAGAAAGAGCCAGAGCCTGAGTTTGCAGGTACCTTCCTTGGAACAAACATCAGCCAGAACTTTAGAAAAGTGCTCTGAGCGCCTACAGAGCACACTGAACAAGGCTGGAGAGGAGCAGGGGTGACCCGCTGGCCTGTTCTGCCCTCAGTGTTCCTACCAAGTTGTCCCCCTGTCCCTGACTGTCCAGTTCCAGGGCCTCCAGGAGTTGCCACCCCCGCTCCTCTACTAGCCTAGTTCTGCTTTCTGAAGCCCAAGGAGACAGAAGTGGGAGGACGACTGGGCCCCAGTCTGGCTGTCCCCCAGCTCTTTCTCACATTGCTCCCCTCGTGCCTCAGGTCAGTAGTTCTAAGCAAAGCTGCCTTGTGACTTTCGAAGATAATTCCAAGTACTGGGTCCTGTGGAAGGACATACAGCATGGTGAGTATTCCTAAGATTTGTGGTACCCTCCCCTCCCCTGTTCTCCCTCCTCCAACACCGTAAGGTTTTCCATCAGTCCTTCCATCTCTTTTTCCTGGCATCTGCCCTGGTTCATGAACCCCCAGGCCCACCTGAGATGATGATCAGATTACCAGTTGTGTGACATCTGTGTCCTCCCCTTGAGTGCTCATATTTATAAGGGAGACAAGGCAGACGGGGAAGTGGCTCACGGAGGTACCACACGGGCTGGGACTAGATCTTAGGCCCGTGTTTGTGTCCTTCTTGTACTTTATCTCCTGCTTCTAAAGTTCTGGGTCTAGTGGACTAGGAATGAGGAGGAGGCCAAGCAATCAGAGTTGTCACCTGTAGGTTTAATCACTGCCCCAAATGAGCATGTGAAGAAAACTAGTGGAGGCAGCTCTAGCCCTGGGACAAGGAGTCAGGAACCATGAAGAAAGCAGAGGTGGGCCAATCAGCATGAAGGTGGACATGCCTGGGTGGAGCTGGGCCCCCTCCCAGCCCTGACTTTAGAGAGCTGACGGTGTCTTTTGGAGATGGCAGATCAGGCATTCTGCTGCCATTCTCCCTTCCACATGACCCATGTCAGTGGTCAGTCACAACACTCAGATTTGGGGGAGGGGGCAGTACTGGTGATTGAACCCGGGGACACTTAACCACTGAGCCACCTCCCCAGCCCTATTTTGTATTTTATTTAGAGACAGGGTCTCACTGAGTTGTTTAGCGCCTCCCTTTTGCTGAGGCTGGCTTTGAACTCTTGATCTTCCTGCTTCAGCCTCCTGAGATGCTGGGATTACAGGTGTGGGCCACCATGCCCACCTGCTTATAGATTTTTAACATGGAACTTCCATCAGCTACCACCCATCAGAGTTGTTGCAAGAGAAGAAATCTATTTGCTTTTTATGCCTAAAAGGAGAATGGGGGATAAAGGAGGTTTTTTGGTCATATGGACTTTGAACCAAGTTCTAATTCTGCCATTACTAGATGCATAGCCTTGGGCTGTTAAGTCTGGTTTTCTTCATCTGAAAGAAGGAGAGTGAAGTCTTGGCTTCATAGGGTGGTCAGGAAGATTAAATGAGATAGCCATATAAAGAGCTTAGCCCAGTGCTATTGAGTCACAGGAAAGCAGTTTCAAAGAATATATAGTAACAAAGAATTTATAGTTACTCTATAAAAGACGATTTAAATAGCCCCTTTCTGCAAGAAATTGTGGCCAAGGCAGACTGATACCTTCTCCCAGCCCCTCTTACCCTAGAATTACTATATAAAGATCCAAAGCCATGAAGATCTCCTCTCCTGTTACCCTTTTACTGAAAGTGTAAGGAGCCAGCTAGAGAAGACGGTTAGTTTTAGCAGGACTCGCATAGAAGGCTCACTGCGTGCCAGACACCATGGAGGTATCATCGTGCTCTCCTAGAACAGCTTGTCTCCCCAGCCGGATGACTGTTCCTCCCAGGCAGAATGGTGGCCCCCTGGTGTTGCTGGACACGCTAAGCTATGATCCATCTCATTGTTTCATTAAGCCAGTGAGGACTTACTGAGACTCACTGTAGGTACCACACTCCTGGGGCATATTCATGAAGAACCAGATCCCTGCTTGACCATTTATTCAACAAACATGTCTTAAACGCCTGTTATGTATCCCATATGAGGTCGTGGGGATACCAAAATGAAATGACACCATTTCTACTATAACAAAAAAGATGACACTGGGTGGTGGCACATGCCTATAATCCCATCAGCTCAGGAGACTGAGGCAGGAGGATCACAGTTTCAAAGCCAGACTCAACAATTTAATGAGGCTGTGAGCAACCTAGTGAGACCCTGTCTCAAAATGAAAAATAAAAGGTCTGGGAATGTGGTTCAGTAGTAAAATGCCCTGGGTTCAATCCTGGTACAAAAACAAAACAAAACAAAACACCAAACCCTCAGATGATTGGAGAAATGAGACAGAAACACACATCAATATGTATTTAATGTATCCGTTCAAGCATTTCAGTTGTTAAAATGTAAAGAAAACAATGGAGAGGGAATCAGTAGATGAAAAGCAATTCTAAAATCCTATTAACTGGTCACCATGTATAGACGTTTTTGGATCTTGATTCAAAAGCAAAAAACAAATTGAGGATCATGACAACATTTTTATTGAGAGACAGTTGGGAATATGAACACTAACTGAATTTGTTGATATTAAGGCTCTGTTGCGATTTTTTTGTTTTGTTTTGTTTTGTATATGCTGGGAAGGACCTTATGCATGCTAGGCAAACCTAGGACCTTAAGCATGTTACCTTTTTACTGAAACAAACACTCTACCCCAGAGCTATATCCCCAACCCAGTAGTGACTTTTTTTTAAAAAAACAAAAAAAAAAGTTCTGAGATTTCAGCGATACAACTGAAGTATTTATGGAAAAATGATTTGATATCTGGATCTCAATTCAAAATAATGACAAGAGGGAGAAGTGGGTGGGAACCTAGTCAAAATAAGATTAGCTCTGAGTTCATAATTGTTTATGAGAACATGGAGTTACAGTGTAACATACCATTATTATCCCATAATAATTTTTTTAAATGTTATTTAGCATAAAAATGTCAACCAAACAAGATGAATTAGAAGAGAGAGCATGCTGTGGTCAAAAGAACAAGAGATTTGTTGAATAGCCATCAGTTTGAATCCCACCTTTTATTAGCTTAGCAAGGAACTTAATCTCTTAAGCCTCAGTTTCCCCATCTTTAGAATGGGGTATTGATAATACCCCATTGGACAGATGCAGTAGGGTGGCTTGGAGGCCTGGTGCTAGGTCCAGTATGCACCAGAAGTCCAGGACCTGGACTATGATTTTAACTCTTCTTATTGCTGTGAGCCAATTGTGAACTGGAAGGCCTTCTTTTTCAGCTGGTGTTCCAGGGGAGGAGCCCAAGTGTAACATCTGCCTGGGGAAGACCTCAGGACCCCTGAATGAGATCCTCATCTGTGGAAAGTGTGGCCTGGGTGAGTGGGGTGAGCAGGCATTAAAAAGCCCCCATCCTATGAGTCTACTCCTGCATTGGCCTGATGGACACTATTCCCCACTGCTGGGACCCCTGGTGGCTCCCTGTTTCCCTTGAGCTCCAGGATGAAAGGGGGCCAGTCTCTGTGAATGAGGGCCCAGGGAGGTGACCTTGGGGAAGTTGAGAAAATACAATGGAACATGCAGTTTTGTACCCACCTAGGTAGTGAGGAAGGGTGGGAAAGAACCGGTACAGGTGCCGAAGCCAGGCCTTGGTGCCTCCCCCTCTGACCAGTGCTTTCTTTTCGTCCCAAGCCTGGATGCCAAGTTGGCTGCCTGGGTGGGCATCACCAGCCAGCCCCCTAGCAGCTGGCAGGCAGAGCTCCCAGGGCTCTCCGCCACCTTCTCAGCCTTGCTGCCTTTGAGCTTCCTGGCCTTGAGCCACTGCTTCATCCTGGGTACTCACTACCCCCTCCTCTGCCATAGGTTACCACCAGCAGTGCCACATTCCCATAGCAGGCAGTGCTGACAGGCCCCTGCTCACACCCTGGTTCTGTCGACGCTGCATCTTTGCTCTGGCCGTGCGGGTGAGCCTCTGTCTTTGTCAGACCCTGCCTCTCCCTCCTCCAGTCCAGCAGCCCAGAGGACCCCTGGGCCCAGGCCGGACTCCCCATACCAGACTCTGAGCTCCAAGCAGAAGGACCCTACTTGGGCTTCAGAGATAGATGGCATTTCTGCCACTTAGGAGCTGTGTGTCCTTGATCAAATTCCAGATCCTTACTGAGCCTCAGTTTCCCCAATTGTAAAATAGACACGGTTTGGTGTTAGGAGTAGCAGGCCCCTGATAGATGGTGCTTTTCTATTAAAAGAGAAAATCCCTGTAAATGCTTATGCTAATACATATAGGTCATTACGACCTGTATTGTACTTATTGCCTTTAATATTATTAATGAAGATCCTTCTGGGATAGAGATGGCTTGAGGATTGGTGAAGGAAAGTTCCTTGCTTTCCTGTCTTGGAACTTCTGTGGGTTTCCCCAAACCCTGGGCAGTATTTCCCTGATAGTCGTGTAATGACACGTGTGGCCCAACCAGTACAGCAGGTGATTGGGGCCCTCGTCTTCCCCCAGAAAGGTGGCGCGCTGAAGAAGGGCGCCATCGCCAGGACGTTGCAGGCAGTGAAGATGGTGCTGTCCTATCAACCTGAGGAGCTCGAGTGGGACTCGCCACACCGCACCAATCAGCAGCAATGCTACTGCTACTGCGGCGGGCCCGGAGAGTAAGGCCACCGGGACAGGGCCGCTGGGGAGACGGGCACGTCTGAGAGCGTCAGACTGCCGGCTGGGGCCTGACGGGGAGGGCCGGGAGTGTGAGCCTCCAGGGGCGGGCCGGGAAGGTCAGCCGTGGGGGCGGGGCTGCGGGCCCGAAGTGTCAGCTTCGGGCCGGGGCCTCAGGGGGTGGGGCTTCGGGAGGCGGGTCCGAGGTGTCAGCCTCGGGGGCGGGGCCTCCGGGGGCGGGGCCGTGGGAAGCGGGCCCAACGTGTCAGCCTCAGGGGGCGGGGCCGCGGGAGTCCGGGCCGAAGTGTCAGCCTCGGGGGTCGGGGCCCCGGGAGGCGGGACCGATGTGTCAGCCTCGGGCGCGGGGCCTCAGGGGGCGGGGCTTCGGGAGGCGGGCCGATGTGTCAGCCTCGGGGGGCGGGGCCGCGGGAAGCGGGCCTGAAGTGTCAGCCTCGGGGGTCGGGGCCCCGGGAGGCGGGCCCGATGTGACAGCCTCGAGCGCGGGGCCTCAGGGGGCGGGGCTTCGGGAGGCGGGCCCAATGTGTCAGCCTCCGGGGCGGGGCCGCGGGAAGCGGTCCTGTTAGCCTGGGGGCGGGGCCCTGGGGGGCGGGCCTGAAGTGTCAGCCTCGGAGAGTCGGGGCCCCGGGAGGCGGGCCCCACGTGTCAGCCTCGGGGGCGGGGCCGCGGGAAGCGGGCCTGAAGTGTTAGCCTCGGGGGCGGGGCCGCAGGAGGAGGGCCCGAAGTGTCAGCCCCCAGAGTCCAACCCAGAGTGTCAGCCGCGGGGGCGGGGCCGCGAGGGCAGGCCCGGAGTGTGAGCCGCGCTGTGTGGGAGGTGGGAGCGGGGTCCCCAGGGAGGCAGGATAGGTCGGGGTGCATTCTGCGACAGGGTGAGTCAGGAGAGTCGCCAAGGGGCCTCCAGGAGCCCCTGAAGGTAAGGTTTCGGAGTGGGGTGCCAGGGGGCAGGACTTCAAGATGAGAACCTGAAGATTGGGCCTCTAGGTGGCGTCTGGCACTTTCCGGCAGTTGGGAGATCCGGGACGGGGGTGAAAGGAGTGTTCGCTTGGAACCTGGAGGAAAGGAGGAAGTATAGAAGAATAACTAAGAGCCTAGGCCTGATACTCGTTCAAGATCCTCCCCGGACGTCCAAATCCAGGCTCTGTCCCTGTGCAACCCCCAAGCTTCAGTTTGCTTACTGTTTTCACCATGTGGAAGTTGTGCACGATATTAATTAGATAATTCCTGTAAAGGCATATACAGATCTTGGTACTTGGCAAGCATTTAAAAAACGTGAGGTGGACTAAAGTTGTGGCTCAGGGGTGGAGCGCTCGCCTAGCATGTGCGAAGCCCTGGGTTTGATCTTCAGCACTACATAAAAATAAAGATATTGGGTTCAACTAAAAAATAAATATTAAAAAAAGTGAGGTACTGGTGATGGTGCCATTACTGCATGGAAATTATGATTACCTATTCATCATCAGAGCCAATGAAACAAGTGAGATACAAAGGTTCTTTTCCCTAGAGAAGTGCAAGCAGAGCTGGCCTGGTGCTGGGGATGGTGCAGAGGGCATTCTTGTCCTACTTTGCCAGAGTCTGATTGACTCTTCCTGGTTCCCCTTATAGCCATGGTTAGTTGATCCTGCTCCTTTGCACTGACTGCCCCAGGCATTGTGAAAGGAACCTCAGACTTAAGAGGTTGGGTTTCTGCCTCAGGAAACAGTCTACAGGGCCCCCTGATGTCCTTAATCTCATACCCCATCTGATACAAGAACTAGAGGTCTGAAGACTGTGGTTAGAGCCCATTTGGGAACTCAGGCAAATCATTTGAACTACTTAAAACTCTCTAAAAGCCTTAGTTACCTTAATTACCTATAGATCCTGGGTTGTTGAGCAGCCTAACAATAGAAGATTGAGAAATGTTTACAGAAACCTTTATGGCCTTGAGGCAGTGTGTTTCAGTGTTTAATGGGTGATTGCTAAGGATGCATCTCCTGGAGGCTTCCCCAAAGATTGCACAGGTCTGAAGTAGACCAAGGAACCTGCAGGTTACCCTGGACCACACCTGACAAAGTGCAGAATGTTGGCTGTTAAGGGAATCTTTTTGGCCTTTATTCACAATCAGATACTAATTGTTGAATAACCCTAATGTGGTAGTTACAGTACCAGGTGAGAAACAATAGGTGTAGGCCTGCCCCCATGTAGCTTTACAGGAACCATTATTCTTCCATGAGTCTCAGGATGTCTGTGATGTTTGGGGAACAAACACAGGCCAGAGGTGGGGGCTCTGATATGGCATGGCAGGAAGAACACGGGCTTTGAAATTGAGGAAACCAGGATTTGAGACACCATCTTCCATGTTCTGAGTGACCTTGAGCAAGCCATTTATCCTCTAACTCATCTGTAATATGGGGGCAATGTTCATCTTTGGCCAGATGGTAAGGTCCAACAAAGTGGCATACGCCTGGCTCCCAGAACCTCCAGGCACAGTCTGAGTACTTAGTATCTGGGAGTTCCCTTCCTTCTCTTTGGGTGGAGGGCACAGCTGCTGAGCCTCATGCCTAATTGTGAATGTGGCTGACCGTGTTTCTTCTTCCTCTCCAGATGGTATCTGCGGATGCTGCAGTGTTATCGATGCAGGCAGTGGTTCCACGAGGCCTGCACACAATGCCTCAATGAGCCTATGATGTTTGGAGACAGGTAAGTTAGTGCTATTTTGGTCTAGCCTGGCCTTAAGAGTGGCAGCTCCTTAGGATTGCCTGCTAGGCCCATACAGGGGGTCTATGATAGCATGTACCCATCCACAGGAGGCCGCTCAGGGTAAAGGAGACCCAGCTATGCTGTGCTGCATTCCTAATTGCCATGGAATTGTGAGCACTTCAGGCACATCTTTACCTTCCCTAAGCACCAGTCTCTTCAAGTGTCTGGGGAGGGAATGGTGACATAGTCCCTGCCCCAGTCCTGCCCAGAGAAGTTGTAGGAACCACCAAAAGAAATGGATGCCTTCTAAGCAATAGGGCTAAGCTAATGGAAGGTGCTAAATGTCAAAAGAGATATTATGTGTTTTTTGTTTGTGTCATTTGTCATTGTGTGTGTATTAGGGGAGGAGGGCGACCACTACAGTCCAGCATAGCTCAGGTCACTCTTTTATGAACCTTGAGGCACTCCAGGGCAGTGGTATTTGGGAAGGGGACTGAATGTACAGGAGTATTCCTTGATCCTGTCCAGCCTTGTCCTTAGCCCTCCAACCCCCCAGAGGCCACCTGTCCCAGAAATGAAAGTCTGACTATGAGGAGGCAGGTGGGGGGAGCTGGCCTAGGGTGGGATGTCAGAGCCCCACCCACCACAAATGCTTTCCCATATTCCTGAAGAATCTTCGTGAACCCACCACAGGTCCCCTTTCCACCTATCCACAGGTTCTACCTGTTCTTCTGCTCCGTGTGTAACCAGGGCCCAGAGTACATCGAGAGGCTGCCCCTGCGATGGTGAGATGGTGGGGCTTGGTTCAGATTCACCCCTTCCAGCTCCTCCATTGTCTCCTCCCTGGGGGTTGCCCCTGCCCCTTACCTGGCCCCACCCCTTGCCCTCTTGCTCAGGGTGGATGTGGTTCACCTGGCCCTCTACAACCTTGGGGTGCAGAGCAAGAAGAAGTACTTTGACTTTGAGGAGATTCTGGCTTTTGTCAACCACCACTGGGAGCTCCTGCAGCTTGGCAAGGTACTTAGGGCAGTGGGCTGTCAGAGTGGCAGAGACAGAGATGTCTCTACAGGGCTGTGCCTTGAGGACTAGGGTCTCGGTGTGTGAGCTCTCACTTTGCATCCTGAGTTCAGGCTTCTGGTCTCTGATTTTGGCAGTGGGCATATGGGGACTCACCAACTCAGCCTCTGGGAGCTGGGGCCCTGGATCAAATCTGGCCGGAGCAGGTTCTCTGCTGAGGTGTCTGGCCCACTTCAGATTTCTTAGCTAAGATGAAAAGTAGAGTAGGCCTGTCCCTGCTTAAGCTGTTCTGAACCGCACCTCTGATCCATGAGTTAGTTGAAGTAACAAATGTAGACTTTAGAATGTCAGAGCTGGAGAACAGCCTGCCTAAGGTCAGCCACCTGAGCCAAGGCTGGGATCAGGACCTTCCTAGCCACTTCTGGAGTGGGGATGAGCCCCTTTGTCCCTAATGACACTCAGAATCCTTGCTACTACATGCAAGTGAGCCTGCTTCTCTACTGACTGCCCCAAGCTCTTCTTTGATGAGACAAGGATTTTTAAAAAAATATTTTTTAGTTGTTAATGGACCTTTATTTTATTTATTTATATGCAGTGCTGAGAATCAAACCCATTGCCTCAAGCATGCTAGGCAAGCACTGTACCACTGAGCCATAACCCCAGCCCCAAATTTTTTCTTAAGTAGCCTACATGCTATGCAAAAATAAAAAAGAAAAAGAAAAAAAATTTTTTTGTACCAGGGATTGAATCCAGGGCTGCTTAACTACTGAGCCACATCCTCAGCCCCTGCAAAAAAATTTTTCACATGAAATCTTCATTTATAGTATTGAATAATTTATAAGATAAACATTATAAAGCCTTAAACTGTTTTTTTTACTTGTTTTCCTGATTTACAAAAAATCATACTTATTACTGGTAGAAAATTTTTAAGTTTCCAAGAAACATAAGGAAGTGTATTTTTTAAAAAATTCACATTCGCACATCACACTACCCAGAAATAATGCACAGGTACATTTCCTTTGAGCCTCTCTTGTATGCTTGTTTTTTTTTTAATTATTTTTACATGATTTGGATGTAATTTAAATGCTTTCCCATATTCCTGAAGAATCTTCGTGAACATGTTTTTCTTTTTGTCATGAACATTTTTAATGGCGGCATTGGTTTCTACCGTAGTTCACTGGTTTCCTTCCTGTTGGGCATGTGGTTTTTTTTCCCTCCTCTCCACCATTAGAAATGTGCCATTGGGACCATTTTTGTATGTAGAGTTCTATTTGAGTCCCGTGTCCTATTTGTACCATTGATCCCCTGGGGGAGCATTACTGGGTCAAAGTATGTACCTTTTAAAGATCTTAATAGATTTAGGCCAGCAGTTTTTCTCTCCATTTTCCCCGGAGAGAGGGGAAAGGCTTGTCTGAGATTTCATGGATCAATATCCTCACCTGAAGGACTCAAAGGCATCAGGAAGGAGATGGACAGGCAGGGGACAGGGTGGGGCCTCCTAAGACGCTAGGTGCCTGAGTCTGACTGTCTCACTGGCCTGCTCCCCCAGCTCACCAGCACCCCTGTGACGGATCGAGGACCGCATCTCCTCAATGCTCTGAACAGTTACAAAAGCCGGTGCGTGCAGCGTGGGAGGGAGTACTGTGGGCCGCCCCAGCAGGTGGGATCTCAAGCTAAGGGCTCTTCCTACCTGTCTGCGTCTCCCTCTCCTTCTTTACCTATACCCTTCCCATCCTTCATGACCCAGGGAAAAAAGGATCCTGGGACCTTCTTTTGCAAAGTTTCTCCTGAGCACCCAGCAGCCTTACTCAGTTTGAGACTGGGCTCAGCTCCATAGGGGTATGTGCTCCTGCTCTCTGAGGGTCCCTCTTGCCTGAGCCAGCTGGGGTTCTGGGTCCCTCAGTGAGGCATCAAGTCAGCATATTCCAGGTGTGTCATAGCCTTCTAACCTGTCCCCAGCCAGTGCTTTCCCATTCTGAGTTCAGCACACATAGCTGGCCACATCCTTCACCACACAGGGGATGCCTGGGCTCCCCGTTCCAACATTCAAGGACTCTTTTGATCAGGCCCTGCCTGCAAATCTTCTTCCACTGTCCCTTTGATTTTTTGTCTTGGTGCTAGCCCCACTGAGCCCTTGCTCCCCACCCAGGGCTTTTGCTCATCATCTTCCCTCAGCCTAGGATGCTCTTCCTTCCCTTCTATTCATTTGTTCCATCAGCAAGTATTTATCAGCTGCTGTTCTGTCGGGCCCTGTCTAGGTGCTGGGGGAAAAGACAAGGTCCCTACTTCTACAAAAGCTTCCAGATGCCTCTAGAAGGACTCACCTTCACATTCACACAGATTGGGGCCCAGGCACAGTCTACTCCTCAGTACAAGGCCTTGTGCCTCCCAGTAGACAGTCCCCAAGAACAGGCCTGGGTGTGAACTGCCTCTGCAGCTCAGGGCCATGCAGTCAGTGTTGGAAGGAAGGAAGTACCTGGGGGTGCTTCCAGCTTCTGGGGGAGTTCAGACGACAGCATGGGTTGGAATCAGTGTCTTGACCATGGGAGTCCCACTGTGAGCTGAAGGTGGCCTTGCAGCTGGTTGAGGCAGAGAAGAAAGGGGAGAGGAGCAGCAAGAACCCCACATGTACTGGATGAAGGATATGGAGGAGCCACCAGCCACATCCTCAGCTAGGACCCACTTAGTCCCTAAGGACCACTCTGGATTTTAGGTCTGGGTCCAGAGAGGCAGACAACCTTGTTTAATGCCCACCAACACTCCCCAGGAGGATGGACTGAATCTGGGTCTTCTCCCCTGCCCATGCCCAGGTTCCTCTGCGGCAAAGAGATCAAGAAGAAAAAGTGCATCTTCCGCCTGCGCATCCGTGTCCCCCCCAACCCACCAGGGAAGCTGCTGCCTGACAAGGGTCTGGTGCCAAATGAAAACGGCGCCTCCTCTAGCTCCTCTGAGCTGCGTAAGAGAGGAAAGAGCAAGCCTGGGTCAGTGCTTGGGGACCTAGGGGTTAGGGCTGCAGCCCCAGTAGGTTTCTCTGCTTCCAGCTCCCAGGACAATGGGCCATGCCTGGGATCTGAGAGCATGGTGACATTTGCATAAACCAAGAACCCCCACAGCTAGTCCAGCATAGGTTCCCTGAGAGAGCTAGTCAGTGGCTCCCAGGCTCCTTCTGCAGCCCCCTCATTGCCTCTCAGGAAAAGCCAGATCATAGGCCCCAGCCCTAAGGGGAAGAGAAGGGGAAATTGGCGTGTGGAGAGTGCCCTTGCCCTCTCGGCTGAGCTGAGCCCCCTCCTGGGTGTTGGGGGCAGGGTACCTGAACACACATGCCCATAGAGGCACCTTTTCTTTTTCTACCCATGATAACCCTCCTGCATCTCCTGCCCCAAAGCAAGTGCACTCTTCCCCAGACTCCTTCTGAAGGTGCCGCCATCCACCCTCATTCAAGTCCATCCCTACCCCAGCTACCGGCCCCTGCCCCTGTGCTCCTGAGGCTCCTTCCTCTGGGGCCCCCTCTGGCCCTCAGGCTCTGACTGAGCCACCCTCTCCCTTTTCTGTCTCCACAGTTTGTTGCCTCACGAATTCCAGCAGCAGAAAAGGCGAGTTTATAGAAGAAAAAGATCAAAGTTTTTGCTGGAAGATGCTATTCCCAGTGTTAGTTCCTTGTTTTCTCATCCTCCACTTTCACATGCAAGACCGCCACATATTAGGGATTCCTGTGCAGAAAATGAAGTCCCCCAAGCCCAGGGAACTCTCCCATGTCCCACTTCCTATTTAGCAAAACAAGGAAAAGTTAGGTGCTCCAGTACCTCTCCCTTGCCTCCTCAAGTTCTCCCAGGAACCCAGGGGCAGGGGCAGGTAGTATCCTTGTCCCCTTTGACAAGTGGGGAAACAAGGACAGGGTTGAGCAATGACTTTCCTGAGGTCACACATCAGCCTGGAACCAGGGCTCCAGGGCATTTGTTTTTCTTTGGCATCCTCACCGAAGCCCTCTCTGTGGGCAGTGATACCAACAATGCCTCATCTCCCCAGCACTTTACAGTTTACAGACATTACTTAGTGCCTTTGATAGCCATTATTTAATTTTCTGGGCATCCTGACACCTTTTAAGAGGGAAACAGGGCAGGGTTTCTTGTCCCCATTTTGCAGTTGAGGTGACTAAGGCCAGAGGGGTCAGCATTATCCATTTGGCTGGAGACAAAGTCAGGACTAGAATCAGGGTGACTTGGCTCTCTGGTCAGGACTTGGAATAAAGAGGAAATGGCAGGCCTTACCCTAGGGAGGCCCAGCGCTTGGCAGCTCTGGCTGGTGTGGCCCTCAGCTGGGGCAAAAGGTGCTTGGGGAAGGCAGATTTGATACCCGCTGACTGACCCATCCTCTCTTCTTCCTCTGTGTCCACAGAGTGACTTCACCTCGGCCTGGAGCACCAACCACCACCTGGCTAGCATATTTGACTTCACGCTGGATGAAATTCAGAGTTTAAAAAGGTATCAGTGAGGGGCCCAGCAGAAAGGTCTGCTCCGGAGGCTGGGATGGACCAGGTGTGGAGGCTCCCTGCATCCGCACAGCCAGGCAGGAGGCTCTGGAAGGGGGCAGGGCAGAAAGTATTCTGAGGGAGGAGTGGGTATTTCTGAAACCCCAGGTTAAAGGGTCCCTGTGGCATGGGGCTGCCTGGAGGGCCTTTACCAGCTTTCAGCATGGCACCCCCGTGGCACTGAGGCTGCCTCGCTGTGCCCCCCGCTCCCCAGCCTCTTCCTGCCCCCCACCTTACACTAATTTCTGTGGTTATCCCACACTGTGGTTTAACACCTCCTCACCTTCACTCATGCTGCTCCCTCTGCCTGGGAGGCCCTTTGCCCTGCCTACCCCATCCCATCTGAAAACCCAGGACCTGGCTCCTTCCAAGGAGCCTACACAGATCCTCCCAGACTGTGTTGGATACCTTTCTCTGTGTGCTTAGGTACACTCAAGGGGAGGGTCTACATCTTTTGTCATCTGCTTGCCAAAATCACTAGAAGTCATTCAGTGTTTACCTAAAGCCATGGAGGAAAGAGTCGGGGATTGAGACAGGTTGAGCTCCAGACCCTGTTTACCAGTACTATGTGGCATCAGCTAAATTTCTTAACCTCTTTGAACCTCCTCATGTTTTCTTTCAACAAGATACTGAAAATGGAAACACTGACCTGTAAAGTTGCACAAGTGCCTCACGGTTCATTAAGTATCATTATCTGTGCTTCTGTCACATTTATTTACAAGCCTAGTGGAGGGGAAGGTGGTCAGGGAAGGCTCTCCTGCCTCCTGGACTTTGAAGGGGGTGGGTGGGAAATTGGCAGGTGTGGTGGTGGGAAGCTCAGCAATGGAAAGATGGGCCTCCACTGGGAATGAAGGATGCATGCCAGAGAGGCAGAGAAAATCTGGAGAGATCCCAGGGGCTCCCAGGGCCCCCAGGGCCCCCAGGAGCCAAGTCAGCAGGACTTTGCTCGACTGGACCAATGGCAGGCTCACCCTTGCCCCCTCTCTCAGTGCCAGCTCAGGCCAGACCTTCTTCTCAGACGTGGACTCCACGGACGCTGCCAGCACCTCGGGCTCTGCATCTACCAGCCTCTCCTATGACTCCAGGTGAGCTCCCAGAGGTCAGCCCCGACCTCAAGCTTCACAAGAACCGTTGTTCCCAGGCTGCCACCTTCCACTTCTACTTTTGTGGGGCTCAATTTGCATACCTGAGCCCCCCCCCCCCGCTGGAGGACCTGGCCTTCTGCAATTCTAAGAGTCTGGCCCTGGGACCCTCTAGTTCCGATTCCCCGGGGTTCAGGTGGGATAAGGAAAGGCATCCAGGATGCTGGGGTCACATTCCTTTGGAATGCTCTTCACCTGCTGCAGAACAATGTGACATCTCTGGCTGGCTGGTTCCAATCTGGGGTTGTCTTTTATTAGGGGTTCCTGGCCTCTGTGTGCCGTGATTTTGCAGGCCCGTGCTTCTCAGGCTGTGGGGTCCCTAACCCTGGTTTCTGGCTGTCTGAGTTCCAGGGCCTCTAAGGGAAGAGCATGTGTTTGGAAGCCTGGTAGAGGGAAGATGGCATCCTGTGGACTGCAGGGTCTGGTGGAGGACAAATTCCAGGGGGCCCAAGCTGAAGGGCTGGCCTGCTTGGCAAGAGCTGGTGGTCAGCAGCACAGGGAGGGGTGGTCTGCAAAGCAGAAGGATTTCTTCTGGACTCAGGCTCCTTTATTTTAGGATACGTGAAGCCCTTGCAAAAGTAGAATTAAAAGCATAACGCTTGTAGACCTGTGTCCTGAAGTCTTAGTCTGCAGAAGTCTCTCATGTGTCTCTTTCTAATGTTGCCTCTGGTTTTTTGTTTGTTGGTTGGTTGGTTCTGGGGATGGAACCCAGGACCTCACACAAGCTAGGCAAGTGCTCTACCGCTGAGCTACACCCAGCCCTATATTTTTTTCCTCCTGTTTCTTTGGTTTTCACTAGTGCTTTGGGTCTTGGCTTCCATTTCTAAGCATCTGTGGATGTGAATCTGATCTTGTGTCCCTTCTCTAACACATCTGCCTGTGTAGTACAAGGTCTGTCCTTCAGTCCTTGACCCTGTCCTCATCCCTGTTTGGCTCCACATGAGTGCAGGTGACAGATGAGTAGTGTACACAAGGCCTCTATGCTGCATGACCTCAGGGAGCACAGAGAACAGTTGTCTGTACTCTAGCAGTTCTGGTTCTGGCACCCAAAGAGCTCTGGCTTTAAAGTTGGACAGACCCAGGTTTGAACCCTGGCTCTGCCACTCCCCAGCTGGCTGCTTCTCCCCTGGAGCTTCAGTTTCCCTCCTATGGGGTTACTGCAAGGACCCGTGAGATAATCCATACCCCAGGCCAGGCACAGTGCCTGGTACCCAGGAGACTGCTGGGAGCAAGGGATTTGTCACAGTCATCCCATCTCATTCCCATCATCTTCCTCTCCCCACTCCTGCTGTAGACGGACAGTAGGCAGCCGCAAGAGGAAGCTGGCGGCCAAGGCATATATGCCACTGCGGGCCAAGCGGCGGGCGGCTGAGCTGGGTGGACGCTGCCCCTCAGACAGCAGTGCGGAGGGGACTTTGGGCCCCGAGCGGCCAGACGAAGGCATCGATAGCCACACATTTGAGAGCATCAGTGAAGACGACTCGTCCTTGTCACACCTCAAGTCATCTATCACCACCTACTTTGGTGCAGCAGGGCGGTTGGCCTGTGGGGAGAAGTACCAGGTGTTGGCTCGGAGGGTCACACCAGAGGGCAAGGTTCAGTACCTGGTGGAATGGGAAGGGACCACCCCTTACTGACTACCCCTCGGGGGCTGCAGGGAGCCCTGAAAACCAGAGGGACAGCTGAGGGCACAGGTTTCCCTGTTTCCTCCAGGCTGGGTGGGGGAGGAAGCAGCACAGTGGCAAGGGCCTGCAGAGGCCTTGCCCAACTGCCCAGCAGGCCAAGCTGAGCCTGCACCACTGCTGTGCCAGCTCTGCTCTGCTCTGCTCTTGGTCCATGGCCTCCCTAAGGTCCCACTGGCTCTTTTTAGTGTCTTCACACTCCACACCCCTCACACTGTTTATTGGTTCTTCCTGAGTTTGTGTCCACCCCTATCCCACCCCCCACCCGGCTCTGTGACTCTAACTCCTGAGGCCCAAATCTTTCTCTGTCCCCATTACTTTGTCCCTTCACCTCTCACTGTTTTCTGGTGTGTATTCACACATCCTCCATGTGCACATCTGTCCCTCCACTGGATATACTTTACACCTGACCCATGGGGGCTGCTCTTCTCTAGGACCACATTGAGATCGGGAACCTCTGAAGGAGAACAGGTCAGCGGGGGCTTCTCTCCCCCGCCCCCTTTTCCTTCCACTTCTACCCCTAGAAAGGTGGTGGTGTGAGAGGACTCGGAAAGTCTGTGTGGCAGAGATGCTGGGATTCAGCACCTAGAGAGCAAAGAACCGGGTCTCCGCAGCAGAAGGCACCAGCCTCTGGGCCCCCTTATTAAGGCTGAGTGTGAAGGCTGCTGGCCTCAGTTCTGAAGGTCCAAGAAGTTTGTCTGTGCCAAGCCTCACACCACTTAGCTGCCACAGAGCTGGGCCTCGCCTTTCTAGAATGGAGACATCCACGAAAATCAGGGAGACTGGGGGAAGCAGTGGAAAGGGAGCCACCACCCACAGCCAAACCACACCCATGCTCTTGCCCAGAAGCTTCATGTGTGTGCTTTTACACACCAGGCTCACACATCTCCCAGCGTCCACACACAGCCACATGGCCTGTCGGGGCAGCCTGGCTCCTTCTTTTGGCTTCCTCTTTGCCCCTTCCAGGGGCACAAGCTGCAGGTGAATGTGAAGGTCCAGCTCCTGCCCACTTCCTCCAACATATGGACTAACTTTGGCCCCATGAGGTCAAAGCACAGAAGGCTCCTACTCTCCCCAGTTCCCCAGTCCTGCTGTAAAATTGATCGTCACTTTTGCAGTTAGGTTGGGATTTTTCAATGGCCTGTTTCATTAAGCCCCCTCAAAGGGATGTGTTTGTCATTTGGGCTTGAAATAGAATTCTTAGAACAGACATTCAGATTTAGCCCCGTCTGGAGGGAAATCAAAATTGGGAGGGGGCCAGGATCCCTCATTTTTGCTGCTTCCAGAGATATTAGAAACTGACTCACTTGATTGGAAATGGGAAGAAGTGCCTTGACTGAGGGGGTTGGACACCAGGTTGGGACCAGCCTTGGCTGGATTTGCAGGCCACCAGCTGGAAGGCAAAGATGGGAAGAATGAGGCAGCAGGCCTAAGGAGCCAGATTTCCCGAGATTATGCCAAACTCCTCCCTACCATGAGCACTCGGCCCTGGGATAGTCTAGATGGCCCTGCCTTAAACCTCAGCTCCTATAGTGCCTTTCAAAGGAACTTCACCTCAGCCCCTGCGCATAGCCTGCCCACTTCCCTCTCTTTCCGCTACATGGCCCAGGCAGGGACAAGCAGGTTCTGGGCCCAGTTCTTAGCCCCACAGCTGCTGCCACTGAGGCACCCAGGGAAGGGGAGTTGAGAAGCCAGCCCCAGCCCAGTAGGGGTGTGGGACCTGGGATTCAAACTGGCTTCCTGCCGGCCTCAGCACAGCAACCTCCGAGGTCTGACTTCCAGGTTCTGAGAAAGCCAGGATGAGCAAGGCCTGTCCTTCCCACTTAGGCTGGGAGAGGCTCTGGGCCTGAAGAGCAGGGCAAAAGAACCCTTCCCACTGGGAAGACAGAACAAGGCCTAACGAGGTCACTGATTCTACACCCCAGCTTTTCATTCATACCACATAATAGCTACATTACTGCCAACTCACCTTATAACCCTGTGCACCTTCTAAGAGATACATGGTTTTGAATTGCTGCTTTTAATAACATTTTGTTATATTAAATTTATAATTAATGTGTCTGGTTTACAATGTAAAAGTTCCCTTTGAGAATTATCTCCACTGAGCGGTGAACTGCCAGCTGCTGAACACAGAAGAACTGATTCTGGCTTCTGCAGTTGGCTTCCTGCAGCTTAAAGGAGAATGGCAGGACCCCATCCTGTGGCCACCTTACCACTCCCTATAACATTCAGTAATGCTCCCACCCTTATTGTCAGAGAAAATGTAGGGCCTTTTATCTGCTGAGTACATGACCCATAAGGATACAACCTAGCTGAAGGCTGCAGGTAAAAGATAAAACATGAACTTAGATATTGAACCTGCTAAAATGCCTAAGTGCAGACGCTGCAAACATTGCTCAGCACACACAGGCACACACTTCTAGAAACTGAGTTCCAGAACCCAGCTCTGATGGTTTCAAACAGTAGCACTAGTCAGATTCCTTCCATTTTCTCACCCTTCAAATTCTAGCAATAATTGCAACAGTACCTGGTTCCCCAAGGTTGGGAAGGCACCCTTCACATATATGACAATATTATTTCAAAATAAATCTCTTTAGTATTGTTTAGACAGAGAAAAAATGGTTGTGAAGGTATAGGGAGAAGGTTGGTTTCAGGGAGATGACACCCATAAATTCACCTGGTTCCAGGTGGAAGTGTGCCCTGTTAACCCTGAGCAGAGGGCTGCTTAGGTGTACTGATAACTCCTACCCTATGTCTTTGGTACTGCTCCTTTGGCTTCCACCCTTTAGCTGTCCTGGAAATAAAACCACAGTGGGAGCCAGGGGAGGGGGTGGTTTCTTCTGTGAGCAGCTATCTAGATGTACCTGAGACCTGTGGGCCTCTTGGGTGGAGGGTACCTGCTTCTCTGTGGTCTAGGGCAGTGTTTCCCAATTCACAGCATTTACCTTTGGAATTCAGGAATGAGAGATTAGAATTTCTAGAATTCCAAATCCCAAATGTTTTTAAGATACTTTACTCTTCATACTCCTCTCAGTATTATAGGTATCTGACAAAATTTTGTCTAGTAGGCATATTAAGCTTAGTACTGTTTACAAAGGACTAGCCTGTAGGGAAAATTAAATGCTGGAGCATCTGTTAGAAATTATCCAAATAATGTGACATTTGAATATCCTAGAAAGGTTAACAGCACTTAAAATCAATCACATGTCCAAATAACTAACTTAAGAATTTATTTTGCATCTAAAAGTTTATTTTTTGGAGCACCACTCACAGGATTTGTATAATATAGACTATGTGTATAAAATTATTTTATTTACAAGAAAAACTCCCTGATAGCAGCAGACAGGACCAGACATACACACTTCTAACATGGCAACAACCAAAAAGCAAGATCAACTAATTTGATGACGACAGTTTCCCTCTCACAAGCCAGGCCTGGGCTCTCTCTTCAGCTCAGCATGTTAGTGTTTCCTGCTCTTGTTTTTTTGCTCAATTAAGGTGGATTCTTTCAAATCAGTAATCTTTCCATACTAATAAGCTTTAGTATTCACAGGGAAATTATGATACTTTCCCTCATTTCTTCAATTGATTTTTCTAGGGATTCTGGATTAAAAAAAAAACAACAACAAAAACATGTTATCTAAGAAATTCTGGAAAGGAGTTCCCACACGGAGACTCTGGTCTAGGACCCCCAGCTCTGGCTTCTACAGCATTGTTCTGGGAGGGTGGTGTGGGATGGCAGCCACACCATGTAGACCCTAAACATCACTGGACACCTCTATTCCTTCATCTATGGAATGGGTCACGAGCCGCCATATCTGTGGTAAGGAGTACACAGTGAAATACATGCCCAAACACCAAGCCAACTGGCTTCTATATTTTAAGAACTAATAACTGCTGGGTGCGGTGGTGCATGCCTATGATCCCAGCAACTTGGGGGACTGAGGCAAGAGGATCCCAAGCTCCAGGCAAGTCTCAGCAACTTAATGAGACTGTCTCAAAAAATAAAAAGGGTTAGGGGTGTAGCTCAGTGGTAAAGTGTACCTGGGTTCAATCCCCAGTACCAAACCAAACAAAAATAACTCTTCCTTTAGAGCTGGCTATAGCAGGTTCTCTGAGCCTGTGACCTTCAAAGGGATCTATTCAGCCTCCTTCGATGTAAAGTAAAAGCTTTAAATTTTGAATCAGAGATTGGGTTCACATATAAGTGCTACTTTCTGATCTCAGATTTCATCTGCAAAATGAGGGTAACAAATAAGAACAACTGAAATATAGTATAAGAATATATTATATATATATAATATATATTCTTATAAGAATAAGATGATGTTAAGAAGCTAGGGCAGTACATAGTGGACAGAGCTGCTATTTAGTAAATGTCCCTCTCCCCTCCAGTGTCCTACATAGTCAACTCTGGACACTGAGACAAAGGCAGGCCACCAAGCAAGTTTTCTGCAATATAATAACACAAAAGATGATTCAATAAAGACAACAGATAGAAAAATCTTTTTTGGAATTGTCCCACTTTAAGAAATTCAAAGAAAAGTTGAATTTTGCCAATTCACCAACTTAATAGTGAGTATGTACAGTAGAGAAAGCTTTGATCATTTAAATCCTTGAAACATCAGCTTCAAAAATATCTGCCAAACCCTGTGCAAGAGGTCAAGTAGATTCAGTCATGCCCCTGACCTCCAGCAACTCACAATCCTGCGATACAAGGCCAACTTTGATGCAGAAAGATAAAGGGAACACCAAGGCAGGATAGAGTCCTTACAGCTGGCAAGGCTTCAGAAAGGTCATACAAAGGAGCAGTCACATGTCATAGGCATTATCATAGGCATTTAGGCAGAGGGCATTCCAGACAGAGGGGATAGCATGAACACAGGAATAACATCAACATCACAGTGAGCCATCTGTTAGCCAGAGTGAGAAAGGAGAGGTCAAGGGGGATGATGGAAAAGGTGAGTAAAGATTGTGAAGGGCTAGAAGGCCAGACCTAGTAATTGGACTTTATCCTAAAAGCAATACAGTCAGTTCATTTGGGGTCCTCAGTACATTTTTAAGTAGGGTTTACTTTACATAAGATTTGCCTAAGTATCAGAAGCTGATCTGCTGTTAAAAAGAAAAGAAAAAATCAACAAGGGACATCATCATTAGCTCTATTCCTCTTTTCAGGCAGCCCCTGAAATTACCACTGGCATCCTCTGGATGTAAGTAAGCTAGAATAGGAGGGGGTCCAACACTCCCCAGCGGGTGTTATTCCATTTTTCTATGCTTTTCTGTGTTTCTTTTAGGCATAAATTGTTTTTGCAAATAGCCAGACCTAAAAGTCACCAAATTCCCTCAAAGCTCACTGAGGGAGTTTCCTGCAGCCTGCACAGGGCAGCAGTTGTGAGCACCTCTGCCACCTTTTGGGAGCCAAGAGCAAATGTACCCATTGCACAGGGGCACACAGCCACATCAAGCGCAAACCTTGATGCTGAGAGCAGAAAACAGACAAGATGTGTGCTGAAGTCCTAAGCTGTGTGCAGTACCCACCCGGGCCCCCACACCAGCCACCAGAGACTATATTAGTCACTTCCACATGGTGCCATTCTGGAAACCCTGTCCCATGTGCTGTCCCCTTTGTGCTTGGGCATAAACTCTAATAAAACCTTGTTTAAGGGGCTGGGGTTGTGGCTCAGCAGTAGCGCACTTGCCTGGCATATGTGAGGCACTGGGTTCGATTCTCAGCACCACATATAAATAAATTAAAGGACTATCAACAACTAAAACAATATTTTTTAAAAAAAGAGAAAACTACATGGTTCTTTGGAAATTTCTTTGTTCAATACAGAGTTAAGTATAGCTTCACTTTCTTTAAAAACAAAAAAACAAACAAAAAACTTGTTTCAGTGATGTTGCTTCCCTCATCAAGATCTGTATCTCAAATTGAGCAAAAGAACTTTGCAGTCTCAAAAAGAAAAAAAAAAAAAAACAACTTTGCAGTCTCTACAATATCTTCATGGCTGGGCCTTTGAGATCCTCCCCATTTGATATCTGGAGGACTCCAGGGTAGAAGCAACACAGCAGGTTTCAGAACGAGGGCTTGACACTACCCAGCTCACACACCCTCTTTCTAGGAGAGACCAGGATACCACATCTGTCTTTCAGTTCCCACCCAAACCACCCATGTTCTCCTCAGAATGGAGCTACTTTGTGACAGATTCATGAAGGAGGCTGGAGCCGTCTCTCTGGAGCTTACTACCTAGGGCTTGGCATCCCCTGCTCTCTTCCTCCAGAGACTCATGGAGCAGGCCCAGGAGAGTCCCAAACACAGCTGAGTAGTCATGGTTGTACTATGTGGAACTCAGCATACCACCCCTTTTCTGGATCTCCATGCAGTTCAGTTTTCTTGAGTAATCTATAAAATGGAGACTGGTTTAAGAGTAGTGATTTAAAATTTGTCAATAAGGAAAATTTTCAAAACACTCCAAATCTTACAAGGGAACTTACCCCAAAGTGAAGACACAATTGCACTGGTAGGAGTATAGGTATGTGTGTGGGTTGGGGGATCTTATGCCCTTACTACCAGTCAGGAATCCAGGTTACTGAAGCTTTATACAGCAAATATGAAAAATACTGGTCTAGAAGGTTCCCAGGGTTCCATTTCTATGCTTAGAACCTGTTATGATTTAGATATGAGGTATCCTCCAAAAGCTCATGTGTGAGACAATGCAAGAAAGCTTAGAGGTGAAATGATTGGGTTATGAGAGCCTTAACCTAAACAGTATATTAATCCGCTTGAATGGATTAACTGAGTTGTGACTAGAAGCGGGTAGGATATAGTTGAAGGAGTTTATATTTTGTTCCTGGTGAGTGAGAGTCTCTCTCTGCTTCCTAGTGCCATGTCCTGAGCTGCCTTGATGTTCTACCTCACCTCAGGCCCATGAGCAATGGAGTTGGTCATCTATGGACTGAGACCTCTGAAACCGTGAGTACCAAATAAACTTTTCCTCCTCTAAAATTGTTCTTATTAGGTATTTTGATACAGTGACAAAAAAGCTGACTGGAACAGAACCTCTTCACTGCGCAAGGCACAGAACCTTCTGATGTCTGTCACATTCAGCCTAGGAAGGAGTCAAAACTTACTGCAACCCATGAAGCTGTGTCTAAGCACTAATGTTCCCCTAGTCACACACATACTCCCAGACTCGCCTCTTCAAGACTCAGGAACAATAAAAATCTCTAACTAGGAGCAATAATCCTGCTGATCCCTGAAATTCCACCATTATAATGCATCCTTTTGAACAGAGTACTTGAGTACTTTCCAGTTGCTCTAGAATGAGGCACACACTTCCAGGTGAACAAGGTCATTGGGTCCATTCTTCCCCAGGAGAAGCTGGGGCATAATAATACCCTAGGCATTCAAGGTCACCCTAGGCACCCTAGGTCAGTCCAGTAACCAAAAACGACAAACTTCACTTTCACTGTTACTTTCCCTTGGCCTCTACACAGAACTATCCTCACCCTCCCACCCTCTGCCATCTTTAAACAAAGTAGTACTTCAAGACAAGGTCCACTGGGTTTTTACTGGTATGACTGGTCCAGCCTTCTCCAGCCTTAGTAGCCTTGAAGACTTTCAGCCCACAGAGCTGCTCCTCTTTGCTGACAGTAACTTGGAATTCACAGGTAGAAAGAGGCCTGCTCTTACCCAGAGTTCAGCAGCTGAGGGATAGAGGCAGCCAGCAGCACGCACCAGAAGCTTCCCTACTCAGTCTTCCTCCATGCCCTCCTCAAGCCACTTTAAATAGTGCACATCTCCTTGGTCCATGGGAAGACTGAAGACTTCTGGGATTTCAAAAGGATGCACCAACCTTTGGAAAGAAGGGAGAGCTCTGTGAATCAACCCATGTGATATGATCCAACTAGCCAGCCTCCTGAAAGGCCCTTTGAAATCTGCGACAGTCTACCTGGCTAGTGCCATAGCCCACCATTCCTGAGCCCATGTTTCTTAGCTGTCAACAAGCTAAGCTGGATCAGGTGGCTTTAGAGTCTCACAGACATGGTTCAAATTCTACATTTCCTTACTTACTGTAAGGACTATGGACAAGTCACTTCATTTTCTAGGGATAAAAATAATACCTATGTAATTAGATTGCTGAAGACTAAATAAGACAAGGTATATAAAGCACTTACCTAGTCCACCAACTGGCACTGCACACATTCTATTAGATGTTAGCCTCTGTTTTCATTAGTCTCCTATACACACTGTTCTAAATTCCCTCTATATTCTTCCCCACATAGAAAGTTTTTCCTGCTCCTGCTGATCAATCAAAAGCCTTTCTCTCCCTCAAGGTCCAGCTCAACCACTAGCCTTTTCTAAGGGATCCTCACTGACCACTAGGCCACAGAAATCCCTCCCTTCTCTCCTGTTTGTTTCACCTGGCTCTTGTCACACAATACAAGTTCTCTTCACTTTCCGACTGAAGAAACATGAGAACTTGGTTTCAGTTTCCCATTTGTCAAACAGGATAATAATTCTCTATGTCCTTTCTGCTGCTGAAAGAACCAATTTAAAGTTCTCATGAGATAACATGATTAACAAATCACAACATGGGTGTAGGTGCTTAAACATGTGGAGTAAGTTGGATGAATTTTATCCAGTTCCTGAGGATAATGAATTTTTTCATGGACATCTAGGTAACGGTAACTGTTTTTATAAATAAACATACAGAGGCCAAAGTGCATATTTTAATAAGCACTTTAGTAGTAAGAGCTGCTGATGACAAAGCATCATTTCATATGTATATCTCACATATTAATTCCAAAACACATGACTATGATCACCATTTTAAAGACAAGACAGCGGAGGCACAAAAAGTATTGATATTCTGCATGTACTTATGGTACAACTAGCCAGTGGGAAGCCACATTTCAACATTAGGAGGTTAAGCTCTGGAGTTTTCACTCTTAACCCTGAAGCTGTCCCTGACATGTTAAGTTATTTCTTGACAGTGTAGGTTCTACCAAAGATGTCTTACTCCCTCAACTCTGTTGACATGGTAACATAAGGGCCTTCTCTATAGCAACATTTGAGACTTAGCTATAGCCTTATAGCCACAGATTCCTAGTTCTCTAAAAAGTGAAGGGAAACAATTTTATCATCCAAATAGGTGGTTCACATCTTTGGCTGCACATTCGAGTCAACCTGGGGTGCTTTTTAACAGTACCATACTATCTGGGTACAACAGCATGCACCTATAGGACCAGTTGAGGCTGGAGGATCACTTGAGCCAGAAGTTCCAACACCAGCTTTGGCAACATAACAAGACCCCGTCTCAAAAATAACAACAATAATAATATCATACTTTGTTCCCATCCTAAACAAATTTAAAGTGGTAGTTTGAAAAATACCACTGGTTTAGACTATGGGAATTCCTGGGGAATATTACTAAGATGTAGTTTGATTCAATAGATCTGGGATGACCATGAGATTCTGCATTTCTAGCAAGTGTCCAGTGATATCAAATCCAAAACTTACACTTTGAATGATATAGGATTATACCACTGGTTCTAAAAGTGAGGTCCACTAACCTCTAGGGGTCTCTAAGACTCTTCCATGAGGTCTAAGAAGTCAAAACTATTTATATAATAACACTAATTTGTCATTCATCTTTTTACTATGTCAATGTTTGTGACAGTGGTACAAAAGCAATGATGGATAAAACTACCTGCATGTTTACATATATCAAGCAGTGGCACCAAACCACATTATCATTGTACTCTTCACACCTGCATTTTTTTAAAAAAAATATTTATTTTTAAGTTTTAGGTTGACACAATATCTTTATATTTATGTGGTGCTGAGGATCGAATCCAGTGCCCCATGCATACTAGGCATGCACTCTACCACTGAGCCACAACCCCAGCCCTCACACCCGCATTTTTAAAAAGTCAGACATTTTTGAAGTGGTAAAAATTACTTTTTTAAATTATTTTTTGACCTTGAATACATGTCTTTTTAATATTCTGAATGGCAAAAACGGGAAGTACACATAGGCATTTCTGTTGTGTACCTAGGTTCAATAGTCATTGAAAACAATCTGAGTCACAAGCTAAACTAGACATGTTTTTTTTTTGTTTGTTTGTTTGTTTTGTTTTTGGTACTGGGGATTGAAACCAGGGGCATTTAACTACTGAGCCACTGAGCCACATCCCCAGCCCTTTTTTATTTTTTATTTTGATACAGGGCATCGCGAAGTTGCTAAGTCTGGCTTTGAACTTGCAATCCTCCTGCCTCAGTTTCCTGAGCTGCTGGGATTTTAAGCATGTACCACCATGCCCAGCTAGACATACTTTTTTTCTTTTTTCTTTTTTTTTTTTGCATAACATTTTTGCTTTCAAACCTGAATAATTATAATTTCTCTGTCATTTTTACAAACTATAACTGAAGTCTTGAGTATTAGGAAGACATTTCCTCAAATAGAAACAAAGTGAACCCAATACTCAAATGAAGACAATTTATATCACTTATTAACATTAATAAAATTATGTTCTAAGACAAAATTAGAATTTTGAAAAATTTGAATTCATTACTGTAAGCTTAAAATTGTCCCAATACTTAAAGGTGCTCCTTTTTTTTAATATTTGTTTTTTAGTTGTACACAATACCTTTATTTTGTTTACTTATTTTTATGCGGTGCTGAGGATCAAACCCAGGGCCTCGCACATGTTAGGAAAGCACTCTACCACTGAGCCACAACCCCAGCCCACTTAAAGCTGCTTCTTGAGGAGATCTAGCTATCTTACTAAACCAGATTTTGCAAAAATGTTAAAGGTTTTCACATGAGACTTTTTTTTGTCTTTTTTAAATGCAGTCCTAGGAATCAAACCCAGGGCCTCAGGCATGCGGGCAAGCTCTCTACCACTAAGCTACACCCCAGCCAGAAATGTTTTTTCTTGACACATGTTGACATCTGCCACCTCACTGTTTTCCCCAACTGGCTACATGAGGAACCACCCCAGGACAATTCTGTAGACTCTTCTATATCTTTTCTCCTCCAAGTTCATCTTCAGTTCTTTTATTTTTCCCACTAGTTTTTGGCTTTGGAAACTATGATTGCTTTCTATAAAAATGCATGTATAGGACTGGGATGGGGGTGAAGTTCAGTGGTAGAGTACTTGCCTAGCATGCAGGAGACCCTGGGTTCCAACTCTAGCACTAAAATAAATAGCACTATTTGTGTTAATATTATAATGGTTTACTACTGTTATTTTTAATGACCTAAAACATTTTAAAAATTGCTCAACTTTAATGTTTAAAACAGTTAACTTTTATTTTTTAAGAGAACAGACACAAAATTTATTAACATTCTGAAACATGAAAATCATACACCATGTCTGAAATTTAGAAATGGAAGCTTCTAAACCTTTTCTCAGAGAGGGAAGGGAGATAGGCATGTGTATATATGATTATTAGGGAAATGAATGGACCCTGGAGACAGAAATTAGATTGTAAAATGATGCTCTCAAAACAGTTATTTTTTTTTATTAACCCACAACAAAGCTCTTTTTGGTCTAAGTAACTTTTAAAAGTGTGAAGGTTCTGAGACCAATATTTTGAGATGCACTGATTTAAACTATCTCATTCTAGCTCCCTATTTTATAGAAAATCTTTGATTCAGAAAGAGACAGGGACTTGCTCAGAGTTATATGGGAAGTTGATGGCTAGGTTGCAGATTTCCTGCTTCTGAAGCTCACTCCATTTGGTCCCCAGAAGAAGAATTTGCCTGTCTGTCGTGAGAATGAGTGAAGAGATGCTAGTCTTACCTGATAAAGCCAGACAGCATGAGGACCTTGGAAGTTTTTGTCTTTATTAACTGTAAAGGAAGGAAAAAAACCACTACTTTAGGGCTGGGGATGTGGCTCAAGCGGTAGCGCGCTCGCTTGGCATGCGTGTGGCCCGGGTTCGATCCTCAGCACCACATACAAATAAAGATGTTGTGTCCACCGAAAACTAAAAAATAAATATTAACATTCTCTCTCTCTTTAAAAAAACAAAACAAAACACTACTTTAGGACTGAGCCCCAGCTTTGCCCTGCTCATTCACCTAGCCATTTAGCAGTTAGCATTCCTCCCAGGTCACCAGGTCATGTCAGGAGCTCACAAATGAACCTCATGCATCTGAAGTGAGCAAGACCTTCAGTCAATTGATTCATGTTAATTTTCATTGGAACCTGGGAAAAGGTCTTAGTCTTTCTCATTCCCTTACCCAGACCATCTCTGCTCCTATCCTTACTTACCAATAAGACCTCAGTGGCTTCTTCTATTTCTCCCTTCCAAAAAAAACTAGAAAAGAAAGCAAAACCAAATTGTGAAACTCATAAAAGGAGCCCAGCGAATTAAATGTCAAACCTGGCCAGAATAGGTGATTTACTAAGAAGGAAGCTAACATCTTTCTAAGTCCATATCAAGAAGTCTAGAGTTGGTCAAAGTCCCACAAATCATCTAGTTCCATCATTCTAACACATGCATCTAGCATCTTCCAGAACATTCCTGGAGGTGGGAGGTTCACCATCTCTTGAAGAAGTCCCTCGAACTTAAAGGTTTTCACATGAGACTTTTTTTTTTTCTTTTTTAAATGCAGTCCTGGGGATCAAATCCAGGGCTTCAGGCATGTGGGCAAGCTCTCTACCACTAAGCTATACCCCAGCCAGAAATGTTTTTTCTTGACACATGTTGACATCTGCCATCTCATTGTTTTCCTCAACTGGCTACATGAGGAACCACCCCAGGACAATTCTGTAGACACTTCTATATCTTTTCTCCTCCAAGTTCATCTCCGGTTCTTTCTATGTTTATCCTATATTCATGGCTTCCAGTCCCCTCCCCGACCCTTTGACTAGTGTTGCTATGATCACTGACTTTCAAAGCTGAGTGCCCATGAATGGATGAATGAAAAAATTCAGAAGGCTTCAGGAGAATTAAACCTTGTAAGATACACACACTTCTAGAAATGAAAAACAAAATCAGTGATGATGTTCAGAACAGAGTGTAAGAGCTGGGTACAGTGGCACACACCTGTAATCCTAGCAGCTTGGGAGCTGAGGCAGGATTGTGAGTTCAAAATCAGCCTCAGCAATTTAGTGAGACTCAGACATCACTTCTTCACCTCCCTTATATAGAGACCCTGTCTCTATATAAAATATAAAAAAGGGCTAGGGATGTGGCTTAGTGGATTCAATCCCTGGTACAAAAAAAAAAAAAAAAAAAGAAGAAGAAGAAGAAGAAGAAGAAAAGAGTTTAAGAACAGCATCATAGGGCTGGGATTGTGGCTCAGCAGTAGAGCGCTCACCTAGCACGGGCGGGACCTGGATTCGATCCTCAGCACCACATAAAAATAAAGGCATTGTGTTGTGTCCATATACACCTAAAAAAATAAATATTAAAAAAAACAATAGCATCATGGGAAAAGGGAGAGATTTAGCCTGAGATGTACATTGACCCAGGGTAAATCTAAGATGACCTAGGCCATGGGCCCTTCCCTGTCACAGCTTTGGTAAATATAAGAATTCTAAGCTGATATTCTATTCTGGTTATAAAACACTCATTTCCAGACTGGATGAAGAGTGAATCGCCTATAACATTTTTTATTTTTTTTAATGCTTAGAATTGAACCCAGGACCTTGCACATGTAGGCAAATGCTCTACTACTGATCTACCTCCCTAACCCTTGTTCTGCTTTTTAAAGATTCAAAGGCCTGGGCCCACCCACTAACTGAACAGATCTAGGCTGGAGTTCAGGGAATTGACATTACAGCCAAATTTGGGAGCCACTGCTATAGATGATGTGAACAGTAACAGAGTAATATTACTTTTTCCTTCTCTCTCTATAAACAGCATATTTTTGCTTTTCTTGGATGAGATAAACTACTTGATTGATCTCCTCTGAGTATAAGTCAACTGTGAACCACTGACTAATTTAATACCTTTGAGTTATTCTTTGGTAATTCCCATTAGTTTAGTGCTTTTTCCACCAGCCAGGACCTGACCCTAAGACTCCCAATTCCCCTTTATTGCCATAGAAAAACTCACAGTGAAGATGTCTTGGGCAAGATGTTCACAGAGGCAGCCAGTTTCTTATCCAGTATGCCCCTAAAGCAAAGAGAAAAGGTAGCGGTCACTAGAGCAAGTCCCAAAATCTAAACAGAAAGGATGGGAACAGGGGTTCTTGGGAATTACCTTAGAAATCTAAATCTAAGTAGAAAATAATTTAGGATGTCCCTCCCCTGCTTTGGTTTAGTCCCCAGATTTCATGTGTTAGAAATTTTATCCTGTTAACAGTATTTGTGAGGCTCTTGGGAATTAATAGCAGCATGGAAATGTGGGGCTGAAGCTGCTGCAGGATCCACTAGGGCAATGCCTAGTAGAGCTACAGGGGTTGGACTGCCACAGAGACCCGGGATTATAGAGCTATATGGCGGGCAAGTAAGAGCTATCAGTTTACCCAAGTGAGCTGAAGCTGTACTGAGGTGGAGGCTGGGCTGCACAAGGCCTCGGGGGCATAACCCCTGTCCCAATATATCCAGGAAGGGGAACATGCAATTATGGAAGATGGTTCTAGGGCCTTCAGATTTAATGCTGTTCATCCTGTTGGGTTTTGGACTTCCATGGAGCTGGTGACTCCTTTCTTTTTGCCTGACTCTTCTGTTTAGAATGGGAACATCTGTCCTATGGCCTGTTTCACCACTGCGCTGTAGAAGTGTGTAGCTCCTTTGATTTTTCAGGCCACAGTAGATTACATTTGCCTCAGGCATGCTTTCAGTCTCACCCAAATCTAATTCAGAAGAGAAAATGCACTTTGGACTCTACCATGCGGCCAGCGCAATGGTTTCATTAATGAGGTTCTTGGCATAAAAGTTAGCTAGTGAGATCGAAACAAACACACAGACTCAGTTACCTTTTTCTATGACCAGGTCCGAGACGGCTCCCCTCTCTGGTTCCCTTCTCTAACCGCCCGGCAGGGCAGCAAGGATTACTCAGGGCTAGCAGGAGAGAGAGAGAGAGCACGCCAGGGAGTAGCCTTTTATTGGGGAGCAAGAAACTCAGGGGATAATTCCATCCAATGAAGGTTGAAGGGGGGGCCACACTCCAAGGTCAGGGTCAGTGATTGGGCCTCCGGGGTCAGTGGTCAGTTACACCCCCACACGGACAGGCTCTCTCAACAGGAGAGGGCCGGGAAAGCTCCGACACAGCCAGAGCGCCTCAGACCCTAACCGGGAGTCACCCAGTCACGTGTGAGAATGGCTTCCGACATTGGACTTTTGTATTATTTTTGGAACCAGTTAAAATTTGGGGGTTTATTGTATTTTGCATGTGAGGACATGGATATTGGGGGCTAGAGGCAGAAGTTATGGTTTCAGTGTGTCCTCAGAATTCCCTAAATCATGTTAGTGGATTTGGAGGTGGGGCTTTTAGGTGATTAGGATTACCTGAGGTCATGAGGATGGCACCCTCATGAGGACATAGGTGGCATTATAAGAAAAGGGAGAGAGACCAACCTAGCATACTTGCTCTGTATCACCATGTGATGTTCTCTGCCATATTATAAAGCAGGGAGTAGGCCCTCAGTAGATATCAGCACCATACTCTTGGAGTTCCTAGCCTCCAGGACCATAATCTAGATAAACCTTTATTGTTTATAAATGACCCAGCTTGTGGTATTCAGTTACTGCCATAGAAAACAGACTCAGACATCACTTCATCACCTCCCTTCAGAACAGTTCATAAACAGCATGCATAGAACCTCTGAAGTCAGAGCTGTTTCTATGTACTTTTCTGGGTGAGAAGTAAGAAAGCAACTATGGGAAGGAAGTTTTAAGGAGAGGCCCAGTCTGTGTGGGGTCTGGGCAGTAATTAACATTGGACCTAAAGAAGATCCGAATTCCGTTTTCAGCCCTGCTGTAAGATGGCTATGGAATCTTAAGTAAGTTCTTTCTTTCTGTCTCTCTCCTGCTTTGGGGAAATAAGCAACCTGACCTGCGATACATCAAGACTGGTTTGGCCAGTGGTTTTCCTATTCCCAATAATTTCTTTTATTACGCTACCTCTACCTTTAACCACCAAAGATAATCTAGCGGAGACACTAAGTGCTTCTGACTGTAAATACCCATGTGACCACACAAAACTAATACAATTCCAAGCAAAAGCAAAAAGAAAAAAAAAGCATCATGTTTTGGCAAATATAGGACCTTTTCATCTTTCTTTCTTTCTTTCTTTTTTAAAGGAAACCAAGGGAACCTCACCTCTGTTCTCTGAAGTGCTTGGACCAAGCCAAACAAACCTTATCTGAGCCCTGCTCACTGATTCCTCTTTCCCTCAGCCGTTACCAAGAGAACTGACCTCTTTTCTTTTTCCTTGAGTCCCAAGCTGAAGAGTATTCTATTTAAGGCTCCATATTCATGTGACATTATCACCACTGTTACTCTCTTGGAAAATTACCAACTGTAAGAAGAGACCTGTCACACAAACTTGTTCAAGCAATTGCTGTGAGCCTTGTTCACTCAACCACTCACTGAGAAATTACATTTCATTGGTTCTCCTGGTGTTAAGCAAATGCAAGGAGCAAGTTACACACCCATGGAAGATAATCACATTGCCTCCGAAGCCCTTTCCCAAATATGAACTCCTCAGCAATTGATAATAGCAAACTGTCTTTAGGTAAGAGATTATAGAATATGGAGGGGTTTTATACAAAAAGTTCCTAAAGGGCTGGGTCTGTGGCTCAGTGGTAGAACGCTCGCCTAGCATGTGTGAGGCCCTGGGTTCGATCCTCAGCACCACATAAAGATAAATAAATAAATAAAATAAAAGTCCTATGTCAAACTACAACTAATATATATATATATATATATATATATATATATATATATATATATATAAAATTTTTTTTAAGTCCCTAGAGCATTATAAAAGAGAGTAGGGAAGAAGAGAGGCTGACTGAATTCAATTTTAAAACAGACACACAAACCCTCAAGACCAGTAGAGAGCCACACATGGGGAGCTCAGGATTTAGGAAGCAGAAGGGAGAAGTGCAGAGGTCACACAGGTTAGTGGCTCAAAGAGCAGATACATGTTGGTCCTCATGACATTTTAAAAAATCTTGACATTGGCCAGGTGCAGTGGCACACGCCTGTAATCCCAGCAGCTCAGGAAGCTGAGACAAGATGATCGCAAGTTTCAAAGCCAGCCTCAGCAACTCAGTGAGCCCCTGTCTCTAAATAAAATACAAAATAGGGCTGGGGATGTGGCTCAGTGGTCAAGTGCCCCTGAGTTCAATCTTGGGTACCCCCCAAAAAAAATCTTGGCTTTATTAACCAATATTTAATATAGAATGTATTTCACACCCCAAACAATACAGATTATCTAGCTTCTAGCAAAAAGAAAAAAGTGAATCTTCCAATATTGGGCCTGCATGTCAAATTTAGCCACGCTAGAGCTGAGCAGCAGCTGCTCTCTTGAGGCATGAAATACGCTTCTCAGGTCAACACAGTTCCATTGCTCTTTCCTCCCAAAGCCTAGGAAGCACCATCATTATACACCAGCCCACTTCTCATTTACCTGATTACAGGCATTTTCTTTCTTTCTTTCTTTCTTTTTTTTTTTTTTTGTACCAAGGATAGAACTCAGGGCACTTAACCATTGAGCCACCTCCCCAACCCATTTTTGCATTTTACTTAGAAATGGGATCACAATGAGTTGCTTAAGACCTTGTTAAATTGCTGAGGCTGGCTTTGAACTCGTGATCCTCTTGCCTCAGCTTCCCAAGCCACTAGAATTACAGGCATGTGTCACCGTGCCTGGCTGCCTATAGGCATTTGATTGTTATTGTGACACTGAACTAGTTTTAGTCTACTATTAACTTCAAGAAGGCTGAGTTATAAAGCAAGAAGAAAAGGAACACAGAGCCACGGCCATTACTTCTCAGCCTCACTAACTCTCTTCAACCTGTATCTATAAACAGAAGGGGGAAAATTCAGATATAATAAACATTTTCTAAGCACCTACTATATTTATTGGGGTATGCACTGTTTATATTTCATCTCATTTAATCTTTACCATCACCCTGTGAGGTAGATGGCAAAATGCCGTTTTATAATTTAGAAAAGTGATGCTTCATGAAGGGAATCAGATGTGACTTGGCTGTACATACTTGCCTACCATGCTCAAGGACCTGGGTTTGATGCCTAGCACTGCCAAAAAAAAGAAGAGGAAAAGGAGGAAGTGGAAGAAGAGACACAGCTCGGCCAAGATCACGTACATAGTAAATGGCATATTCACATTGAAACCCTGGCCTAGTCCAGTGTTCTTTCTAGTATGTCACAGCTGCTTCTAGAAAACAGCCAAATACTTGAAATGACCTCCCCCTCCTTTCTTTTGAACAAAGAGAGGTGGGTCAGCAATTTGGAGACTTAGATTACAAACCTGCAGGGTTCCACAACTCTCTTATCTTAACGCCTTCAGCAAACCACCTCTCTCTGGGCCTCAGATCCCTTTTATGCCCTCCTGCACCACTTGACATTTTTAGGCCCTGCAGCAGCATCAGTCAGGGGATCATTTGGCCATGCTCCTTGTATCACCCAAGCAGACAGCTATAGAGTTCATTGGACAGGCAGGTTTGTGAGAAGCAAGAGAAGGGCCCAAATTAGTCCCTCTGGAGCTTCTTAGAGCTTCCCAAGTCTTCTGGGGCAGCACCTTAGCCCCTGCACTATACCTGGCAATGTCTCTAGCAATTTGCTCGTTGGGACAGTTGACAAAGACGATGGAGTGTGTGCCAGAGATATAGCTGCCGGTGATGGCTGAGTGAAGCTGTAGGCTAAGGGTCCTGAGCATGGGGTACATCAGAAAAGAAGTTGCCAGGATCTACACAGTGGAAAAGAAAAGCACAGGTCAATGACTCCCATCTCCAGCAGACTAGAACCAAGGCTGATATCATTTTTTCATCCCCCAACCCCATCTATAAAATAACCCCTGAAATCTACATTGAGTTTTCATATTTTCCTCTGCATATTTTAGATGAGAAAGAAAATGGAGGCTCACAATTCAAAAAACTTTTTCAAAATCATATAGCTTTAATTGGTGAAGCCAGGATTTGAACTCAAGCCTGGATGACTTCAAATCCTTTTTTATTGTGCAAAACTGCTATTGCTGGTGATACTAACTGGTATCCACTGAACTGCCATCGTTATGTGAAGATTATTATGAATGATAAACTCTTAAATCTATTGATTTTCAAGGAGTAATTTCACCTGCATTCATTTGTATATGCATTAGGGAATGTCAGACAATCTAGTGCAAAAGGTAGGCTTGTGAACAGATCAATTCTGAAACAATTGGGCTGCTGTGCTGGGAGGACCAAGAGGAAAGCTGTGCTAGAAGGAGCAGGAAAAAGCTTTGAAGAGAAGGAATGAGGTAGGAGTGAAAAGAAGATGTCATCTGAGTTGGATCTGAAATAAGTAGGATTATAAGAGGGTGCTCTAAGCAAATGATAATATGTACAAACTCAAGAGGTACAAGGGACAGATGAAATATCCAGTCTGTACTAGATTTGCATGGGATAGTAAGAGTAGATCAGAGAAAATGAGGTTGGCTAGAATTATAAAGAAAAGGGTCAGGCCACAGAGTTGGGGGTTTGCATTCAGGTGACTGAGTGCTTTTAGAGGTTTTTTAAGTAAGACAATAATAATATGGCCAAGCCAAGTAGCGTTACAAAAGGGCTGGGAATGGGGAATGATCAGAAGGCAGCCTACTTAGCCATTTTAGTAACCCCAGAAAAAGACATTAAGATCCTGAACTGGGGTTGGGATTGTGGCTCAGTGGTAGAGCGCTCACCTAGCATGCACAGGGGCCCTGGGTTCGATCCTCAACACCACATAAAAATAAATGAATGGAATAAAGGAATTGTATCCAACTACAACTAAAAAAAAATAAATATTAAAAAAAAATTCCTATAAAGAAATCCTGGACTAAGGTGGCACTGACCATGTGAGAGGAAAAGGCATTCAAGATATAACTTTTTATTTTAATGACAAACATCCAAAATCGGGGGGAATAAAAAGAACTGGAGATCCCTTCTATTCCAGGATTCTCCGTTTGGTGGACATAATGGAGCTATTAACAGGGACAGAGGCAACTTGCAAGGAGTCAGGCAGGGACTCAGCAAGGCTGAACAAGAACTGCTTCTCCTGCCTCCTAGGCCAGGGATCTGGCTTTGCTCAAATGAACCTCTGTCCTCCCTTCTCATTTTACATTATTGCCTCTGTCCTAGCTCCTACTTGTTGGCAGGGCCTGAGTAGTGGTTTTGTATTTTTAGCTGCAGTTTGACCTCAGGCCTTTTGGGTTGGGTTTTTCATTCCCTCCCACTATCTCCACAGTGCCTCAGTCTCATATTAGCTCTTTGAACCAAACCAGAAACCATGCAAGAAAAAAAGAAACAGGCTTTTCAAGGAAGCTTTTACTGTTATTTCTTTTTGACAACTCAATTGGACCATCGCGGGAAAAAATAGAAGGACTAGAGGGCAGGATTTAAATCCTAGTGCCAGTACAGATAGCTGTCTGTGGCCTGCCAACTTTCTTCCTCTTCCTTCTATAATCCTGATGTAAAAACTGGAGATTATGACATTCATGCTGCCTAACTCAAGAGTTGATAGGAAATTACTGAAAGGGTACATAGGCATTTGATTGTTATTGTGACACTGAACTAGTTTTAGTCTACTATTAATTTAACAAGAATGTTAAATTAGATAAGGTATATTTAAAAAGACATACAAGATAGGAAACAAGATAGGAAAAGTAATTTGTAATCACTAACTCAATAAAGGAAGGGCTGTGTTTAGTTCACCATTCTCCCCACCTCAGTTCCTGGCACACAGCAGGTTCTCAATAAATACTTGTGGATTAGTGAATTAGTAGCACACAAGTGAAATGCTGTTGCTAAGACTAAATAGCCTTGTGAAGAAGGCAAGGCTTCTGGGTCACCCACTGTGAGCAGTGCTTTCAGAACACTGTATGGTATTCCAGCTACATGACTCTAAAGAAGCTTCCAGCACCACTCTAAAGAAAAGGAGCATTCAGCCGGGCATTGTGGGAGGCCTAGGCAAGTGGACTGCAAGTTCAAGTCCAGCCTGGGCCACTTATGAAGACCCTGTCTTTAAAAAAAAAAAAGAAGAAGAAGAAGAAGAAGAAAAGAAAAAAAAAAAAAGACTGAGGAGGCAAAGTGCTCCTGGTGATCCCCAGTACCCCCCAAAGAAATAAATAACCAACCAAGAGGTAGATGGGCCCTCAGGTATTATCTAAGACAACCCTTAATTCAACAAATAAGAAAACCAAGGCAGAACGTACAGAAACTCAGTGATAGACCAATTCTTGCCTCCAAGACCCCTGACTTCCATTCTGACTTTTATGCTTTGCAATAAGCAAGACTAAGAATGGATTCAGGGCATCCTTGAAGCTTTGTTTTATCCAGTGCTTCTCAACTCAGGGAGATTTTGCCCCTCTGTGTACATCTGGCAATTCTTAGAGACAATTCTGACTGTCATGACTAGGGAAGAGGTACCATTGTCATCTAGTGGGTGGAGGCAAGGCTGCTGCTAAACCTCCTTCTATTGTGCCATTCACAGAATACGATGAAATACAGAGTTGTTTCTATGCCTCTCCCATTGGATAGGAAGTCTTCATTCTCATTCCTTCCTGTAATCCTACCACATTACTATCTGGGAACAGACTATATGCCTGAGAAATGTTTATGGGCCACATCAGTTAAATATCAGAAGTAAGAAAGGTCAGTTTGGACCCCAAAGTGGACTATAATATTTTAAAAAGTAACATGTTATGAGTGTGAAACCAGTGGAAAATATACATATCACAACATTCCCTAACAGAAACAGTTACTATCATGGGAAAAGAGTTACCATAAGTTTTAAAGAAAAGCCTTTTATTATAAAGCCTTCATATTTATGTCCTTTACTATACACCTTTTCATATTGATGTCTTTTAAAATATACCTTATCTAATTTAACATTCTCATAAAATATTTTATGTACTCTTTCAGTAATTTCCTATTGTATTCAACCTTTCTCCTTTTTTTGTCCTAGAATGTGTACACAGCCTTTCAGAGGCTATGGTTGACTTTACAGCCTGTGACAGGCAGAAGGGGCCTCACTAATCACCAAAGCCAATGGCACTAAACCTGTAATCCAAGGAATCTGTAAATACCCTGAAGTCAAATGCAATATTGAGTTTATCTATACATTTTCCTGGAGTACAAATCCAGAACTTTCAAAAAAACAATTCAATGAGATTTACAGTCCCCAAAAGTTAAGAGCCACTGATTTGTGCCAATTTTGACAGATAAGGAAATAATGATCAGTGAATGGGAGCAATCACTCCCAAAAGTAAGGGGTAAGCTGGGCTAGAACCCAGGGCTTCTAACCCTCTCCTAGGCTTTTTCCCCATTCTCACTTCCAACATCAATTTTAAGATATTTCAGATGAGAAAACACAGTCCCAGAAAATTAGTCTATTATACAATAGGAAAAGGAAAGAATCTATCATGAAACACTTAAGTGGGACTTTATCAGCAGATACCCGTTGCCCTCCCCCACTCTAGCAAAGAAACAGCACACTCACCTGTCCCTAGAAGTCAGGAGTAAAGGTATGGTGGTAACCTTGAGAACCACCCCACTATCTCCAAAGGATCTTACCTACCTGCCCCCAACTAAAACCCCAGGACCAGTCAAGAAAAATATGCCTTCTTCTCCATCCTTGTCCTTCCATCCCCAGGCTGAAGGTTTAAGGATGAGGGGGTTTCACCCTGTAGACTAAGGACTCACCAGAAAGCATATGAGGACAGAGGGCCGCGAGTAGCCTGGCAGAGGGCACCGTGATCCCAGCCTGTCCATGGCTTTGTTGGTAATTTAGCACAAGGCAGTGGCAGTGAATTACAGTCTTAGGCGGGGTGCCGGCTGGTGGGCGGGCACTGAGGGCCTTATCTGCCCTTTCCCCACAAGGCCTCTGGTCTGCACACTGCCTGCCCCGCCCCAGCCAGGCTGGCCAAAGACACTGTAGGAAACTGGAAAAGGGAGGTTATTTTCACTGGGCACACCTCTCCCTTGAAACTTACAACCTAAGCACTCAGACCTATAACTCTTGCAAAAATATATGCTATTTTCTCTTTCCATTCCAACAAACAAAAAGGCATGTCCCCAGAAACATACAGATAAAGACATAAACTTTCAGAAACCACAGCACACAAACACTAAAACACATACACAAAACTCTTCTCTAAAGAGCTTCAAACTACCTATAAACAAGGGAAGCACAGAATGTAACCCTTACAAAATGTGGTCCCCATATTGCCCCCTCCTCCGAGGATCTCCCCTAATTTTCTTTGGCTTAGAATACTCTTGCCCACTTCTTCACTTCCTAATAAACACATCCGTTTTCCCAGGCCAACTGCCCTGGGAGCCTTTCTCAGAGTTAATCTCAGTCCTCTTCTAAAGAAGACACACTGCGCTTGTTTTGGAGAGCGGCACATAAAACCAGCAAGCCAAGGGCTGACTGTTGTCCCTTGGGAATGCAGAGTCCACTGCTACTACAGTTTCCAAATTTTTAATATGCCTTTTTATTATATGCCTTCATATTTATGTCCTTTACTATACACTTTTTCATTATGCTATTTTCTCTTTGCAGCTTTTCAATGTGAAATATCCCAGTTTTAAAATGATGGCAAGTTAGCACAGAGGAAAAGCTTTAGTGCACAGGTAAACTGTTTCAGGGAACCATTTTACATCTTAATTGTTCTGGTGGCAGTTACACAGGTATGAAAAAAATTCAACTGGACACTTCAACAGGTGAATTCTATTATATGTAAATAGTTTCTTATTCAAAACAGGAAATACTGAAAAACAATTGAAAAAATTTTCAAAATGGAAGGAAAACAACAAAATCTTGTTTGCAGATTTGCAGTTCATAGCTTCCCTGTTTATTCTCATCATCTGTTCATCTGTCTCACTTGTTGAGACTACAATTTCCTTTTCTGGGGCTACTGGGAATTTAACCCAGGAGCACTTACCACTGAGCCACATGCCCAGCTCTTTTTATTTATTTATTTTTATTTTTTTTTTTTAATTTTTTTTTTTAAAGAGAAGAGTGAGAGAGAGCGGTAGAGAGAGAATTTTTAATATTTATTTTTTAGTTTTCGGCAGACACAACATTTTTGTTTGTATGTGGTGCTGAGGGTCAAACCCGGGCCCCACGCATGCCAGTCGAGCGCGCTGCCGCTTGAGCCACATCCCCAGCCCCTATTTTTATTTTTTTTTTATATTTATTTTTTAGTTGTAGTTGGTCACAATACCTTTATTTCACTTATTTATCTTTATGTGGTGCTGACGATCGAACCCAGGATCTCGCATGTGTGAGGCGAGCGCTTTACCGCTGAGCCACAACCCCAGCCACTCTCTTTATTTTTTGAGACAGGGTCTTGCTAACTTGCTGAGGCTGGCTTTGAACTTGAGATCCTCCTGTCTCAGCCTCCCAAACTGAGCCACTGGGATTATAGGTATGCGCCACCATGCCTGGCTAAGACTACAAATTCTTTTTTTTTTTTTTAAATATTAATACCTTTATTTATCTTATTTTAATGTGGTGCTGAGGATCAAACAACTACAAATTCTTAAAGGCCTGATAGACTTATGAAAATGTCTGACAAAGTAGTTAATCATTTGTAATCCTAATCCTGTTGTTTAGATTAGCTATGCAGACTCAAGCAAGTTTCTTAAACTCTCTGGGTTTGAAGGGAGGTTTTTGATAAATGCAGGGCTAATAACTTCCTTCATATGTCTGGAGTGAGGATTAACAGATTAATGCTGAGTGCTTTATAAAATGTATGATCATGTCACCATTTCAAAAAGAAACAGTCTCATGTCAACCATCAACACCTGTTTGTAATTGAAAAATTTAACATATATGGTTAGAGGCTGAATGGTCCTAAGAAAACCTTTGTATTTTAAGCCCTCTAAAATAAACTGGGGCCATGATCTTTCATACCAATCATCCATAAGAATGGGTACTGTTAATGACCATTTACCTCAGATCCTCAGATATTTCCTGAGTTGATGTCACAAGTTTAGAACAGGACTCTATACAGAATTTCCACTCAATATCTGTTGAATGACTAAGTGTTACAGATTTGTCTGGTGATTACAAAGATGATAGTAGTGATGAAGGTGATGTTGAGGTAATAAGAGAATGATAATAAGATGAAGTGTTATTTGGAAGAAGCAACCTCTGGATCCGCTCTGTCCCTTAACTCATTACTCATTCCAAATTCAATTCCAAGGTTAGATTTTAGAACTCCAATTATAGCTTTGACAGTTTTTTCAGCTATTATCAAGTCTTAGTGCCACTGCCAGGAAGCTTTTTATTCTATACCTTTTCTCTTTCCTTCTCCTCCTCCCTATGGAATTGATTCAGGCTGACTTTGAGTAAGACTCAGACTTCCCCTGCAACACAGATAATACACCCATCCCTATCATTTACTTCGTTTATTTCTCCCTTATTACTTTCTTTATTGTTTATTTCTTCCTTCAGTTCCTTTAAGTTTCTTTTGCACCTCTCTATAGACATACAGCAATTTACTGTAATGTTTTTTGGGGGATTGCACTGGGATTAACTCAGGGCACTGGACCACTGAGCCACTCCCCAGCCCTTTTTTGTATTTTATTTAAAAACAGGGTCTCACTGAGTTGCTTAGTGCTTCGCTTTTGCTGGAGCTGGCTTTGAACTCACAATCCTCTTGCCTCAACCTCCCCAGCTGCTGGGATTACAGACATGCACAACCACAACCAGCTCTGAAATCTTTTTTAAATGTCAAACTTCAATCCAAGAAAGGATCTGTATCAACTGCAGAATCAATGAAATCTGAGGCATTGTTTAAGACAGCAATTTCTTTAGATTTATCTTTACCTCTAGTTGGGGACTGGTCTTCTTCATCATCTATGGATATAGACTCTAAATTATTTCCAAAGATTGGAACTTTAGTAATTCATTATTTTCACTTTCCTTTATATTGATGCAGACAGATTTTTTTTCAACTTCTTCATTAGCTCTGGGGAAACATGCATACGCATTCAAAGAACATCCTTCCAATCTTTCCACTAAGCCTTATTAAAAACGGCTGGTTTTATATCATTCATCACTTCTTTTACCACTAATGTGGCAATGTTATCATGTTTCTTTTAAAGTAAGCTTTTTGTCAATGCAGTCAGCAAGGTGGTCAAACATATGGTTGATGTAATACCTCAGTTATACCATGATTCAAGGGCTGGAGAAAGCTAGTGTCTTCCAAGGAAAGAAACCCAATAACATCAAATAATGAGCAAATAATGAGTCCGGGTAACCAGGACTTTTTTCCACAACTGGCACACTCTGAATTCAAGATTTTTGTGCTTTTTTTTTTTTTTTCCTGTTAAACACACCTTAGGTTTCATGGATAATCTAATTATAAAAACCAATCCAAAAAGAAGGTATTGTAAAAAATCTTTTTCCAAAAGAAAAGTGGGATTAAGGTCTTTGTATTCATCATTTTGTCAAGGGAGACATTGACACACAAAATGAAGGAAATCCTGTCTTTAAGTTTCCTCTAAGCTTTCCAGATTATTGTCTTTTTCCTTAAAAGTATGGGAAGGCATGCGTTTCCAAACTAGGTTCATTTCCTAGGTATTGAGGCCCTGCTGAGGCACACTGCTTCTCTGATGAGTCGCTCCAATTGCTTGAACTGTTTGGGTGCCAACTCAGGATTTAACAGTTCTTCCTTCCCCATCAACTTTATATTTCACACTATTTATTTTTAAACTTCTCAAACCATTCCTGGCTCGCAGGAAACTTATCTGAACCGCCCTGACCACTGGTTTCCACCACATGCAATACAGATGCGTTTGGGCTGGGTGCAGAGGCCGTTGCAGTCAAGAGGCCGCCTTCTGTGCTCTGCCCCTCCACTCAAAAGGCTACCGAGGTCTCCATCTTCTTGGGTCTACCTCACGGGAATCTTGGAGCAGTCGGGCAAAACACTCTCCATGCCGGCCCAAACAGCCCTCGTGTTTTTCTCCATCACAAGTACTGTTGACTCGTCGACACCCAAAAGGCGCCCCACGATCGTATTACTCAGGCCTTCGTCCAGCTTCTCGAGAATTTTCATCTTGCCTTCGGAGGCAGAACCCTCCGCCTCCTCCGGACAGGCGTGTGGCCCAGGATCTAAGTTCCCCCAAGGCCCCAAGCCGGGAGGCCTCCACAAAGGCGGCTCTTTCCACTGACAAAGGTCTGGTCTGGAGGCGGGGAGGCCATCTCCAGGCCGTCTGACTGCCTACAGGCCCTCATCCTCTCGGCTCCGCTGGCTGGACATCCTGCGAGGGTTCCACTCCGCCTGTTCACCAAGCTGCTGGGAAAAGCGGGAGGAGTAACTGAGCACAGTTCCTCGTGACGTCAGACCGAGGCGCTAGATCACTGGCAACCTGAGACTTTCCTGGAGTGGTCCTGTCTCGCGAGACTTGGCAGACCGAAAAGGAACCTGCGTCCAACCCATCTCGCGAGGCTTGGAGAAGCGCCTCGTGAACCTGCTGTTCCGGCGGGCAGAAGCCGGCAAGATGGCGGCGCAGGCGCTGGCGCTGCTGAGGGAGGTGGCGCGGTTGGAAGCGCCCCTGGAGGAGCTGCGTGCGCTGCAATCGGTGATACAGGCTGTGCCGCTTAACGAACTTCGAGAGCAAGCGGCGGAGCTGCGCCTCGGCCCGCTTTTCTCCCTGCTTAACGAGAACCATCGGTGAGAGAATCCCGGTGCTTGACCTGGAGCGAGCACCCCCAAGTATGGAGATGTGTGGGTGGAAGCGAGGAGAGTGACTTTCCATGTTGGGGAAGCAGAAATTAGCCGGAATTGGAGAGAGGAAAGGATCTTGGGCTTGAAGGCGAGAGAAGGGACTCAAGTCCAGCCCCTGGGTGTGTTTTCTCCAGTCGCCTGGCCTCGTTCCCTTATCCATGAATTAGAAATTGGAGGAAAAAAACCAAGGTCATCCATCTACAAAAACTCGACAACCATGTGTACGAATTCTTGTCTTTTTTTCTCTTAAAAAGGATCCTGTCCAGGGTGGGTTTGTGACTCAGTGGTAGAGAGCTTGCTTAGCATGAGTGAGACATTGGGTTCGATCCTCAGCACCACATTTTAAAAATAAATAAATAAAGTAGTTATTTCCAATTGCAACTAAAAAATATATATATATATATTTTGAAAAAAAGGATCCTGATCTGGTAACCAACATTTTAATTTCACATACATTTTGAGTCATTTGTGTTATAAGATTTCAGGTATGTTTGCATAAAATATGTTATATGTCCAGGAATATTCATAACAGGTAGTGTGTAATAGCAGAAAACCCAGAAACAACCCAAATATTCATTAAAATGAAATATAAATTAATTATATGGTATTGCTATGTAACACTATGCAATTATTTAAAATATTATTTGTGGTGAAATTAAGTGCTAAGATTCTTGCTTTGCAACATGGAAGTCAGAGAAGATGGACTGTAGGTGTGGATATAGAAAGACCTCTCATAATAAGTACAATGAGAAAAAAATAGCAAAAGTTATGATCTCATTGTTTGTAATTTTAAAAAAGAATTTAGACCCTACCACACACTTACTTACCTTGTATAACATGGGAATGTCAATAGCAGAGATACAATAGAAACTTCTAATATGGAAGTAGAAGTTAAAATATTAGAACTGCAACTTTTACTTTTGATTTAGTACACATTTAATAGATGCCAATTGCAATTAAAAACACGGATAATTTTATCATTTAAAGGAGTTTTAAGATGTGGTACAGAATTCAAAAGTGAACTTTCTACTTGAAAAGGTAATGAACTGCTGGATCACTCTGGATGATTTCAGAGGGCTTTCTTGGCTTTGACTTAAGATTTCTCCCTTTATTAAATCCATTAGTTTCCATTATTCAGCTCTACCTATGAAATATCTCCTTTTTCTCTCTTCTAAGCTCTCATTCTCTCCCTCTTGCTAGGTCTATTGTAGATACAATAGGTCTATTAGTCTTGATCCTCATTACCTCCTGTTTTTTTTTTCTAACTATTCCTTCCCAACCTGTAGGCATAGGGAACTTCTCAGGTCAGCTCATATGTTTTCCATGGTTTCCCTTGCCTACAGTTTGAAATCATGATTTCTTAGTCTGATATTTGGGTCCTTTCACAGTATATTTCCATCCTACTTTTCCAGTCTTTTATCTTTTTTTTCCATTCCACTTACATTTCATCTGTTTCACCTACCGTGTGGCATTAATGTTCCTAGAGCATGACTTGCACTTTTCTAACTTAATTCATCCAATCCTTCTGACTGAAACACCGTCTCCTCTCTACAGATTCTGTCAGCTGCTTAAGACCCAGCGAAAATGCCATCCTACCAGAAAGTCTCAGTTTCTCAAGATATCCTAAAGGGCAACTTCATTTCTGTTAATGACACTTGATATAATTGCTTTGTTATGTTTTTCCATGTATGTGTTTCTAGTTTGTAAGTATTTTTAAGGCAGAGGCCATATTTTGTTCATCTCTGGCTCAACATACAATACTGTATGTAAACCTGATACAAAGTGAGGTTAATAGAGTTTAGAGAGGGCCCCTAGGCTAACTTCTTCATATTATAGATGAAGAGATTTTCAAAGTTTATGCCACAAGTTGGCAATAGAGAAGCAGCCGAAACTGAAAAGACAGAGAGTTTAAGGAATAATGTCCATGGGGAAGACAGTCCTTGAATGACAGACTAGTATTTTAGGAAATAATTTTAATGGAAATTTTAAGAACAGTTCAGAACTGGTTACACAATAGATACTAATTGCAGTTTATGGGAATAATTCTTTTCTGGATAATATATTGGCAGTCTCCAAATACTCCAAATACATTGCTATTATCCTGTTGCTGTATATTGGTTTAGGTTGTGTGATCTTGTAGATGTAAACCTTGAATCTTTTTGGTTTTTAATTTTTTAATTCTTTTTAGTTACACATGACAGAATGTATTTTGACATATGCATATGGAGTATAACTTCCCATTTTTGTGTTTGCACATGATATGGAGTTATACTGGTTATATATTCATATATAAACATAGGAAATTTATGTCCAATTCATTCTACTCTTTCCCATTCCCATCCTCCCCTCCCTTCCCCACTAAACCTAGAATCTTGACAGGTATTTTTGTGAGTGAAATTAAGTCCTAAGATAACTGCTTTATAAAATGGAAGTCAAACAAGACTGATTATAAGTCATTAACTCTTTGGCTTTGGGTACCAGAGGGCCCCATGTGACCTGAAATTGACATGCTATGCAGTTTAACTTAACACTGCTTTTTTAAAAATAGCTTTATTGAGGAATAATTTACATACAATGAACCTGCATATAATAAAATGTACAATTTTGATATAAAACTTGAAACCATGAAACCATCACCACAATCAAGATAGTGAAGATATTTTTCACTCCCAGAAGTTTCTTTACTCCCCTTGGTAATCTCTCCCCACCTCAGGCAGGCAACCACTGATCTACTTTCCATCATTATGGATGAGTTTGCTGGAATTTTGGTAATGTGGAAGGAAAGGTGTTTTATTTAAAGGAGTCGTGTAGTGTGTAGTCTTTTGTTGTTGTTGTTGTAATATTTATTTTTTAGTTTTTTAGGTGAACACAATATCTATATTTTATTTTTATGTGGTGCCGAGGATTGAACCCAGTGCCTCACACATGCTAGGCGAGCGTTCCACCATTGAGCCACAGCCCCCGCCCTAGTATGTAGTCTTCTTTAATATCTTTTTGCACAGTGTAATTATTTTGAGATTTATACATGTGGCATGAATGATTAATTTATTCCTTTTTACTACGAAGTAGTAGTCCACAATATGAGTGTACCCAAATTGAGTTTTCCATCCCTTGTTGATGAACATTGAGTTGTTTTTGGTTTGGGGATATTATAAATAACACTGCTGTGAACATTCATGTACAAGTCTTTGCCAGGAATGGAATGGTTGGATAGTGTGTAGAAGATACATATTTAACTTTTTAAGAAACTGCCAAACTGTTTTCCAAAGTGGTTATACCGTTTTATATTCCCATCCGCATTGTAGGAGAGTAGATGATAGGCCTAAAAATAAAACCTGAAACTGTAAAAGTTCTGCAAGAAAGTATATGAAAAACTTTTTGTGACCTTGAGTTTAATGGGTTTCTTCAAGAAGACACCAGAAGAACAAATCGAGCCAGGCACAGTGGCACACACCTGTAATCCCAGATACTCAAGAAGCTGAAGCGGGAGGATCGCAAATTCAAGGCCAATCTGGGCAATTTAGACCATGTCTCAAAAATTCAAAAAGGTAGTGCACTCACCAACATGCTTGAGGCCCTTTTAATCCCTACTACTGCAGGTAGAGAAAAGAATAAAATGGAATTCATCAGAATTAAACATTTTGCTCTTCCAAGGTCACAGTTAAAGAGAATGAAAAGACAAGTCAATGGAGGAAATAAAAGGTCTTTGCAAAGACTATATCTGGTGAATGACACTCAGGATATATATAAAGCATTAAAAATTCAATAGCAATAGGTGAAATACTCAAAAATTGGGCAAAATTAGGAAGGAGTATTTATGGCAAATATGCAAATGAAGAGTCATGTCATTATTAGTCATTAGGGAAATACAAGTTAAAACCACAGTGAGATTTTACTGTACATCTGCTCGATTGCTAAAGTCAAAAAAAGGATGAAAGGCCAAACAAAATGTGGCGGATAAATACAAAGGGGTATTTATGTGCAGCCTTCAAAAGGAAGGAATTTCTGACAGAAGAACTTTGAAGGCTTTCTACTAAGTGAAATAAGCGGACACAAAAGGACCAATCTTTGTGATTCCATTTATGTGAAATCTCTAGAATACATAAATTTAGAGACACAGAAAGTAAGACTGTAGTTTCAAAGGACTGGGAGAAGAAAGGATGGAAAATGTTCAGTGGGTACAGTGTTTCAGGTTGGGAAGATAAAAAAAATAATCTGGAGATGGATGATGGTGACAGTTGCAAAAACAATGTGTAATTATACTTACTGCCACAGAACTGTATGTTAGAAATTCTTATATGTAATCACAACTTTTTTTTTAATGAGATGGGTTCTTGCTATACTGCCTAGGCTGACCTTGAACTCTTTCTGGGCTTAAGCGATCCTCCTATCTCAGCCTCCCAATTTGTCAGCAATTTTTTTAAAGGAGAAGAAGCCCAAATCTAGAAGTAGTCACTCCCCATTTCTCCTGTATTCTTGTCCTTTAGGCAACCAGGAACCTACTTTCTGTTTCTATTGTTTTGTCTATTCTGAACATTTCAGATAAATAGAATCATCATCAAAAGAAGCCTTTTACCGGGCGTAGTGGCTCATGCACTCCCAATGGCTCAGAGGCTGAGGGAGGAGAATTTCAAGTTCAAAGCCAGGCTCAGCAAAACAAGGCACTAAGCAACTCAGTGATACCCTATCTTAGAGATAGGGTATTTTATTTAGAATAAAATACAAATAGGGCTGGAGATGTGGCTCACGCAAAAAAAAAAAAAAAAAAAAAAAAGCCTTTTGTGTCTTAGCATATAATACTTGCAGGTTTGTTCATATTACAGCATTATGAGTACTTCCTCCCATTTTATTGGTAAATGGAATATTGTATGGCTATGCCACACTGTATTTATCCATTCATCAACATTTGTATTGTTTCTACTGCTTTGAGAATTAATATGTAGGTTTTTGTCTAAGCATATTTTTAATTTTCTTAGCTATGAAAACATTCTAGTACTCCTTTAGACCCAGTTATGCAAGGTAGAATCCCTAAGTTAAAGGAAGTATATGTATTTTTAAGACTTTTGATTTGTATTCCTTAATTGTCATCTAGAAAAGTTATACTAGTTTAATTGTAGTTTCCTATTAGCAATATGTTAGCCCATTATTTGTATTGTTTATTAAAAGACAGAAAATTGATCTTGAAACAGGATCTTTTCCTTTTGTATCTTTTCCCCCTCTTCCATCCCCACTGCTATTTCTCTGGTCTACTTCTTTATCACCTCCCACATGAACTGCCTTCATGTTGAAAATTCTTTCTTTAATGCAGATGAAGGATTTTTTTTTTTTTTCGTTTCTGATCTCTTCTGCTGGTGATTGAACCCAGGACCTTGTACATGCTAAGTACATGCTGTACAACTGAGCCACCCAGGCCCAGGGTGATTTCTGTAAGTTAGATCTCATTGTTACTTCTCTGTGAAAGCCATCTCATGACTTACCATTGCTTTTCTGGAAAAAGTCTGGATCTCTGAGAATCTGGCTTCTGTGCATCTCTCCAGTTTCATTTCTTGCTATTCATGTCACTCTTTTGCCTTCTCCACATCTGTTCCCTATTGACCCTAGTCATACCAAGCCCCATGTGGTTCCTTGAAAATATAACAAGGTGTTTTATTCCTCTGTTTCTCGTGTGCTTCTACTCCCTCTTCCCTCTTCTTTTTTTTTTAATAGTTTTAGTTGTAGATGGACACAATACCGTGATTTTATTTATTTATTTTATGTGGTGCTGAGGATCAAACCCAGCATCTCACATGTGCTAGGCAGGCGCTCTACCGCTGAGCCAAAACTGCAGTTCCATCTACTCCCTCTTCTTAGAGTACCTTTCTTCTAGATCATTTCGACTTTTTTTTTTTTTTTAACCTAGTTCAGGTGTCACCAAACTAGGAAACCTTCCCTATACTTTTTGTTCTTAAAGCTCCCATAGCTTCTAGTCCTAGGTTATGCAATTTATCTACCTGGATTGTAGTTGCCTTTTATTTTTCTGTATATTCCATTAGACTGAACTTCTTTAGACTAAATAATATATCGTAATCCTTGTTGTAGCCCCAAAACATGCAAAGCAGATAACAGGTACTTACTAAATGTTCAGTGAGCAAATAGAAGTTGCTATTTAAAAAAAAAAAAAAAACGTATTTATGGCACAAATTAGTGAGCCAAGCTTCACTATTATTAGCCTGTTGCTTCCAATCTGGCAGGACATGAACTAATGAGATCTATGGTGTCTCCTTTAGGGAACAGACTACTTTGTGTGTATCCATTCTGGAGAGATTGCTTCAAGCTGTGGAACCAGTTCACGTGGCTAGGAACCTCAAGGTTGACCTACAAAGGGGACTTAATCACCCTGATGATTCTGTTAAAATTCTCACTCTGTCCCAGGTATGAAACTTTACTATATAAGAAGAACCAACATTAACCAACTTCTCTGGGGCAGGTTCTATGCTGGGTTTTAATCTCTCTGTGTTCCTAGGGTATGTCTACTCTATTCTGTTGTGCCTAATGAATTATAACCTGAGAAATAGAAGCTGAAGTAAAAAAGATTCACTTAGTACTATCTTAATCATTCACCTCACCAAATAATGACTGAATTCCTTTGACATGCCAGGCATTGTGCCATGTGCTGTTGGAGTTATCAACATAAATCTATCATGGGTTTTTGTTTGTTTTGTTTTGTTTTTTTGTAAGAGGCTTCTAGTCTAGAGAAAAAGATTCTTGGGTGTTTAAATAGCTGCTCTGCTTAACATTGTAGTGACATGAAATAAGTGCTATCCTAAAGGTCAGTAAGCCAAAAAATTAAGACAGTAACTCTTACTATCTTGGTAACCAGAAAATCCTATTATGTGAATAAAGAGCTTCTGCTAAAGATTATGTTGTTGAAATGTTAGGAACTAAGCAGTTGTCTAGTTAATACTCTACTGCTCTTCCTTTTCTTCTCTAAGGTGTTATTCAATAAAAAAGGGAGATGGTATCAATTTACTCATTGACCATGTATGTGCCAGACACCACAGTAGGTACTTTGCCTATTTAGTCTCATTTAATCTTCAAAACTACCCTGGAATTAAGTGTCATTATTTCCACTTTACAAGTAAGATATTAGGCTCAGAAGTTATTTAATTTGTCCAAAGTCAGTGCAACTAAAAATTGATATGAGTTGTTTATGTTCACTAATTTATCAATACTCTGTACCCATGGTGTCTTGTTCGTTTTTTCCTTTTCATTTAAAGGTGCTAAAGATGGTGGGGGCTGGAGTGGTGGCTCAGTGGTAGAGCACTAGCCTAGCATGTGTGAGGCACTGGGTTTGATTCTCAACACCACATATAAATAAATAAAATAAAAGTCTATTGACAACTAAAAATTTTTTTTAAAAAAAAAAGGTGCTAAATATGTTACTACACCATTTTAATGAATTTGGGTCATTATGAATTTTTAGTGACCTGTCCTATAGCTGTAACTTCTAAAATAATTGCACACTAAGGAAATTAGACTGTCATTTATTCACATGTTACTATACCTTGAAAGAGTATTTCTGTGTTTTTTTTTCCCCCTCAGATTGGAAGAATTGTTGAAAATTCTGATGCTGTTACTGAGATTCTAAATAATGCTGATCTACTAAAACAAATTGTGTATTGCATTGGTGGAGAGAATCTATCTGTAGCTAAAGCGGTGAGTTTACTAGAACATATTAACTAACACGTAGAGACATTAGTGACTTAAATTCAAAAAAGGCCTTATGAATTGAGAGGTGAAGGGTTAAATTGATGATTGATGGAACTGAATTTATAGCCTCATGTAGCTGGTATCAGATAAATAAATGGTTATCAAATACATAGTAGTGAACTCCTTTTCTGTGATACATATATTTACATTATTGGGTTTACATTGGGTTACTTGATCTTTTCCAGTTATTTACAAATAACAATAGCTAAAATGTAATGACTGCTTATTGGGCAAGTACATTTTGTGCACTGATTTTCACATCATTCTCAAGAAGTAGATATAAATATTTTGTATTTTTGTGACTTAAGAGATATTTTCTTTCCTTGTAAGGCTATCAAATCCCTGTCAAGAATATCACTAACTCAAGCTGGACTTGAGGCTTTATTTGAAAGCAATCTGCTGGATGATTTGAAAAATGTAATGAAAACAAATGATATTGTTCGATACAGGGTATATGAGGTAAGACTAAAAACTTTGGGACATTTACAAAGCAAAATATAGTAAACTTGAAATGGAAGGCAAGATGGTTCATTTAATGTGTGTTTATTCGATATATAATCTGTGTTAGGCCCTATTCCAAGATGCTAGGAATATAGGAATTAATTCCCAGCTGGTGTGTGGGAGAGTCATACAAAAAATGGTGTAGTATAATTGCTCTATTAGAGGAGATAGCATTGAAACTGGTCTTAAATATTATCTCACTAGTAAAGAAGTACTTTTGGGAGGGCGGTACCGGGGATTGAATCCAGGGGCACTTAACCACTGAGCCATATCTCCAGCCCTTTTTTGTATTTTATTTAGAGACAGGGTCTCACTGAGTTGCTTAGTGCCTTGCTAAATTGCGAGGCTGGCTTTGAACTCGCAGTCCTCTTGTCTTAGCCTCTCAAATCACTGGGATTACAAGCCTGTACCACCAGGCCCAACAAAGGAGTAATTGACCGAAAGACATACTTAATAGGCTGCATACTCAAAATGGAACCCTGTAAAGTCTTAATTCCTTCTTTACAAAACTTTCTTACTTTACATGCCCTGATACCACACTACTCTGGTTTTCCTTTTGCATTTCTATTTCTTTTTAATCTCCCAGTTCTTTATTCTCCGATAACCTTTAATTGTTTGCATTCATGAAGGCAAAGTCTCAACCCCAGATTTTATTGTACCCTGTACTCATTTCTAGGTTGTTGGTGGTGTTTTTTTTTTTTTTTTTTTTTTTTTTTTTGATAACAGCCTCGCTCCGTTGCCCAGGTTAGCCTCAAACTCCTGGTTTCTAGGGATCATCCCACCTCAGCTTCCTAAATGCTGGGACTACAACTTAGTTTGATTTATCTTGTGATTTCAGTTCCCACCTATGTGATGATGACTCAAATGTAAATTTCCAACCCAGGCCTTTCTTTTGAAGTAAGATCTTCACATCCAACTGCTCACTAACTATTGCCCCAGTGGACATATTCCAGCCCCTCATACTCATGCTCAAATTGAATCCTGATCTACCCCATGGCCATTGTAAAATACAGCAGTAACAAACTGGCCCTGCCCCAAAGTTTGTTACAGAGTTGTGTATTAGACCTTGAGTTCATTCTTATAAGGCCTTATGTGTTGGTTTTGCCTAAACTTGTGCATTTCTCTTTATTGGTATATCCCCACACCCTACCCTATGATAATTTACCACTGCAGCTTACCTCATCTGTTATTGTCATTCATCCTTCATCTATCTTACATGCAGTCAGAATGCTGTTTTTTAATTGACATGTAGTTGTATGTACTTATCATGTATAGCAAGATGTTTTGAAGTGTATATAAGAATAATCTTTTAGCCGGTGCAGTGATGCATGCCTGTAATCCCAGCAGCTCAGGAAGCTGAGACATGAGGATTTCAAGTTCAGAGCCAGCCTCAGCAACAGCAAGGAGCTAAGCAGCTTAGTGAAATCCTTTCTCTAAATAAAATACAGAATAGGGCTGGGAATGCAGGTCAGTGGCTGAGTGCCCCTGGGTTCATTCTCTGGTACACCCCACCAGCACCAAAAAAAAAAAAAAAGATCTTTTAAAAATTTATATCTGTTTCTGTCACTTCTCAAAGTCTTCAGTGTCCTTTATCTCTCAGTAAGCTCTCAGGGCACACTTGTTAAATGAAGAAGTAACTGAATTGATGAACTATTTTTTTCCTTTGAGGTGCTGGGGATCAAACTCAGTTCTTCATACTGCCATGCAAGTGCTCTACCACTAAGCTACATTCCTAGCTCATGAATGAATGTTTTAAATAATCTGCTTATTTTGGCTAATTTAGGCTTTTATGCCAAGATTGATGATGGGGGGTGCGGATACACACAGATATAATGGAATATTTTGGTGCCAAGTGATTTCTTATGTGTTCAGTGAAGTTTTCCTAGAGACAAATTAATGGAGTTTTAAAAACTCAAATCATATGAAGTACCCAGTTCTGCGTTTAATTTAAAATGAGACCTAATAGGCTTGTGGCTGTTTTGACGTTTTTCCTTTTTTTTTTTTTTTTCCAGCTAATTGTGGAGATTTCTTCTGTGTCATCAGAATCTTTAAACTACTGTACCACAAGTGGATTGGTAACCCAGCTTCTGAGAGAGCTGACTGGTGAGGATGTGCTAGTCAGGTGTGTTCACTGACAGATCTTAAATAGAAAAGACCTCTTTTAGAGGGCCAAGAACCAGCCTTGGGACCTGTCATGATCTGCTCTATTAGAGCTTGTGTCTAGTCTGCAACCTCAAGACTTCTGTAAGCTAGACGTGATGGTGCATGCCTATAATCCCAGTGTCTCAGGAGGCTGAGGCAGGAGGATCATGAGTTCAAGACCAGTCTCAGCAACTCAGGGAGAAGCGCTAAGCAATTCAGTGAGACCCTGTCTCTAAATAAAATACAAAAAAGGGCTGGGGATATGGCTCAGTGGTTGAGTTCCCCTGGGTTCATTTCCAGTACCAGAAAAAGGAGAGGAGGGGGCTGGCAAGTGGCTCAGTGGTTGACCACTGCACCATATTAAAAAAACAAAGATATTTTTTAAAAAGGAGGGGAGGGCTAGGGATGTGGCTCAGTGGTTAAAACCTCTGGGTTCAATCCCTAGTACCAAAAAAAAAAAAAAAAAAAAAAATTATGTGAAATCACTCAAGTTCCATTACAATAACATTAACATATTGGAACTTAGCAAAGCCCTGCAAGACAATTCAGTTTTTTCAAGTGATTATGTCCCCTGTCGCTGGGCAGGTATGCTCTTAAATAGTTGCAGTCACGTGGTAACTGCCATTTCGGATTACTTAACATTTTATCAGATATATTCATTGGCCTTGTTAAATAATAGCACTGACTTATTAGAAAAAATATGGGCTTTTGAAAAGGAGATGGACTTGACCTTGCATACCTCTCTTCTACTTATCAGCTGTTTGACCTTGGACAAATGATTGTAGCCTTTCTACACCTCAGTTTCTTCATCTTTCTGATGGAATAACAACTCTAAAGAAGATGTGAGGAGTAAATGAACTGACCATAGAAACCAATAAACCAATTGACAGACATGGATCCTCAAATGAATGTTAATTCCAATCTTTTCTAGATCCCTATTCTCCTTACTCTCTTAAGTTCACTTTATTATATGCCAAACGTCTCCTTATTAATATTCCAGTTTGCTATTATCCTCACTGTTGAACAAGTATTTTGCTGTTACCATATTAGTATAGTTATCATCTTTATGTGTGTAAGTTTTTATTCTCTTCTAACCAAATGACTTTTTTTTTGTTTGCTTGTGGTGCTAGTGTTTGAAACCAGGACTTCTCACATACTAGACAAGCTCTCAGCCACTGAACTACACCCTCAGTCCTAAAATCCAGATTCTGATGTCCTATGTGCTTTAAGTGTAACTGAATTATTAAACCTATATGTATAAATCAGTCATTAGTTAAATTTAAAAGCACTTGTGTATTATCCTAACAAGAACATAGGGAAAAAACCTGCAAATGATCAGTTAACATACTTCAGCATCAACTATAAAAATACTGTTTTAGTTATTGGGAGTAATTTTTTCATGGTTGAAAATTAGATGATACCATAGAATTGTTAAGTTGTTAATATATGGTAATTACAGTATAATTATGTAAGGAAATATTCATGTTTTTTACAGATGCATACTGAAGTGTGTAGGGGTAAATGGCACGATAACTAGGATTATCTTTAAAATAGTTCAGCAAAAAATGGGAAAGAAAGATGAAGTAAGTAAAGCAAAATCTTGATAGTTATTAAATCAGGGTTATGAATGCATGGTAGTTTAATGTACTAATCACTTTACTTTTTGTGTGTATTTGACATTTCAAAATAAAAGCTAAAAATCTCTTAGGAAACAGCTATGTTATAGTGGAAACAATAGTGGGCCTCAAGTCAAAAAGTCAAGATTTAAGTATAAATTCTATCTTGTAACAGCAAGTGATATTCCAAATATGTCATTTTCACCTTGTAAGTGTTGTGTCCTTATCTAAGAAGAGCCAAGGGTATTAACCTTTCAGATTTGGTGAAAAGATTAAGATAACCTGTATGAAAACAGTTTTAAAAGCAGCCTATTCATGTGCACAACCTCCTTGTTTTTGTTCTTTCTTTATAGAGCCACCTGTATAGAGATGGTGACATCTCTAGCATATACCCATCATGGACGACAATACCTTGCTCAAGAAGGAGTAATTGACCAGATTTCTAACATAATTGTTGGGGCAGATTCTGATCCTTTCTCTAGCTTCTATTTGCCAGGTAAGAAATAGTGGTTCCTGTGGAAGTGACAGTGCATGTTTTGCTTCTGACTTACATTGGCTAGAAGAGGCCAGGAATTATTTTGCTTTGAGCCAGTTCCTTTTAGAAGATACTGATGTCCATCAAATTTAGCAGTATGTTAAAAGAATCATTATTCACAAGTAGGATTTATCCCAGAGATGCAAGGATGATTCAATATGCAAATCAATAAATGTTGTACAACAAATTAACAGATGAAGAATGCAAACTCATATGATTGTGCTTGTAGAAACAGAAAAGGCATTTTGACACATTCAACATTATTTCATAAATCTCTTATTAAAAGGTGTAGAAGGAGTAACCTACACAACAGTGAAAAGTTAAAAATTTTTCTCTGATCAGGAACAAGACAAGGATTGGTACTACTTCTGCTTAACATAGTACTTGAAGTTCTAACTAGAGCAATTATGTAAAAGAAAAAAAATAAAAGGTATCCAAATCTGAAAAGAAGACATTAAATTGCTGCTATAAGTAGATCACACGTTCTTTTTATATATATTTATTTTTCTAGCTTTAGGTGAACACAATATCTTTATTTTATTTTTATGTGGTGCTGAGGATCAAACCCAGTGCCTCACGCATGCTAGGCGAGCGTGCTACTACTTGAGCCCTATCCCCAGCCCCACATGATCTTACTTATAGAATAAAGACTCTGCCAAAAAAGCCTGAATGAATTTAGCAAAGTTGCAGAATACAATAGTAACATACAAAATCAGTAGCATTTCCATACTCTAGCAACTATATGAAAAAGAAAATATCCTCATGGGATAGGGATGTAGCTTATTTGCAGAAAACTTCCTAGCATGCTTCAGGCTTAGATTCAATCTCCAGTACTAGAAAATAGAATAATTCCATTATGATAATGTTCATAAAAATAAAATAAAATTAGGAATGAATTTCATTAAGAAGATGAAAGATCTCCACTCTGAAAACTGTAAAATAACTAGTGAAGAAAATTAAAGACACAAATGGAGTGATATCCCAGATATATGGATCAGAAAGAATGATATTGTTTCAATTTCTATACTATTACCCAGAGCGATTTACAGATTGAATATAATTTCTATCCAAATTCCAATGGTGTTTTTCACAGATGTAGGGGGATAAAATTCTAAAATTCATATAGAAACACAATGTAACCAAAGTAGTTTAAAGCAATGCTTCCCTGACTTCAAAATATACTACAAAGCTATAAGAATCTAAACAGTATGGTACTGCCATGAAACAGGCACATAGACAAGTGAGATAGAATCCTGAAATAAACCATGCATTTGTGGCCAGTTGAGTTTCAACAAACATGCCAAGAACATTCAATGAGGAAAGGACAGCCTTCTCAATAAATGGTGTCAAGGCACCAGATGTATATAAGCAGAGAATGAAATTAGGTTTGTATTTCACTCCATATGCAAAAATTAACCCATAGTGTTTTAAAGACTTAAATATTAAGACTTGAAACTGGAACTGCCAAAACAAAAATAGGAGAAAATTCCATGACACTGTTCTAGACCAAGATTTTTTGAACATGACCTTTTAAAAGTATAAGCAACAAAAGCTAAAAGAGACAAATGGGATTGTATCTAACCAAAAGATTTTTGCATAGCCAAGGAAACAACAGAATGAATAGGCAGCCTATGGAATGGGAGAGATGTTTGTAAGCCATGTATCTGGTAAGGGGTGAGTATCCAAAATATATAAGGAATGTAAATGATTTAGTAGCAAGGAAGTGGTCCATTAACAACTAAAAAAAATGTGTGTGTGTGTGTGTGTGTGTGTGTGTGTGTGTGTGTGTGTATAAATATAATAATTTTTTTAAATGCCTGTCAGGTATATGAAAAAATGTTCAACATTACTTATCATCAGGGAAATGCAAACTAGAACCACAGTGGGAAATCATCTCACACCTATTTAAGAGTGGCTTATATTAAAAAAATGAAAGGTAGCAAGTGTTGACAAAGACAGGGAGCAGAGGAAACTCTTGCACACTGTTGATGGGAATGCCAGTTAGTATATGACCATAATGGAAAATAGTATGGAGTGTCCTCAGAACACTAAAATGAGAACTAGAAGATGAACTGGCAGTCCTCCTACTGGGTATGTATCCAAAGGATGTGAAGTCAATATGTGGAAGAGATACCTACATTCCCTTGTTCTTTGCAGCATTCACAATAGTCAAGATATGGGATCAACCTAAGTGACTGCCAGTAGATAACAGATAAAGAAAATATGAGGTTATAAATATAGTTCTGTGATAAGAGCACTTGCTTAGCATGTAGGAGACCCTGGTTTTGATCCCCATATCACAGAACAAAATAAAGGAAAGAAAATGTGGATCACATCCACAATAGACTACTCTTTAACCTTAAAAAGAAAGAATCCTGATAGCTTCAGCAACATGGATAGAGAACATTATGTTAAGTGGAAAAAGCAAGGCATAAAAAGATAATACCACATGATCTCAACAGTACATGAACTAAAGGAGTCAAATTTACAGAAGTAGAGAATAGAATTGTGATTATAGGGGTTGGTGAGGCAGGGTTGGATAGATAACAAATTTCAAAAGATACAGATTTCAGAACTGGGGTTGTGGCTGAGTAGTAGAGTGCTTGCCTGCACGTGCAAGGCACTGGGTTCAACTCTCAGTACCACATAAAAATAAATAAAGTGTACAATTTGATGTTTTAAAAAAATACCAATTTCAGTTAGGAGAAATATGGACTAGTTGATAATAATGTATCATGTTTTTTAAAATCATTAAGAATAGATTTTAAATTTTTCACCATAAAAAGGGTATGAGATAAGATGTTAATTTGTTCAATTTAGTCATTCTGTAATGTATGTGTAATTCAAAATATGTTTCACTTAATACATAATGCAATTTGTTAATTCAAAAAGTTAATTTTAAAAAATGATACCCATAGTCCCTTAGTAGGTAGAATCCATTGCTCTGAGAGCCATGCAAGCACTGTTGACTGCTTTTCTTGAAATATTAGTGCTTTTTAAAGCATTAAGGTTATTTTCTTTAGAAGCTCAATTAAAAGAACTGTAAATAAAAATAATAATACTAACATTTACAGTATATTGATACATACATACATACAGTATATTGATCACATCTGTGAGTTGGAATCTGTATGATACAGGATCTGCTCTGGCCATTCTGTTTTAGGGCTTGATTAATTAATCCTTAGCACTCCCCAAAAGTTGGGGATTTACTGCTTCCTAATGTAACCTACCTTATTTTATTGAGCACGTATGTTTAAAAGTGTCTTCCCAATAATGACTCTAACCTTGCCTTACTCTAATTTGTATCCATTTGTCCTTGTTCTTCTTCCTCTGCACCACTGGTACCCTGAGGTTTCTATTCTCTCAGGACCACATATCACCAGTCATTTGGATATCTGAATGGTCTCAGGTTTCCAGGCAACTCTATAGCCTTTCTCTTTCTGGCCTGTTGTTTATTACTGTTCCTTTGAAAACATAGAGCCCACAATTTGTACTGTTTAACTCTTTTATTAAGATGTATTTTTCTAAATATCTTTAGGATTTGTGAAATTTTTTGGAAACCTGGCTGTCATGGATAGTCCTCAACAGATCTGTGAGCGTTACCCTGTCTTTGTGGAAAAGGTGTTTGAAATGACAGAAAGTCAGGACCCCACCATGATTGGCGTAGCTGTAGACACAATTGGAATTTTGGGATCCAATGTTGAAGGCAAACAGGTTTTACAGAAAACCGGTTGGTATAACTTGTCTTAACTTTCTTTAGTTGTGTCTTATTTTTCATAATGGTGCAATAACTCAAGTTCTTTTGCTGGTGGGTTAATTGCATTGTAGAAACTACTTTTTTGGTAGTAGTCTTCACCATGACTATGGACTCATCTCTCGAAGTCTCATAATTTAAAGTCTAAAACTCTTTTACTTCTTACTTCTCAATGTTCAGTGTTCTACCAACCAATTAGGACCAAATACTCTTTCCTGTATGTCTTCTTTGAATAGTATTCATGGTAGAAAGACCACACTAACAGCTTTTTTTTTTAATAATTTTATTTTATTTATCTATTTATTTATTTATTTTTTTAATATGGCACTGAGGATTGAACCCAGTGCCTCAAATGTATTAGGCAGGTACTCTACTACTGAGCCACAACCCCATCCATTAACATTAGCTTTTTGAATTTCACTTACCTCACTTCTCTGGGCCTTATTTATAAAAAAGGCATAAAAATTGACTTATCAGGATTGTTGTGAATATTTAATGAATTTTATTTGTAATGTCAGAAAGGAAACAAAAACTTATAAGCTTTTATGTTAAGGAATATACTTTTATGACACATCCGTGATTATCTTAACAGCACAACAAATTCTTCACAAAAAATAATATATGCAGCACTGTTATGAAAACCCTTTTGAAGTATATATTGAAAATTAATATGCCGTATGTATTGCAGCTAATATCCCTGCTGCATGTACTTTTCTCTAAGTGCTTGTACCTATGACATATAATCCTTTTACAGTCCTGCAAAGAACATACCATTGTCATTCTCATTTTACAGATAAGGTAGCTGAAACTCAGAGAAGTTAAGAAAATTTTCTAAGATCATACAGACTGGGGCAGCTGCTACTCAAATCCAGGTCCTTTGATTCCAATCCTATACACTTTGCCTTATATGTGCTACATTGCATATAATTGTGTGCTTTAGATCTGTCATTTGGTTTCTGACTAGATGCCTATTTTTATGTGATTTAGGTTGATAGGGGTCATAATGTATGAAAGTATACTTCATATCCATTAGGATGCTATCAATTTTTTTTAATTACAAAATTATAAAGTAACGGATGTTAGGATATGGCGAAGGCACAATCCTTTTACTGATGGGAGTGTGAAATGTTGCAACCCCCGCGGAAAATAATACGCAAGTTCCACAAAAAAATGAACCAAGTACTATATGGTCCAGAATTTTACTTCTAAATATATTCTAAGAAGGATTGAAAACAAGGACCTAAACAGATTTGTATACCTATGTTCATGGCAGAATTGTTATAGCCCAAACTAGTGGAAGCAACCCCAATGTTCATTGATGGATAAATGGGCAAACAAAATGAACAAAATGTTAATATGTCTACAATGGAATCTTACTCAGCTTTATTAATATGTGACATGTGTCACAGCACAAAGGAAGTGGGAAGACATTATGCTAATGAAATAGGCCAGGCATGGAAAGCAGATACTGTAAGATTCTGCTTAGATGAGATACTAGAATAGTCAAATTCTTAGAAACAAAGGAGAATAGTGGTTATCAGGGGATTAGGGAGGAATGGGAATTATTGCTAATATGCACAGAATTATAGCTGAGTTGTTGAAAAGTTCTGCAACAATATGAATGTACTTGTAATGACAATGAAATGTATAGTTAAAATGGTAAATTTTAAGTTTTGTATACTTTACCATATTAAAAAAAAAATTTGAAATCTCATTGTTACCTTCAAAGGAACTCGCTTTGAACGCTTGCTCATGAGGATTGGACATCAAGCAAAAAATGCCTCCACAGAGCTAAAAATCAGATGTTTGGAAGCAGTTTCGTCTCTTCTATATTTACCAGTAAGAGGACTGGGAAATTAATGAAGGACAGTGTCATGTTTGGGAGAGTAAATCTGTCTGTATAAGTCAACATAACATTAGTTAATGTAAACACTGACCAAGTAAATGTCATCTGTCTCACTTCTAGTAAAAGAAGAGAACTTTCATAATATGACTAGTAACATTTTTAGTTAAAGTGGAATCATATAATATCAGAAGTAAATAGGCCATAGATATTGGTGAATCCTATCCATCAAAAACTGGGAAGATGGGGCTGGGGTTGTGGCTCAGCAGGAGAGCGCTAGCCTTACATGTGCAAGACCCTGGGTTCAACCCTCAGTATAAAAATAACTAAGTGAAATAAAGGTATTGTGTCCAACTACAACTTAAAAATAAATAAACAAACAAACAAACTGGGAAGAATCTGGGCTGGATTTGAAGATGAATGCTTCAGACTAAGCTAAGAACACACAGCAAATTCATGAATGTCTAAACCCAGGTTTTCTGGCTTTGAAATGCATGGTTTTCCCCAGATACAGTAATCTTGTGAAATTTTCCTTTTCTGTCCTATAGCCGGAGCAGCAGACTGATGATCTCCTGAGGATGACAGAATCTTGGTTTTCCTCTTTATCCCGTGACTCACTGGACCTCTTTCGTGGTATCAGTAATCAACCCTTCCCTGAACTACACTGTGCTGCCTTAAAAGTGTTCACGGTAGGTATTTTCTTCTCCATCTGTCCTTCTGGGACTGCTCATTTGACCCATGATTACCTAGAATTCATTTCCTGTGCCTTGCCCTATGGATGCACAGTGTAGAGCACAGGTTCTGCTCTCTGCTGCTTCAGAGACCAAAGAGGAAGATATTAACAGATTGTTCAGTAAAAGGTATTAGCTTCTAGGGATGTGTCTCCATGGTGGAGTGCTTGTCTGGCATGTATGAGGCCCTGGGGGTTCAATCCCCTTCACCCCCAAAACAAAAATGTGCTAGGTTCTGTTTGAAGTTTGAACAGGGTGCTATGAGATCACAAATTAATTCCAAATTCCTTATCTACCATACTCAATTGACCCATCCCTCAGCTTCTTCCTGAGCTTTATTTTCTGGCATTCTTCTTTTGGCACTTAATGCTCTAGGGATGCCGACCTGCTTATTTCACATCTCTGTATTTTGCTGTGCTTTCTGTATCCGACACTCTTCCCTAACTTTGCTTGTTATCCTCTTATTTATTCTTTAAGACCTAGTTCAGGTTATCTTTTTAGCACAGTTTGCCCAAACTGATGATTAACTCAGTGTTAAATTTTAAATACATTTTTAAAAATTTAAGCAAATTTTAAACAAAACGTTAATGTTGGCTTTCATACATTGCATTTATTCATTTATTCAGAAAATATTTCTCTGTCTTTTTCTTTTACTAAGTGTGAGGGGTACAACAGTGAATAAAATAGATTAAAAGTTTCTTGGGACTGGAGTTGTGGCTCAGTGGTAGAGCACTTGCCTAGCATGTGTGAGGCCCTGGGTTCAATTCTCAGCACCACATATAAATAAACAAAATAAAGATCCATCAACATCTAAAAAAAAAAAAAGTTTCTTGAAGCTTTTTGTCTGTTGAGGGAGCCAGGCAGTAAATGTAATTATAAAGATACTTATTACCTGTCTCTGCATACTTAATCTCTTCCCCCATTAAGCAGTTTGTGAAGAGAAGGACCATATCTGATTTGTCTTTGTAATCCCAGCACTTGGCATGGTGCCTGGGCTCATAGAAATGTAGTCATATCTTTGGTAATCCTATCATAATGGGATTCACACAGCATACTAGGCCTAAACTAGGATGGGATTGGAGAGGGAAGGCTTCCTGAGGATGTGTTTTGTGATCTGAGTCTTGAAAGATACAGATATTCCTATCATCTTCAAGAACATCTGCTTTTAGAGACCACTTCACCCTTATAATCACTGTATGAGAAGGGCATTTGGCTTCTCCATGGGTATCTCATTATCAGTTTATTTTGATTTTGCTATTCTACCTTATCCTCCTCTACTTAGTTTGCCATGACTGTAGAGATAATTTTTTAAGTTTTCTCTTTGGGATAGCTATTTAAGTCCACTTTTCATCATTAGTTATTGTTATCTAGGTCAGTATTTCTCAAATATTAACTTCAGGGATCTTGTTGAAATGTAGATGCATGGTAGTTCTGAGATGGAGTTTAAGAGCCTGAATTTCTAGTAAGCTCCAGGTTGTGCTAATGCTGCTGGTCTGTAGAATAAGTTTGAAAGAAAGAAACTATAAACTTAATACTTGTTCTTCACTAAAATGTAATGGTGAAGTTTTAATAAACATAAAAGTTGCTTATTTAAAATTTTGGAAAATACTGAGAAGTACAGATTTTTCAAATCAAATGAAGTTGTTTGATTGTTGTATTTCAATCTAGTTTTAGTATGTATTTTGGTTGAAGTATTCCGAACAGTCATACCTTACTACCTCTGCACAATCCCATTCCCCTTCTTCCCTGGATGTAATCACGATCACAAATTCAGGATTTCCAGGCCTGTATGTCATTTCATATTTCTACTACATGTTGCCTATATAAACAAAATACATTATAGTGTTTTAAATATTCTTAAATTTTGTAAATGGTATCACACTAGTCATATCATTCTACAGTTTGCTTTTTCTCTTTAATATGTTATATCAGTGATCTGGGCACAGTGGTGCATGCCTGTAATCCCAGCTACTTGGGAGGCTAAGGCAGTGGAATCACAAGTTCAGGGTCAGCCTAGGCAACTAAAGTAAAAAATAAAAGGGGCTGAGGATACAGCTCAGTGATATCGCATCCCTGGGTTCAGTCCCCAATACCAAAAAAAAAAAAAAAAGTGCCTCTGTGTGTGTGTATTTACATTTTAAAAGAGGAAATTAGAAGTCAGTGTTTCATTACAAATCCACAATGTATCATTCTCCAAATGAAGCATCATTCCAAAGCATCTGTTACAAGTGGTACTATAATAAACATTCTCAAAAATATCTTGGGTATGTGTATGAATGTTTTTAGGGTAGTCTTCTAACTTTGCTTTTGTCATGTAACACATCAACCCATGTCTTTTTGCCTATTCTTTGTAAACAGTCTTAGTGTTTTCTTTTATTTCTACATAAATTACTTAATCATTCCTCCATTATTACACATTTATATTGTAACTTTCACACTGTGATGAACATCTTTGTATTCTAAGCTTTTAGGTATTTAAAATTGTTTCTTACATTTGTTTATTAGGAGGTAATTTACTTTGGAGGAAAAGGTAATTTTTGAAATTTTCTTATTAGTGCACTGTAGTCATATAGTATAATAGTGGTGTTTGTTTTGCAGTATTCATAAGTATGTGTAACATAATTTGCTTCATTTTAATCTCCAAATCTGAAAGGTAACATTTTAAAGGTTCATTCTACCACACTTCTTCCTAAATACTACTCCATCCCATTAACAAACTTAATTTTTCAAGGCCCAGAGAAAGGTATTTTTTTCTGTCTTCTATTTCAGGCCATTGCAAACCAACCCTGGGCTCAGAAACTTATGTTTAACAGTCCGGGTTTTGTAGAATATGTGGTGGACCGGTCTGTGGAGCATGATAAAGCTTCCAAGGATGCCAAATATGAACTGGTGAAAGCACTTGCCAATTCCAAGACAATTTCAGAAATCTTTGGGAACCCAAATTATTTGAGACTGAGAACTTACCTGAGTGAAGGTCCATACTATGTGAAACCTGTGGCCACAACAGCTGTAGAAGGAGCTGATTGATTTCTTCAAGAGTCTAATACAGAGGACCATGTTTCAACTAGAACTTCTAAGACATTTGACTCCATCTGTATTTTCTAAAACAGAGAGTCCCCCCAACCTGCTCCAGCAGAACTATCATGAAGTATCTGATGGAACTTTATTGCCAACGATATGTTTCTATATTGAAGTACAATATGGAACAGGAATTTGGAATACATTAAGAGCAAGCAAAGGTAGTCATAAAAGAACGAGTGTTTTTCAGCTTCCTGAAACTGCTTTAATCTTTGCAGTAAGACAAAATTTTGTTCTTTCAGAAAGTTTCCATGGATGTAGTCATGGTCTTATTTAAAAATCTGCTTCAAATAAAATGAAACCAAATTATGACTTCTATTTACCTTTTTAAGAATTTTTTTTTAAATTTTTGTTTATGATTTTTCTTCTTTTGATTCTTCTTTTAAAGTCTGGGATATTTCTTTGAAAAATAAGTAGTTTGGAATCCTCAAATTATGATCTGTCTAAATACTTTTAATGAGATCTCTTGACTTTTTTTGTTATTCCTTTGAAAACTGACAAAGTAGATCTCTAAAAATATGTGGTATTCTGTTGATGCTTTTTGCTATTTATCAGTGAATTTTGTCCTGTTTTGGTTATGGGGAAGGGAGAGTGATATTTAAATAATAAAGTTCTCTTAACTGCAGTTGGTTATTGGTGGGTCATCATTGTTAAGGGACTTTTTGCTGTTAATTTTTCATATTCATCAAGTCAATCTTGAGTTGATCAGAAAGGGAAACTGACTCCTAACCACCAGATCAGGAAGAATATGAATAAATTAGGATGCCATCTCGTTAAATTACAAAGGGCAATCTTTCTTTTCAGTGATGGAAATTATACCTACCTGTTTTACAGTGTCTTCTAAAGAAAACACTCTGCCTGTCAGTTCACCTGTCCAGAGGTTTCGGCATGAGTTTTTTGTCAGAGTAACAGCTTCAGAGTGAGAGATGTGTTTATATTCTAGATCATGGTGAAGTTGGTAAACCATCCTTGCTCTATAACAAGATGATTCTCAGTGACTAGAATCCTCTGGTTCCAGATTAATAATCTCCTTCACCATCTCTGGTATAAGTTTTCTTTTTCTGTGTTTTCAAACTGCCTATTTCTACTGTTAGTATCACTAATTAAACTCTAGCCAGGTCTTTCCTGGCCTCAAATATTGTCTTTAAAGTGACTTTTGCTTTGTCTCATTCATGTTGTTTATTTGTTCCTCATTTTTTCATTCTAGTAAAATATGCATAATAAATATATGTATATGACCTGCTAAATAAAGTTTACTATCAGCCATTTAAAAGTGTACAGTTTAGTGATATTAAAAATCTGCAAAATGTTTTATAACCATCACCACCATCCATCTCCAGAATTCTTTTTTCTTGTGGCATTTTTACCACTGAACTATATCCTAGTCCTTTTTATTTTAAGACAGTATCTTGCTAAATTGTTCAGGCTGGCCTAGAACTTGTGATTCTCCTCCCTTAGTCTCCCGGGTCACTGGGAATACAGGCATGTGGCTTCCTCTTTTTATCTTATAAAACTTAACACTGTGTACCCATTAAATAGAACTCCCCACTTCCTGTTTCCTCCCAGCCTCTGGTAACACATTCTAATTTATGATGACCCCCTACCCCATGCTGGGGGCTTAAACCCAAGACCTTGCACTTGATGATGTTAATAATTTAATATCAGGGTTCAGGAAGATGCCCTCACCTATATATGGCCAACATAATGACATACTCATTCTGATTTTGTACCTATAGCTTTATTTAAAGTTATTATCTTGCAGTTAATAAACACTGATGTGTATGTGTGTGTGTGCGCGCACTCACAGCTTTTCACAAAATGCCCAGAGAGAGCAAGCGGGGGGGGGGGGAGCTAGAAATTTAAAAAAATAAAGGAATAGGCCATCTTCATTAGTCATTCAGCGGGAGCCATTGTATTTCCCGGTGTATTGCTCCTTATTGGACACCTGCATCTCTTGCTACTGGGTACCCAACAGCTTTTCTGCCAGAGAACCCTAGAGAGGGAGACAAAGCTGTACATTCCTCACTGCACCCTCAGAAGTTATCTGTACTGTTGAGCTGCTTTGGGGAAAGAGCTGCCATGTCTCCAAACCCTTCATAGACCCTGATGCCAGAGATGCAATCCCTCTTAAAATATCTGTACTACATACTCAAGCTTTGTGGGTGCATTCAGATAGCCTGTATCAGATATCACAGCTACAAGCAAAGAGCTAGTTTGCACTCTAGGCTGCTGAGACAGTTCATTGCATGTAACCATACTCCAGATCCTAGTCTGAAGCTTCAAGGACCTAAACCGCTACTGGAAAACAGGAGCCACTGCACCTCTATCCCCGAGGTTCTGCAATTTTTGCACCATGCTCACACATGGTAGTGCATTGTTCCCCAGCCAAGTTCCTGCAGCTATCCCACACCTTGGTAACAAGCTGCCTAGGAAGCGCTCCATCTACCCATCCCAGTTGCTGCTGCATCCTGCCTTTGGCTACTTGGAGCACAGGCCCGTCAGAACAGCTAAGACCCCAGCTCTTGAGCCCATGTGGTGTCCTATCCCTCAAGAAATGGACAGACCCAGTGGAAAAGCTACATTCAAGCTAGTGAAGCGGCCATGACCCCTCAGTGCCTCATCCAATCTGTTGCCCAGACCCCAGGGAAATGGATCTTTGACCCATGGGAACAACCACAACCTTGATGCTTGAACTAGCATAGCACCCATCCTCGCACAATACCCCCAATGGAAAACGACCTTGGCTGATCTGTGTCCCCACCCTCAGGATTGAATAGCCACAGCATCCACCTCTATGGGTCTGGACCTACTCTTCAGAGTCCATGCTGCTGAGGCACCTCACTGTCACAGGAAGTGAAGGCAATGTTGCATTCCTTCCCATCTCAAAAGAGCAAGCCACAACTGTGCTTCACCATTCCTGGTACATCACTGCCATTACACGGAGCTTCACAGAGCCTGTGCCACTGCTGTGTCCCACAGTCACCACTATATAGTATGCTTTGTTCTGGTGCTCAAGTTTCCACTGTGCCCTATTGGCTTTGGAACCCAAATTGCAGATGTGCCCTGCTCCTCAAGGTCTGAGCCTCTGTAGCACGCCTTCCTGCCTGAAGCCATGCCAGTGCTGTGTCCTGACCCCAGCATCAGAGTCACAGTTATGTCCTTAGGCTACTGGAAAGTATTTTAAAAATATTTTTTCTTTGTCAAGGGATCTTTTATTTAATTTATTTATTTATATGTGGCGCTGTGGGAGAATTGCATCCACTCATGCCTTAAAGAGTGAGCCTGTATCCATATCACAGCAGTCTCAGTAGATCAACAAGACACCGAACCCTGGACCTGAGCTCCACAGCCACTTCAATCACCTAAGGCCTGGAACAGTGCTGCCTTAGCTAAGTGTGCATCTTATCAGGCTCATCACAAAGACAGAGTCCTTTGGCTAAGTCTCTTTCCATTGTGGAAAAACCTTGCCACTAGAGTTGTCACAAAATTCTGGATCCTAGGCTGCTGGGGCTTTCACAACATTGGTGACATTGATTAAAAAGTTGTACCAAGGCTACACTATTCCAGAGCACACACACCACCCAACAAACTCCCTGGGACCCAACTGCAGCTGAAATTCATTCCCTATGAAAGCCACTCTAAAACTGGAAGAGGCAACTGTTTCACCAGATGTGCAGAAGTCATTACAGGAACACAAGAAACAGGAAAGAAGCATGACACTTTTATAGCAGTGTAAGCAGACTAAGATCCATACTGTTTTCAAAAGAATAAAATAACTGACCCCAAAGGAATGGAATTTATGAATTGCCTGATAAATCAAAATAATGATTTTGAGGTAACTCAGCAAGGTACAAGAGAATACAGAAACAATTCAATGAAATCAAGAAAACAATGATCTGGATGAGACATTTGACAGAGATACATATCATTTTAAAAAATCTTTGAGGGCTGAGCCACTTGCCTGGCATGCGTAAGGCCCTGGGTTTGATCCTCAGTGTCACATATAAATAAATAAATAAAAGATCCCTTGACAATTAAAAAATATTTTTTAAAAATCTTTGAGCTGAAGAACTCAATGAATGAAATAAAATATTCAATTGAAACTTCAGGGCTGGGGATATGGCTCAAGCGGTAGCGCGCTTGCCTGGCATGCGTGCAGCCCGGGTTCGATCCTCAGCACCACATACAAACAAAGATGTTGTGTCCGCCAATAACTAAAAAATAAATATTAAAAATTTCTCTCTCTCTCTCTCTCTCCCCCTCTCGCTCTCTCTTTAAAAAAAAAAGAAAAAAAAGAAACTTTAACAGCAGACTAGATCAAGCAGGAAAAAAAAAAAAGAATTTACAAACCTGAAGATAGGTCTTTGGAAATAACGTAGTCAGGGGGAAAGAAAAAACAATGAGAAAAGAATATAGAAATTATTCTATACTTCTTATAGGACACCAATAAGAGAACAAAATTTCACATTATGAGATTATCAGAGGGAGGAGAAATGGAGAAAAGCACAGAAAACTTATTTAACAAAAAAAAACTGTAGAAGTTTTCTCAGGTCTTACAAGAGATATGGATGTCTAGAAAAAGAAGGAAACTGTCAACCCAAAGATAAGTTACCTGAAAATACACAATCAGAGGAGGAGAAACAAATCAGAGGAAAAGGAAAGATAATGAAGATAGTTTATGGAATTTAAAGGACAGCAACCTAGGAACAAATATTTGAAATACAAGTGGTCCTAAAGGTGATGAGAGAGATAAAGGGCAAATTAGAAATAGTAGAAGAAAACTTTCAAATCTGGGGGAAGATGTAAAATCCAGGTATTGGAATATTCTAGATCACTGATCAAATTCAACCCAAACGAGAATACACTGGGACATATTATAATCAAATTGTCAAAAATCAAAAACAAAAAGAGAGGATTCTGAAGACAACCAAGACCCATCTTCAGGTTCAGAAATTCTTCTGCTTGATCTAGTCTGCTATTGAAGCTCTCATATAAGAGAGTTCCAATAAGGCTGGCAGAGGGCTAGAGAAACCTTATAGACCAGGAGAAAACAGGATGGTATCTTAGTCTGTTTACACTGCTATAACAATATATCTGAGACTGGATACAAATTGATTTTCACCAGAAATTTATTTCTGATAATTCTGGAGGCTGGAAGGCCAAGATCATGACACGAATGTGTTCAGTCTGTGAGTACTGCTCTCTGCTTCCAAGATGGCACTGTGTTGATGCATCCTTGCTTGGAAGAGGACAAAAGGAGAGGAAGCACCTTCATCCCATTTACGGGGGAGGTGTTCTCTTGACCAATCTACCTCCTAAGTGAGCCACCTTTCAATACTGGTTGCATTGGAGATTAAGTTTCTGCATGAATTTTGGAGAGGAGACAAACATTCAAAACAAACTTCAGACAAAAACTGAGGGAAAATAGATATATGAGGTGATGATATGCCAATTACCCTGATTTGATCATTGACTCTTATAAAAATATCACACTGTATCATATTAATACGTACATTTATGTGTCAATTAAAATAAATGTACAAAGACCTGAACAGACACTTCTCAGAGGAGGACATACAATCAATCAACAAGTACATGAAAAAATGCTCACCATCTCTAGCAGTCAGAGAAATGCAAATCAAAACCACCCTAAGATACCATCTCACTCCAGTAAGATTGGCAGCCATTATGAAGTCAAACAACAACAAGTGCTGGCGAGGATGTGGGGAAAAAGGTACTCTTGTACATTGCTGGTGGGACTGCAAATTGGTGCAGCCAATATGGAAAGCAGTATGGAGATTCCTGGGAAAGCTGGGAATGGAACCACCATTTGACCCAGCTATTGCCCTTCTCGGACTATTCCCTGAAGACCTTAAAAGAGCGTACTACAGGGATACTGCCACATCGATGTTCATAGCAGCACAATTCACAATAGCTAGACTGTGGAACCAACCCCGATGCCCCTCAATAGATGAATGGATAAAAAAAAAAATGTGGCATTTATACACAATGGAGTACTACGCAGCACTAAGAAATGACAAAATCATGGAATTTGCAGGGAAATGGATGGCATTAGAGCAGATTATGCTAAGTGAAGCTAGCTAAAAAACAAATGCCAAATGTCTTCTTTGATATAATGAGAGCAACTAAGAACAGAGCAGGGAGGAAGAACAGGAGGAAAAGATTAACATTAAACAGAGTCATGAGGTCGGAGGGAAAGGGAGAGAAAAGGGAAATTGCATGGAAATGGAAGGAGACCCTCATTGTTATACAAAATTACATATAAGAGGTTGTGAGGGGAATGGGAAAAAAATAAGGAGAGAAATGAATTACAGTAGATGGGGTAGAGAGAGAGAAGATGGGAGGGGAGGGGAGGGGGGATAGTAGGGGATAGGAAAGGAAGCAGAATACAACAGTTACTATTATGGCATTATGTAAAAATGTGGATGTGTAACCGATGTGATTCTGTAATCTTTGTAATGTTTTGAATAACCAATTAAAAAAAAGAAAAAATAAAATAAAATAAAATAAATAAAAAAATAAAATAAAATAAATGTAGCAAGGTGCAGTAGCTTACACTCACACCTGTGGTACCAGCTTTTTGGGAGGCTGAGTTAGAAGAACTGCACATTTGAGGCCAGCCTGAGCAACTCATGGAGATTCTATCTCAAAATAAAATATAAAAAGGGCAGGGGGTGTTGTTAAATGTTGGAGTGTTTGTCTAGTACATGCAAGGTCCTGATTCAATCCCCAGCACCTCAAAATAAGTGCTTGCCTCACGCATGTGATGCCCTGGGTTCGATCCTTAGCACCACGTAAAAATAAATAAACAATAAAGATATTGTGTCCATCTATAAATAAAAAATGTTAAAAAGACATGAAGTGGCTACATGTTTTTTTTTTTAAATCCAACAATATGCTTCCTATAAAATATTCTATTTAGTCCATTTCTCTTGTCATAACAAAATACTTGAGACTGGTTAATTTACAAAGAAATGAGGTTTATTTAGCTCACCGTTCTCCAGGCTGTGAAGTTTAAGATCAGATGTCTGTATCTGATGAGGTCTCGTGTGGTGTAACAACATGGCAAGAAGAAAAAGCAGAAGGGTAAGCCAACATGTATAGAAGACAGAAACAGGGTCTGAGTTCCCAGAATAGCTGTTTCCTATTTTAAAAAATCATTCCACTGATGAGAGGTCTGTCCACATAACACAAACACCTCTCACCACATCCCACCTCCCAACAGTGCCTCAGTGAGAAATTAAGCCTCAACATAAATTTTTGGTGGGGCAAACCATAGCAAACTAACTTTGCCTTTAATATAGTTTGAAAGTGAAAAGATGGAAAAGATACTCCATGAAAATGGAAATGAAAGAGCAGATACAACTATTCCTCTATCAGATATCAATACTGTAAGTCAAAAACTGTAAAACCAGCCAGGAACAGTGGGCATGCCTGTAATCCCAATGACTCAGGAGGCTTAAAAGTTCAAAGCCAGCCCCAGCAATTTAGCACGACCCTGTCTCAAAATGAAAAATAAAACAGGCTAGGGATGTGGCTCAGTGGTTAAGTAACCCTGAGTTCAATCCCAGGTACCAAAAACAAAACTAAACTAAATTCAAATTAGACCAAGAAAATAATTATATAATGATAAGTGGATAAATTCATGTAGAAGATATAACAATTATAGGTCTATGGTACATCTGACATCAAAGCAACTAAATATGAAAAGCAAAATTAATAGTTCTAAAGAGGGAGGGATGGATGGACAAAGAAGAAGAAAGAATTCATCAATAGATGAACAGATAAAATGTGGATTTTCAATGAATGAACAGATAAAGAAAATGTGGATTATATCCACTATAGAACATTATTCAGCCTTAAAAAAAGAAAGACATCCTATCATTTGCAGCACAGTGGACAAACCTGGAGGACTATCATCTTATGTGACACCAAATGACAATTGCCACATAATATTGCTTATATATGGAGTGTTAAAATATCAAATTCATAGAAACAGGGTAAAATAGTTTTTACTAGATGCTAGGAGGTGGTGGGACCAGGGAGATGTTGTCAAGGGACAAAAAATTTCAGTTTGACAGGAGGAATAAGTTCAGAAGATGTACTGTACTTCATGGTAATGACAGGAGCAATATATTCTATATTTGAACATTGCTAGAAAAGTATATTTTAAGTGTTATCACCATTAAAAAATACATAAGGTAACATATGTTAAGTGGCTGGATTTTGCCATTCTGGAATGTACACGTATCAAAACATTATGTTGTTTATATAAATTTATGTAATTGTTATTGAAAAACTTGGTTATAGGGTTGGGGTTGTGGCTCAGTGGTGGAGTGCTTGCCTCGCATGTGTGAGACCTGGGGATCGATCTTCAGCACCACATAAAAAAATAAATAAAAATATATTAAAGACTTGGTTATAATTCGATGTACTAGTCTATTTTCTGAAAGATTTTATTTTGAAAAAACCATGCCACACCAATTTAAATTTCTTAAAATGAGATCTCAACAACATAGATTATATCAGAGCACTACAAACATCTTGTATCATTGCTAAGTATGATTAAAGATTCAGAGAAACTACATAAAACAAGGGAAAAGAGGGTGGCTTTCTATAACAGGAAAAAAGCATTTTAAAACCGACAGACTTACAAGAAAAGCAAAGACATCTTAATCATTGAGATATACATATCATTATTTTTTATGGTCCCCATGTGAAAATGCTTAATGCTGTCAAGGTATGTCAGAAGTTTGCAGGAAATGAGCCCATAGTAAGTCTCAAACAGTGAGCATTCTTTCCCATCATTAATTTCCACCCACGCCAGGGATATTTCAGCATCTTTAGTGTCAGAGGATGTAAAAATGAACTTATAGCAACATCTGTTGTATCTGATGTGTCTTTTTCCAGAAAATCTTGAACTGTGGATGGGTATAAGTCCAACGATCTTAGCACAAATCCCTACAAACACATCAGCAGGCACCATAATGGGTACTTCTTTGAAAACCACATACATCATCCGAGCCACATCTTGGGACATCACAAAAGCTTTACCGCTGCAGTAATCCGGGTAGTATTTTTGTGAATACTCACTAAGAGGAACAAAGTTTTGGCTACCAGGGTCTCTGTTGGGTGTATCCTGATGGACAACTTTTCCTACATAGATATTTTCAAGGTGTTCCTTTAGATTAAGAAGATGATCTACCAAGCTTGGCAGAGTGACAAACATCTCTTCATCAACTTTGAGAATGAATAGGGCATTAGGGCAGAATGTCACACCCCACAGGGTCATTGTGATGATCTTCAGGGTTTGGTTCTCAAAACTGTCCAAGAAGATTCCTTCGATTATATCATTATTCTTGTGGGATTCTTTGTCTATCTCTCTCTGAGTGGTTACCATGACAGGCATTCCCAAAGCAAACAGTGTGAGAATGGGGTGCCCTTGGACACTGCTCACATTACCCCAGGTTTTTCTGATGAGTTCCCTTCTTGTTCCATTTCCTGGGCTACTGAAGATAAGAGAGAGCAAAAAAATGTTCTTCCCTTTGCAGATATCCGACTGGCTCAAGACATAGTATTTGGAAGGATTACTTCTTAGAGGTTCCATATTCAGTTTTCTTGCCTTCTCTTTAATATCAAGAACTTTCACATCTACATGAGGCAAAGAATGCAGAAAATATTCTTCTACAAAGCCCCAAAAAGCAAGGCATGAAACAGTATGACATTAAACAGAATGAAGCACCACTGGTGAGTTCAAAGTCTGCAGAATGTCACTTGAATAAGAAAAGGGTACATGGTCACTCAAGCTTCATCCCCATTCTTGGTTTGCTACCAGTGAACCCTGTAGGGACTTTTTTCATGGTATTGGGGATTGAATCCAGAGGCACTTTCCTCCTGAGCTACATCCCCAGCCCTTTATTTTATTCTATGTTCAATTTTGAGACAGGGTTGCTAGATTGTTTAGGGCCTCACTAAGTTGTTGAGGTGGCCTCCAACTTGCAGTTCTACCTCAGTCTCTCGAGTTGCTGGGATTACATGTGTTTGCACCACTGCACCCAGCTCTATGGATTTCTTATAGCACTTAGCAGTACACTCTACGATAAGTGTTTATTATTTATCCTATTCTCTGACTGTTCTACTAGATTGTGGTCCCCTGGACAGCTCTCTCTTCTCCAGTGCTCTAAGTCCATGTTAGGCACAAATGAGACACAGAATGAGATGTCACTTAGTTGTTCTCTTCCTTATTTGGATAAAAGCCTACTTATTAGACCAAGAAGCTGTGTTAGACGCTGGGGATTGCAAAGAAGAACCAGACACAGAAATGTGGATATTACGTAACAAGTGGCATCATTGTGATTTAAAAAAACCTATAGGAAAATATCTGATGTTCTTGAATGGAAGGACTTGGATCAGTTTCTTCTCTTAATTACAAAGGTCAAGGGCTATTTTTCCATGAAGTGGTTGCTTTTCTTGGCCATCACACAGTAATATTTATCAAACATTTACATTCTTCTACTATGACTTTCCAATTTAATCTGATTCTGAATCAGAGTCTGTTTTGACAGTGTCTCCTAATCCATCTGGTTTCTATCAGGATGGGTAGATTCCCACTATCTGCATGGCACCTCTTCAAAGGTTTAGGATGGACATGTGCCAAACTTACTTCACCTCAGTGGAGGAGATAAAAAATTTCCATCTGAAAGGGAATCTGCAAAATCGTAATATAACTAAGGAACAGTAAAGGAATTAAATCTCTATTCATTGGAGCTTTGATCAACAAAGCTTTCCATAATAATAGTTAGCTCTTACCGAGCACTTGTTGTGTGCCAGACATTGTGCTAAGCTTTTTATGTCTTAACTCATTTAGCCCCAGTAAATAGATAGGTCATTTTAAAAATTAAGCTGAGTATCTGAACAGTTTAGTTATTTCCTCAAGAACACACAATGAGCAAGGGCTTGGGGTAATACCCATGATCTGAAATCAAATTTGTCAGATTCTAAAACTTACTCTTTTTTTTAATATTTATTTTTTTTAGTATTTGGCGGACACAACATCTTTGTCTGTATGTGGTGCTGAGGATCGAACCCGGGCCACACGCATGCCAGGCGAGCGCGCTACCGCTTGAGCCACATCCCCAGCCCCTAAAACTTACTCTTAATCATTGGAGAATCCTGACTCCTTTCTCTCCTAGCCCATGACCACTAAATAGAAAAACAAAACAAACTTCTAAGAGCATAATCTGAACTCCCTTCCCTTTTCTCAGTGCAGATTTACACATAGAAAAACTTCAACTTTTTCAGAGCCTATTTTTAACAGATATCAAATGTTTCAAAGATCATTGGAAACTTACCTGCATGTTGTTTGTGAACAATATTAGGGCTGTGGAAGTTACTGAGTCCAGACGCTGTGTGTCCAAATGTATCTCAGGATCACTCCAGTCTAACAGCAACTGCAGTAAAGTACTTTGTGCCTCAAACTTTAAGGATAAGGTTTCTTGCCAATCAGCCTGAGCTTTTGTCCCAGAATACCTGCTGCCTGCATAGGAGAGTGAGTGCTGATCACGTTACGGGTAGAGTAAATCTAGGACAAAGAATAGAAAAAGCAAACCTCTTCAAGTGCTTCCAGTCCTGTGTATCTCATGAAACTGACTCCTTGTCTCATGCTGAGTTCCTGGTAAAAAACTTCAACATCACCTCTCCACAGCATCATTGACCAAGGAGAAATATTGTACAGTGGTTTCTCGAGTGCAACTCAAAAAACTAAACCTTAGGAATAATGCCCACTCCCTGGTATATGCACATATGCTAAAACTGTTTGAAACATTAAGGAATACTTGTCATCCCTACTGGATTTATTTGTGTTTCGTCACCAAAGAAACATCAAATAGTGTGGTCTGGTGAATCTTTTTATTTATTTTTAGCACCGGAGATTGAACCACATCCCCAGCCCTTTTTAAAAAAAATTTTTTTAGAGACAGGGTCTCACTGAGTTGCTTAGGGCTTCGTTAAGTTGCTGAGGCTGGCTTTGAACTCACAGTCCTCCTACCTCAGCCTCCCAAGTCTCTGGGATTACAGGTATGCTCCACCATATCTGGCTGGTCTGGCCAATCTTATTGAGAGAAAGATTCTGAATTGTTGGTATCAGCTATGCAAGAACTTTGCTAAATCATTTAAAAATTACCTCCCCTAGGAAGTTTATCTCCAAATAAAAAATATCATATAGCTCATTTTAGCCAAAATGAGGAAACTAAACATTTAATGTTTGCCATTTTCTTAGAGCATGTAGGAATTATCCTAAACACCATTTCTACTGGTAAGTTTATTTCAAGAAAAGAAATACCAGTCAGCATATTTGCATGTTCCTGTCACAAATGCAGTTGCATTGAGCACTGTGTTCTCATACCAGGCTGTATTTTATCTTTTTTTTACTACCTGACACAGGAGTTTTTGTAATTATTTGGCTAGGAATAGCTTCTAAAAGTTGGCTGTTTTTGATCAATTATCATGCATTCTTGGAAATTGTTACCACGGGGGAAAATCTAACCTAAAAATTCAAATGAAAAGGAAGTTTTACATATATTAAATTTAATAATTAAATGGTTCTTTTAAGTATTTAACTAAATATGAATACCATTTTGCAATTTTCTTTTTCTTTTTTCAAAGTCATAAGTTTTGCTCCTCAATCTTCTCTGGGCTCGAATTTACAGAGTATGGATATTTTGTATGTGAGGGATTCAAACAAGATTATTTCTGGATGGGCTCCATTTGAAATTTTCAGTTTGATTTATCAAACTTCTACCTTAATGGCTTTGAGACTGCTGCAAAGAGATATTGATGCTTGTTTTTCTTTTATGACCTCCCTTTCCTAGAGGTTATTCAATTTGTATATCCATCTCTTGCTATATGTCTTTTAATGTTGTCACCAGTCACTGTCTGGCTTACAAGTCTTCAGTGGCTTCCTATTGTCTACCACATATTGTTGGTCTCTTGTGCCCTGACAGTGAACACCCTACACTTGGCTTTTATCCCACATGATTTTTATTTCCCATGTCTCAAGTACTCTAAATGGTATCAGGATGCTTGGAACTTTGGATATGTGGCTACATAAACTTAAATTTACTACAAATAAATAAATTAGAATGTCTTTCCTCAGTTACATTAGGCACTTTTCATGTGTTCAGTAGCTACAAGAGGTTAGTGACTGCTTTATTGAATAGCACCGAGAGGACATTTCCTTTATTTCTGAGGGTCCTCTTGGACAGTGCTGGTATAAAATGCATGTGAATGTATTTGTGCACATGTGCATGCCTGAGTGTATGCCTGGGTGGGGATAACTTGTGCTCTGAAGTGGATTTGAGTTGAAATACAAAAAAAAAAAAAGTGTTTAGAAGTGTGTAGCACTTGGAATAGTTTTAGTTCTTTTCCTTTTATTTTTTAAAAGAAGAAGTTTATTTGGGTCATGGTTTCAGAGATTCAGTCCATGGTTGGACGACTCCATTGCTCTGGGCCTGAGATGAGGTAGAACATCATGGTGGAAGGACGTGGCAGAGAAAAGCTGCCTGGCTCATGACAGCCAGGAAGCAGAGAGAACTTGAACTTGAGTAAAGAGATAGGGATAGTATAATCCCCAAGGCTTACAGTAGGCCACCCCTACCTGCCTACAGTGACCACACATTAATCTATTAAAATGATTAATCCACCATGGATTAATCCACTGATTAACTTACAGTTCTCATAATGTAATCATTTCACCTCTGAACATTACTGCATCGTCTCACATATGAGCTACCAAGGGACAGCTCATATCCTAATCATAACATCCTGGCCCTGGTCCCAAAAAGCTTATGCCCATACCACAATAAAAAATACATCTAGCTCCATTTCCAAGAATACCCATAGTCTTATGAGTTCCAGAATTGCCCAAAAATCCAAGTCCAATATCTCATCTGAGACTCAAGGCAAACTCTTGACTGTGAACCTCTGTAGAGATCAAAACCAAGTTACATATGTATAATATATAATGGCACAGAGTAAATATTCCCATTCCAAAAGTGAGAAATAGGGACATAGGAAGAAGAGAAGGGGCCAAAGTAAGACCAAAACCCAGCTGGATAATCAAGTTCTGTGGCTCCATGTTCAGCATCTAGGGTACATGGCATTGTGATGTACTCTCCTAAGGGCTTGTGTAGCTTTGCCCCATGGCCTTGCTGGTTGCAGCCCATGTGGCCCCTCTCTTATTTCTGCTTCATTTATGCAGCTTTCCTCAGCAAATGTTTCAAGTTATTGACATCTCTTAATCTCAGGGGTCTCCACTACAGGTTGGCTTCCTTCTGACATCTTCATACATTGTCCTCTCAGAGACTGCATGCAGGAACTCTGAACCTGCAACACTTTGCCCAGCCTTCCAGCCCCTTTCTTCTAATCTCAGTGAAAGCCTTCATTACCCCCTAACTACAGTATCCTGAATTTCTGCAGAACCAGTGCCATGTAGATGACACCAAGGTCTGCTTCCATCTTAAGCAGTAGCCAGGCCTCCTGGGATCATAGCTAAAGCAGCTTGTGAATGCCTGAGCATGATGAAACAACTTCATTGGCCCTCCATGCAAGCAGGGTGCCCTCATGGTCTCTGCTCAAAGAAATTTTTACTTTTATACCCTTGAGCCTGTGATGGGTAGAGTCTTGATAATTCCTAAGATGCCCTCAAGCTATCTTTCTTATCATTTCTGTGCAGATTACTTAGCATCTCTTTAGTGGCTATAAGCTCTTCAATCACCACAACTTTCTTGGCCCTAGTTTTACATTCATTTTTCTGACCAAATTGCAAGTTTTTCAATTTTTTTTTTTGTGGCCGGGTTGGTGGGGGGGATTGAAGTCAGGAACATTTGACCACTGAGCCATATCCTCAGCAAGGCCTCCCCCCTCCATTGCTGAGGCTGACTTTGAACTCTTGATCCTCCTGATTTTTCAAATCTTTTTCCTGTTTTCTGCTCCTGATTATCACAGTAAACTTGACCCAAAACTGTCATGAATATCCATATCACTGCCTGAATGCTGTGCTGCCTTGAAATTGCCTCTTCCAGATTAACAGGTACATCACCTTTAAATTCAGCCTCACAGAAAGTCTCAGGACACAGGCAAAATGTAGATAATTTCTGTGCCAGAATTTAACATGAATGGTTCCTTAGAACAGCATGGTAAGAGGAAAGATGCTCAGTTCATTATAGCCAGCAAACAAGAGATTTGGTTCTTGACACTAAATATTTGCAAACTTTTCAACTTCATTCAGTCCTTCAGAGGATGACTGGATGCTATATTTACTCTTCAAACGAGGAGTAATTACTTCAGTTTGAGTAACCAGTTTAAGTGTTGTAATTCCAATCTATGTAATGTGACTGCCCCCTTGCCAAGCTTTATTTTCTCCATAGGTTTGTCCCATGCCTGCTTGATTATTTATATCTTCCTGCTTCTACTAGATGTAGGCCTCAGGTGGTCAGGGATTTCTGTGTTTTTTGTACCCTAACCTATCTCCTTGAACAATGTTTGGGTTATAATAGCTGCTCAAGGGATTGAATTTGGACACATCTCAACTTAGCCACAGCTGCCTCTCTCCAGTGGATTGAGACTATTAAGAAAAACTGTGGCTGAGTGCAAGATAAGGCTGAGTAAGGGACATCAAACTCTGGGCAAATCTGGATGTTCCGCAGGAAACCGAAGATACCGTCTAGCCTCCGCTGCACTATAAACCAGGCGAGAGCCCCACGGCGTACCCCGCATTCCTGGCTCACCCCTTTCCTTCCCATCTCCCCTTTCGGGCGGGGCCGGAAGTGCAGCCGCTTCCGCCGGGCGCCGGGGGACAGCGGGACGCGCGGAGATGACGCGAGCAGCACCGGAAGCCGCTCCCCAGTGAGGCTGCGGACCCAGAGCGGCGGCCGCAGGTCCAGGTCTGTGTGCGAGGCGGGGCCCATCAGGGAGGGGGCTCTCTGCTGCCCGTGCCTCTGCTGACCAGCGGTTCCTCCGGCTGTTTTTCTCTCCCTGCAGGCGCCATGGCTGCGGAGCGGACCCGGCCGCTGCGAGGCTCTGGCGGCCCGAGCGCGCCTACTCGGTGTGAGCCCGGCGCGAGGTCCCGGGCCCCGGGGCGCTCGCTCAGGTCAGTGTCGCGCGAAGCATGGCTCCGGGAGCCGGGGACCTGGGAGCTACTAATCAGCTCCGGGATCTGGAGTTTATTTTAGAGATGGGAAAATTAGGTCTGGGAGCTCCTGCCTCCTAGTTCCTCAGTTTCCTAGGTGCTAAATGAGATAACTGAAGTCCCAGGGCTACCAGGAGTTGGAAAGATGAGGAAGTGTGACGAGGTGATTTATGAACTATAAGCCGTTGTGGTAATATGGGGGACTGCGCCATAATTGTGGGTATGCCATGGAAACAGGTGTGTATGTGTGGTGCCTCTTGGAAAAAAAGCAAAGATAATAATATTCTAAGTAACAATGGTAGCTGGCATTTATTGTGTGCTTAAAGTGCGCCAGGTTCTATACCAAATGTTTTTTTGTGTGTGTGCTTTATCCTGCTTAAATCCTCACAAACCTGAGTTTATGGGTGTGAAATGCTGTTAGTGGCCGCTTGTTTTTACAAGTAAGGAAACTGGACTTGAGGTAGGTGGAATGATTTGTCCAAGGTCACTTGGTAGCAAGTGGAGTTGGAGAGCCCTTATTTATAGGAGTAAAAGGAACCTCTCCCTTTCCTCATCTCGCCTCTCTGGAGGCAGCAGTATTATTATTTTCTTAAGTGTACAAGATGTTTTACACATGTGTAAGTTTTTAGGCTAATGAACATTTTCAAAGCCCCCCCCCCCTTTTAAAAACTGCTTGATAGGAAAAAAGAGGGAAGAGGAAGCCTTCTTCTTAACATATGTCTGGCTTTTATTCTCTACTGGGCCAGGTCCTGATGGAGTAGAAGAGGAGAAAACATTCACACTGTTTTATCTAGAATGTGCTGTCTTTAATAAGGTCTTGGAGTGTAAATTTGGTTTTGCTTGGGAAGGGTGGAAACTGGTCAGGATGTTGAGCTTGATACTTTCTATGCAATTCTGGAAATGCCACTCCATTTCTTAGGCCATAACTTTCTCATTTGTTAGGTAAGGACAATAATATTGACACCTTTTATGAACTTGTGAAGATCAAGTGGGGTAATGTTTATGAGTACTACTTCAGTCTTTGAAGCCAGTTTAAATGAGAGAGTTGCTTAAGGGAACAGAGAAAATTAATTGCAGATCCAGAGATCAAACCCAGGTCTCAACTCCCAAGTTAGGAATCTTTTCAGCACAATATGTATTTCCTCAGAGCTTTGTGATTGTTAATATTAAAGTCAGAAGGGCAAGTTTAATGTTGAGTTTGAGGTGGGGAAAATAAGTGTTAGACAGCAGAGGATGTGGGTAGGGGAGAAGAGGAAAAAATACCTAGTGAGCAATTTATAGCCTCAACTCAGTAACTACCCTTAATTATAAAATTAAACCCAGGAAGTTTGAGTCCTTACATTTTTCTTCCAGGTATTAAGAGAAACTTTGTGATAAGATAAGGTTGGGAGGGATGTCAGTGGTCATGTCATTCCAGCCTCAGTGCCACAAAAAGGAATCCTTTCCAGATGTTCATAGTAATGAGATTAATAAAAAGTACTATTTGAGTTATCCTAAGTTGGGCACTATGCCACACATCTCCCTGCTTTATTTCTTATTCTCAAAATCCTGAAGTTGAATAGTATTTTGCATTTCACAAATGACAGAATTGAAATTTAGAAGTTAGTTGAACATTTCCATGATCACATAGGAAGTGGCTGAATCAGTGAAAAATTTGACTCCAAAGCATTTTCATTTATCCCATTCTGCCTTTGTCTGTATCTAGCTGTCCAGATTATTCACAGTAATGGGAAACTCACTACTCTGGAGGTGGTTATTCCATTGTTGGAAAGCTTTGATGATTTAAAAGCTCCTCCTCCTGTTGAATTGAAATTCTATTTCCTGAGGTTTCTCCCCGGAGACCTTGTGCTACCAGTTCATGATATTCCTAAAGGCACTGTAAAAGAGTTCAGTTTAGACCTATGACCTTAAGGAAGTTCCTTCCAAAGTTAGTTAATTCTTTTAAAAAATTAAAAATCTGTGGCTTGTTTGTTTTGTTTGTGGTGCTGAGATAAATTGGTGTTTTTAACAGTACATTCCACAGAGTTAATGAAACCTACTTTATTTAACAAAACACAAAAAACAAAAACCTTTTTCATAAGAATTGGAGGTGAAGAACTAGAAAATAGCCTCCGTAGGTGTTGAACAGTAACGTAATATAAGAGCTGGACCAAAAAGTTCTTTTCAGGGCTTAGGAGAATATATAAATATGTACATCTTAGACATGATGGGGGCTTTTAAAATAAAGGTGCTCACTGGAAAGTTTATGGGCACATTACTTTGGCCTGTTGTAGGATTGCTCTTAAATATTCATGAATGTTAAGAACCTGATGATGTTTTAATGATTATTTTCGATTTGCCTTGTGGCCATTTAACTCAGAAATGTAAGCAGATGTGTGTCATAGTGTGTATGCATGTGTGGGTAGATGTGGTGAAGGAAGTCCCTCTACACTTTACTGTAAACAACAAAAAAAGATACCAAAGCATGTGTTTTTTTTTTTTTTTTTAAAGAGAGAGAGAGAGAGAGAGAGAGAATTTTATTATTTATTTCTTAGTTCTCAGCGGACACAACATCTTTGTTTGTATGTGGTGCTGAGGATTGAACCCGGGCCGCACGCATGCCAGGCGAGCGCGCTACCGCTTGAGCCACATCCCCAGCCCCAGCATGTGTTTTTAATTGATCATATTAATTAAGTAGCTGTTGTGACAATGTGGGGATCCCTCCAAAAAGGATTGTTCTAGAAGGTTGCTAGGATACAGAGGAAGAAGAGGGCTTGTTATGTTGTAATAAGTTGATAAAACTTGATGTGAACTATTTTTGGCAACCAAGTTATCTTTTATAAATTAATACATCCTTTAGCTCAAATCCTTCAGCTTTAAGAATATTATCTTGAAGTCCAATCACAGTTACAGGAACCAAAACTATTCTATAGCAGATGTGACTGATGTGAACTAATAAGTCACTATTTTTTTGTCTGAATACATTCTTGCCAAATTTGATATTGGAAATGTGTTTACTCACCTTATATTAAAGTTGGAAGATGAGATCTGGCTTTTTGTGTAGTTGTGATCTAGGTGATTTTTCGGAAAGAAATTTATTTCCTTTTTCAGTTATTATGGACATAAATTTTAAAAATTAGAGGTCAGTCTTGTAGGAAACTAATCAGATTAAAAGGCTTTTTAAAAAAGTCCTGTGGAGCTGGACACAGTGGTGCACACCTGTAATCCTAGCATCTTGGGAGGCTGAGGCAGGAGGATTTCAAGTTATAGGCTGGCCTAGGTAACAAAGTTGAGACCTACCCAGAGTTCAAAGTCAGCCTTAGCAATTTAGCAAGGCCCTAAGCAATTCAGTGAGACCCTGTCACAAAATAAAATATAAAAAAGGGCTGGGGATGTGGCTTACTGGTTGAGCGCCCCTGGGTTCAATCCCTGGTATTTAAAAAAAAAACCCTATCACTCATCTAATAGTACATGTCCAATCTTGGGGATGAGGTTTGTTTGTTTGTTTGTTTGTTTTAAGTTGGTTTGCTCTATTTTCTTGTTCTCTTTCCATTAGTTTAGTACACATTATGATGAGGGAATTGATGCCGATTGATACTAATGCAGGATACTTTAAAATTCTTTTGACCCATTTAGCCTTGGAACAATTTGTCATTCTCCCAAAAGGAAAAATGGTATAATCGGATACTGTCCCCCCAGATCTTGTCACCAGGTTGTGGTTCTTCTGGTTATCACTGACTTAAGATAGACAACTGGGTGTACTGATCTTGAGAGCACTGCCTTCCATTCTGTTCTGCTCTTTTACTAGCTCTGTGAGTATAGGCAAGTAATTTATCTTTTGTGACCTGTAGTTTTCTCATCTGCAAAGTGAAGATGGTGATAACTGTTTGTTTGTTTTAAGCATCAAGATTATTATTTTGGGGGCTGGGGATGTGGCTCAAGCGGTAACGCGCTCGCCTGGCATGCGCGGGGCACTGGGTTTGATCCTCAACACCACATAAAAATAAAATAAAGATGTTGTGTCCACTGAAAACTGAAAAATAAATAAATAAATAAAATAGATTATTATTTTTTGTTTTTGTGTTTTTGAGATGGGGGGGGGGCAGGTCTCAACTTTGTTACTGAGGCCAGCCTATAATTTGGAATCCTCCTGCCTCAGTCTCCCAAGGAGCTAGGGTAACAGGCGTATGCCACTGTGCCCCACAGTATCAGCATTATCAATTTGCCTTATTTGTGCAGGCTTCTAGGACCCTCATGGGTTTCTGGCACACATGATTAAGACTTGTCAGTAGCTCATCTGAGGCTTATAGAAACAGACTGTGTAATTCATGTTCTAACAGGTAGTTCCAAAAAGGAGTTTGAGGAGCCAGAATGTCTGAGGCACATAACTTACTTCATCTGTGTGTATTTTTTTCTTCATACCTTTTTGCCTGGACATCTATTGCAAAAGCAAGCAGTCAGTTCTGTGGTTTTGGTGACAGGTTAAGTTAAACCTAGCAAGATAACTAATGTCTTAGGTTACTGCTCCAGAGACTTGCTTTCTGGTTGTCTATTTTTATGATGCTTATTTTTATGATTTTAGTGCTCAAATAAAGTGTATTAAGGAATTCATTAAGGAAGTAATTTTATAGTAGCTCTGATACAGGGATGTATTATAGAATACATTGTTTCATTATGAATGAATATTTGTAAGTCTTTTACTGTGATAATGCATGTAGCATGTGCTAGACTTCAAAAGGAACAAGTCAGACACATCAGCCTGTTTCACTGATTTATGTTTCAGAGATAATGATTTGTTAAAATGTTTTCCCAAATGTATTTTCTTTTATGTGCATGGAAGAGTTTTAAGGTGAATATGGTACATAACTGTAAAATTGTAGTAACTAAGCATAAAGTTGTAATGCTAAATTTTTTACATTAATTTTAATACTTCATTTGTTAGCAGTCTTGCTTGAATGGTCTTTTTGAACAGAACTAATACAATATTTTGATGTGCCACAGGTAAATTTTTCCATAACCTTATGGAGAGAAAGGACTTTGAGACATGGCTTGATAACATTTCTGTTACGTTTCTTTCTCTGACGGACTTGCAGAAAAATGAAACTCTGGATCACCTGATTAGTCTGAGTGGGGCAGTCCAGCTCAGGCATCTCTCCAATAACCTGGAGACTCTCCTCAAGCGAGACTTCCTCAAACTCCTTCCCTTGGAGCTCAGTTTTTATTTGTTAAAATGGCTTGATCCTCAGACTTTACTCACATGCTGCCTCGTCTCTAAACAGTGGAATAAGGTGATAAGTGCCTGTACAGAGGTGTGGCAGACTGCTTGTAAAAATTTGGGCTGGCAGATAGATGATTCTGTTCAGGACGCTTTGCACTGGAAGAAGGTTTATTTGAAGGCTATTTTAAGAATGAAGCAACTGGAGGACCATGAAGCCTTTGAGACCTCATCATTAATTGGACACAGTGCCAGAGTGTATGCACTTTACTATAAAGATGGACTTCTCTGTACAGGTAAGATATGCTGGTTGTTGTTTTTGTTTATTTTATCTTAAAATACACTGCTCAAGCTTGTGAGGGTCAGGTGTTGATTATGTCAGCTATCTGAAATGGCATATTCCTCCTAGACTCTGAGTATATTGTCCACCCCTCTTTATCTTCTTTCCCTCTGTAGAAGACAATCATTTTTATAAGGTTTAATGAAAGGGGAAAAAAAAAAAAAAAGCTTCAGACTTTCTTCTAAGCATAAGGTGAATGAAAAAGCTATAGATTTTCTTTTCTATATTTTTCTTCCATGTATAGTCCTCCATGTTGGTTAATTCTGCTTCTTTTACTCTTAAGTGATTTGGCAGGGAGGGTGGGTGGGAAAGGAGACAGTAGGTGAAAAAATTGGTATCTAACTATTCAAGGAACAAGTCAGACACATCAGCTTGTTTCACTGATTTATGTTTCAGAGAAAATGATTTGTTAAAATGTTTTCCCAAATGTATTTTCTTTTACATGCATGGAAGAATTTTGAAGTGAATATGGGACATTAACTGTAAAATTGTAGTAACTAAGGATAAAGTTGTAATGCTAAATTTTTTATATTAATTTTTGATACTTCATTTGTTAGCAGTCTTGCTTGAATGGTCTTTTTGTACAGAACTAATAAAATACACAGGTTAATTTTTTCAGTAGTTAGATCATTTTGGATGAATTATTTCCTTGTCAATAAAAAATATGGGAAAGGAGGATTTTCTTCCTTGTTCTAAAATCCTGTGATTTTAAGAATTGGAAGTTGAAAGTTTGGACATAGGAATGAATTGTGTACTTTTAAACTAGGCAATTAAGTGACTTTATATAACATATAATCATCAAAATTTGGAACTTTGTGTACTTTTGTGTATTAATGTTGGATTATAATGGGTATGTGTTTCTCCAAATAGTTTTAATCTCTGCCCACATTTTAGGCAACACATTTTGACAGGCAATGTAAATAATTCTTAGGCAGTGTTTATAATCGCTCTAGGCAGTTCTTATTAATGATCCCGATTGTATTGTATAAGGATACTTGGTGTTCTTTTTCTAATTTCTACACGTGTGTGTGTGTGTGTGTGTGTGTATTTTTTAAGTTGTCAGTGGGTCTTTATTTATATGTATTGCTGAGAATTGTACCCAGTGCCTCACACATGCTAGGCAAGCGTTCTACCACTGAGCCACAATCCCAGCCCTTATCCAGGATAATTTCTGACAAAACATTTGTACATTACCTAAATTATAGAGTTGTCACTTTTAATAAGTATTATGAATTGTTCCTCTGTGGAAATATATCATTATTTAGCTATTTCCATGTTAGTGTATATTCAGGGTTTTTTTTTTTTCCTCCTATTTTTATGAGTATCTTTACATTACTTTTATTCTCCTGAATTCTTTATTTGGAACAGAAGCTGAAAAGTAGAATTACCAGGTCCAGAAGTCTGAGTGATTTTATAGTTCCACTTAGTGACTTTGCAGATATACTGAATTGATACCATGTACACAGCAAATTTTAAATAACTTGCCCCTCTTTTAGTCTCACCAGATACAGTTTTAACTTTAAAAAAATTTTTTTTTAGTTGTAGATGGACACAATATCTTTATTTATTTCTATGTGGTGCTGAGGATCGAACCCAGTACCTCCCACTTGCTAGGCAAGTGCTCTACCATTGAGCCACAACCCCAGCCCATACCTTTATTTTGTTTATTTTTTTATGTGGTGCTGGGGGTCAAACCCAGGGTCTCACGTGTGCTAGGCAAGCACTCTACCACTGAGCCACAGCCTCGGTCCCCTTTAACATTTTTAATAGTTAAGAGAATGTAACTTCTCAAGGTTGTTTTAAAATTGCATTACCTTATGGATGTATATTTTCCCACATGGTAATGTATTCTTTGAAATGTCAGACACCTTCCAGTTTTATAAAGTATGCATTTGATTTAAGGCAGTGGTTTGATTTGTCATTTGTAAGCATTAAGTTATTTCATGCTTACATTATTCTCCCTGTCTTATAAGCCTGATTGTTGGAGCAATATCATCTGTATCTATGTACTTTGATGTACTTTTCCAGTATGGTGATGGCTCTTCCATTTCTTTTTTGCCTCACCATTTATGGTAGGTATTTTTAAAGGATTAAAATGCTGTATTGCCTTCCACTTACAAAAATGTTGACTGTTGACTCATTGTGTCACCGCCACTCCAGCTTTAGAAGACTATTCTTCTTTCATCATACTTTATTTTATTTATTTATTTTTTAAAAAATATTTATTTTTTAGGTGTAGATGGACAAACACAATGCCTTTATTTTTCTTTATGTGGTGCTGAGGATCGAACCCGGGTCCCGCCCGCGCTAGGCGAGTGCTCTACCGCTGAGCCACAATCCCAGCTCCCATACTTTATTTTTTAAATGCAATAAAATAAAGCAGTAATTACTCAGAGCAGAAATCAATGGGAAACAGTTCCCTGAATTCTCTGTTGGGAAAGTTAATATCTACAGTAAATACACCTAGCCCTGCTCTCTCCCACCTTCATCCCTGTGCAAGGCAAGTATACTACCATTGAGCTATATCCTTATCACCCAAACCTATATTTTAAAATTAGTTTCTTAAGTGTGCCTATATATTAATGTTATTCTTTTTTTCTGATTAAATTCACCAGGTTTGCATATTGAAAATTATGCTATAGCTGTTAAATAATCTAAAGCATATTTTTAAAATAGCAGCATCCCTGGGAGTTTACTAGTGAGAGAAGTACCTGTAGCAGAATTGTATATGTGTTTATGTCATCTTGTTTCTTAAGAACTTGCATTTTCTTTCTTTCTTTCTTTCTTTCACACGAGAGTTTATTTGTCAGAGCTGACAAATAAAGGATAGTGGAGAGAGGCAAGAGCTTGCATTTTCACTTGAATTGTGAAATCCTGAATTTGGCAATAAGTTTACAGTGACTTTTAGAGAGCAAACAATAAAGACGGTATTATAGGAGAAGAGATTTCAGAAATGGATTAGGTTTCTAGCTTTGTATATCTGGGAAGATAATAGCACTACTAACAAGACTAGAAAATGAAGGAATGAATTTGAGAGGGTAGATGGAATTCTGTTTGAGATGAACTGAATTCAGTTGCCCAATGGAATTCTCATGGTATTTGGAAATGCAGAGTCAGAGCTTTGAAGAGTACTCTGAGCTCAAGAGAAAGATTAGGAGTTCGTAACATCACAGCTATGGCTGGAGCAGTGACATTTTAAAAGGAGAGTTAGGAAAAAGACGAGCCTAGAGTGGATCCTTGTTAAGGGTGCTGAAGAGAATGAAGGAAACAAGTGTGATGAAGTGTTTCCCGGCGAATGACAGCCTGTGTTGAAGAGGTTCTGGTTTTGTTTATTCAGTTGGTCACTAGAGTCACATACCTCAGAGGTGTTTCGAGAGCTGAGATCTGATTCTACCCGTTAAATATTTAAACTTGATAAGACAGTTTACTCCATTTGGGTCACAGTTCATTTTTCTGCCTCTCTGTTTACGTACCCTTCATTTTTTTCGTATCGTAGTACTATTTTCAGAATTGAGAGGGTTTTTTCTTTCACGAGATACAGAAGCATCCACATTTATTTCATCCTCTTTCACCTCTAGGCTACATTATTGGTGACCTCTTTCAAAAAATGTGACAGTCAGGGCAGCAAATGGGAATCCAGAGGAGAGGCCTACAATAATACCAGAAAGGGTGGAGAACAGTGGCTCCTAAAGGTTTAACCCTTAGGAGTAATCTGAACCACTATAAAATGTAACTCAACCTGGTTTTCTTTTTTGCTTTTTAAACTTCTTTAGAGTGTAAAACCAAATGACCCATTTTTCTATAAAATTAATTTAAATAATTAGTTGGGAAAATTCCTTAGTTTTTTTCTTCTCAAGCTGTGGCAGACACATAACAAAAGTTATCATTTTAAAGTGTACAGTTCTGTCTCAGTAAGTACTTTCACAGTATTGTGCAACCATCACTACCATCTAGCTCCAGAATTTTTTTGCATCTTGCTAAACTGAAATTGTACCAGTTAAACACTAATTGCCTATTCCTTCAGCCTATGGAACCTCCATTCTACTTTCTGTGAATTTGACTAATCTAGAAACCTCATCTAAGTGGACTCATGTAGTATTTGTTCTTTTGTGACTGACTGACCTTTCTTAGCATAATGTCTTTAAGGTTCCTCCACATTGTAACAATGTTAGAATTTTATTCCTTTTTAAGGCTGAATAATATTTCACTGTGTGTATGGACACACTTTAGATTTTTTCTTTCTTTCTTTCTTTTTTTTTGTATTGGGAATTGAACCCAGGGCACTTTATCACTGAGCCACATCACCAGACCTTTTCTATTTCTTGTTTTGAAACAGGTTTCTGCTAAGTTTTTGAGGTTGGCCTTGAGCTTGTGATCCGTGTGTCACCTGACCCCGTTTTTTTGTGTGTGTGTGTGTGTGTTGCTGGGGTTAGAACCAAGAATCTCGTGCATGTGAGGCAACTCTCTACCAACTGAGCTATATTCCTCCCTTTGATTTTTTTATGACCTTCTTCTTCTTCTTCTTCTTTTTTTTTTTTTTGGTACTGGGGATTGAATTCAGGGCACTGAACCACTGAGCCACAACCCCAGCCTTTAAAAAAAAAATTTATTTAGAGACAAGGTCTCACTGAGTTGCTTAGCGCCTCGCCATTGCTGAGGCTGACTTTGAACTCTTGATCCTCCTTTCTCAGTCTTCTGAGCCACTGGGATTACAGGCGTGCACCACTGCGCCCAGCTTTATATGTAGCCTCTGGTCTTGTTCCCTGCTTCAAACTGTTTTCCATAATGCAGTCATGATTGTCTATCAGAAATGTAGATAAGGTCACAGTCAAACATCTTTCCGACCCAGTGGTCCCACTTGACTTTGCCACGATTTCACAGGTCAAACTCTTTTTTAGAATCAGTGTCCAAATTTTAGGCAATTAATTTTGACAATTTATGTAAATAATTTTTAATTTTTAGGATGGTTCTAAATATTTCTTTATGAATTGGCCTCAATGCCTACTCACAAATATTTATGTAATATAGAAATACTTAATAATGGTCAATAGGTGTATACCTGGGGTTGGCAAACTGGACTGTGAACCATGTCCAGCAGAAAGGAGTGATTGCAACAGAGATTTTAGTTCACAAAGCTTAAAGTATTTACTATCTGGTCTTTCACAGAGAAAACTTTACTGACCTCTGGGGTGTGTGTGTGTGTGTGTGTGTGTGTACATATATATATATACTATTCCATTGTATATTTTATTCTTTGGTTTCATTAACTGAGTCATCGTTCAGATTTTAATTAGTAAAAACTTAGTTTTTTAAACCATGAAATCCCTTCTTCAAATATGCTAAAGCCTGACTTAAAAACCAAAGAGAAGTATAGTTGAGGAGCTGATCATGCCAGCTCCTGAGATAAGTTTGTAGAACACATGCATGTTGAGGAGCACAGTCAATCTCAGTGGAGCCTCATGTAAGACATTTTTGCTTTTTATCCCCTTATGTTTGCTGTGGACTTTTGTGCTGTTTACCACTGACTGAATTGTTTTTGCTTGTTTAGCCTTTTTGTCTTCACAAGTAGATATAAGTGCCATGAGAGCAGGAGCCCTCCCTGCTCAGAAGTCCTATAAATATATATTGAATGGATAAATATAGATACAGAAGTCCTATAAATATATATTGAATGAATAAATGAATGAAACCCCAATTGAACAGTGGAAATAAGTCAGAACCAAGTTTATCTAGGACCTAAAATGATTGCCTGCTCTAGCTCCTTTAGAATACAATTACAAAATGTCCAAGCTGAAGGAGATTAAACACCATCTATCTAGACTCTGCTGCCCAGCACTACTATTTCACTTTTGAGTTCTTGAGCTGTGGCTAGTCCAAACTGTGAAGTGAAATACCAGAATTCAAAAATTTAGAATGTAAAAAAATATAAAATATTTCATTTTTAACATATCGAGTTAGGTAAATAAATTACTTTCATGTCTTTAAAAAAATTTTCTAATAGGATATATTATGTATGCAGTTTATATTATATTTCTGTTGGATAGCACTGTTCTAGACCTTTGGTTCTCAAAATGTTGCTGATAAATTAGAATCACCTGACAAACTCAAGATGATTGCACTTCATTTTAGATACTCTAAACTAAAACTCTATGAAGATAGGGCCCTGCTTTTGTGTGTGTGTGTGTGTTCATTTTATCCAGTGCTGGAGATTGAACCCAAGGCCTCTCTCTTGCTAGGCGAGTGCTCTAGCACTGAGGTATGCCCCAGACTCCTGCTTTTGTTTAAAGCTCCCTGGATGGTTCTAATGTCTCAGATACTCATTGAGAACCTACTAACCAAGTCCAGCCCCATAAAAATAGCAAAGTGGCAATAAAAAAATTTATAAATAGCTGGTTATTACAAGCTCTAATTTGAGTCTGAAATGGGTGGTATTCCTACGCATTTTAGTGTAACTCATAGAATTTGCCAAAGTTAAAGTCATGGTCTCATTCTTTTCTGAGTGATGATTACTTTTCCACTGTCTGAAACAGTGGCTCTTAACTAAAGATGGAATTATGTCTGGCTTTATTTAGTTATTTAGCTATTTTTTTTTCAAACTAGGGATTAAACCCAGGGATGCTTAAACACCGAGCCACATACCCAGCCCATATATGTGTGTGTGTGTGTGTGTGTGTGTGTGTGTGTGTGTATCTTTTTTTTAATATTTATTTTTTAGTTTTTGGCAGACACAACATCTTTGTTTGTATGTGGTGCTGAGGATCAAACCCGGGCCGCACGCATGCCAGGAAAGCGCGCTACCGCTTGAGCCACATCCCCAGCCCATATATATCTTTTTTAATATTCATTTTCTTTTTTTAGTTGTAGTTGGACACCATACCTTTATTTTTTGTTATTTTTATGTGGTACTGAGGATTGAACCCCAGGCTTTGAATGTGCTAGGTGAGCACTCTACTTCTGAGCCACAACCCCAGGCCCCCGGCCCTCATTTTATTTTGAGACAGAGTCTTGCTAAGTTGCTTAGGGCTTCATTAAGTTGCTGAGGCTGGCTTTGAACTTGCAATTCTCCCGCCTCTTGAGATTATAGGTGTGCACTAGCATGCCTCAACTCTTTCAGAACTATTTATATAGTGCTTTCCTAGAATGTGGTATCCTGATTGTAGCAACTATGGTATCTTCTCAATGTCTTTTTTTTTTTTTTAATATTTTTTGTTATAAATGGACGTGATATCTCGATTTTGTTTATATATTTTTATATGGTGCTGAGGATCGAACCGAGTGCCTCACAGGGGCAAGGCAAGTGCTCCACCACTAATGCTACATTTCCAGCCCTCAGAAGGTCTTTTTGTCAAGTCTTTGAATTAAAAGTAAATTGTGAGATATGAGTTAATCATTAGAATTTTAAACTTAGAGAACAATGTTGAATTGTCATCATGATTAATGTAACATTTTCATCAGAGTCAAAAGAAAAAACTGATTTTTCCCACAGAATTTTAAGGGATTTCATAAGCTTTTTGTAGAGTTGCTGTGAATGGGGGTAATTTGTTCCTGTTTTTTTTTTTTTTTAAATGTTCCTTTATATATTTCAAGATGGCTCAGGAAATTAGCTGTTGGCTTTTGCAGAACTTAGCCCATGATCTAAGGTTTATCTTTGGCTTGACTTTGGACTATATTCTATCAGACAGCTCTGTCTATTCGTCATTCCTTATTTGTTCAGGACTGTTGTGTAGTGGACAAGCATGCAGGTGTAACATGCAGCCATAGGGAGTACCTACCATTACAGACTGAAATTAGAGCTTGTAATAACCAAATATTTATAAATTTTTTCAAGTGAAAGCACCAAATGATACTTTAGTTCAATACTGTAGCCTGGTAAGTTAAGGGACAGGACTAACCAAAAAGCTTAGATTCTGTTAGATTGTGCTTGATACCATTTTGGTGACTAAGCAAGTCATGTTGCCCTCTCTATGCTTTGGTTTTCTCAACCTTAAAGTCGGAGAAGGTGATTCCTGAACATTTGCCTTGAGAATACCATGATTTGGGGATTAATTGTCCTTTGCAGAGTGTTTGCTTTGTATTAACCTCCCTGCTTTTCTCTTGAAGGGTCAGATGACTTGTCTGCAAAGCTGTGGGATGTGAGCACAGGGCAGTGCGTTTATGGCATCCAGACCCACACTTGTGCAGCGGTGAAGTTTGATGAACAGAAGCTTGTGACAGGCTCCTTTGACAACACTGTGGCCTGCTGGGAATGGAGTTCCGGAGCCAGGACCCAGCACTTCCGGGGGCACACAGGGGCGGGTGGGTTGCCCTTTTTCAAGGATTTTTATAATTATTTTAGCATCTTTCTTTGAAAGCAGGAGCCACGTATGTCATATATATATTCTATATATATATATATATATATATATATTTTTTTTTTTTTTTTTTTTTTTTTTTTAATTTAACCTGCTATTTTTCACTCTTCTTAGTCACTGGAGTTATTTCCTTTTATCTCAGTTTTTTATTCCAGATTTTATTCCTTATTTGGGACGTTTTCAATAATTTTGCTTTTTCTTGTCTCATTTAAAAATTCTTCAATGTACCCTTGTGCTAGGAGGGGTAGTTGTTCCTCTCTCCTGTTTTATTTATATCCTGTTGTGCAGTCATTTTTGCTTTTATCAGATTCCATACTTCCAAACTGAGTGAGTCCTGCACTTGGAAATTCAGACCACTTTATTTATAGATTTAAGGCTGAAAATCCTTTGGAGCAATGGTGGTTCACAGATTGTGTGATCTTCACAGATTATGTCTAATTGGAGCTTGTTTGACTACCAGTGAAAGCAAGTAACCACCTAAAGATAAAAGGAATAGATGCCTGAATGCTTTTTTTTTTTCTTTTTTTTTTTTTAGTTGTTGATGGATCTTTATTTTGTTTATTTATTTATACTCGGTGCTGAGAATTGAACCCAGTGCCTCACACATGCTAGGCAAGTGCTCTACCATTGAGCCACAACCCCAGCCTGTGAATGTTTCTTAATAAAGGCATACCAGACCTATTTTGCAGAAAATTGGTCTTTTGACTATAACCTGAGACTTGAGTTCCCCGTGTTACATTTTGTTTTGGAGTTTTACGTAGAAATCATATTGAGCTATTTCCTGGAGTCTTGTGGATCACCTTCCCTCTTTCTTTCCTCTATTTATGTACTGTTTTAGCCTCTCGGGGTCATAATTTATGCTCCTAAGCCTCACGTTTATGAGCATCCTTCTGGGACTCCCTAAACAGGTTCGACCCCTCTACTTGTTCCCCATAACCTGTATTACTGTCATAACACTCATCATACAAGTAAGCATAACCTTACATCCCCATCAAACCATAAGCTCCAGAGGACAGGGATCTTGCCTGTCTTGTTCACCCTTATGTTCTGAATTCCTTACACTGTTTCTGGTGCTCAGTATTCTTTAAACTGAACCTAGTTGTTTTGCTGCTAAAACTGTTTTTTTTTTTTTTTAAATTTTGTTTGTTCTGTATATTTGTCTTTAGTCTTTGCTATCTGCTATCACTTATTTCAGAAATTATTATTTGGATTTATGATTTAGTATGGAATTTAGATATTAAACTGAGTGTAACATTCCACTGTGTCAAGATATACAGTGACATCCAGGTGATTTTTATTCCTTATCAACTTTGAGAGCCCTGCTCTAAAAAATGTTCTACTTGCTGTTTCCTGGACGTTGCCGTGGCTTTTCTTAACTCCATGCCTTTGCTGTTCCCTCTAGTTGCAATTTTCTTTTTCTTTTCTTGATAAACTCTACTCATCCTTCAGGGCCCATCTCCAATATCGCCTCTTCCCTGAAGTCCTCCCTGATAGCCCTGGGCAGAGTTAGTCATTCTCCTTGGTGTTTCCCTAGCAAGAGGTAAACTTTTATTTCTTTCTGGACTTCCTCCACTTCCCCCCACTTAGAGTTCCTTAAAGGAGGGAAATGTCTTCATCTTTGGGTCTCTGATGTTCTTTAGAGCTTGGCAGATATTTAAAAACAAATAGTACTCCCTGTGCTGCCTGATATGATTTAGGTGCTAGGTATACAACTGTGAAGAATTCATACATTGTTTTGGTGTCTTAGTCTAACCTTTGAGAGCCTTTTATGTTTTTTTTTCCTCTTTACATTGACTTTTCTTGAGCCTGGGTACTGTTTTGCAGCTTATATTCTTTACGTTTTGTTTTATTATTATTGCAGATAATCCTAAGAAGGAATGCCATTTTCTCAATCACTGGTTTTGCTTCATGCTGAAGGTGGCACAAATATTGGAGATTATATTGTTCCCAGTACTTTCCAACTTTAGGATAATAAGCTATCTTAACAAGAAATTTGAAATAGATTTTCTTATCATAAAATTGCTGGTTGAGTAGCACCATTCTTACAGTAGCTCAGGTTAGGAAATTATGTAGTTGGGCAGCTGGGGAGAATAAACATTATTGAATGCTTGTTATAAAAGAACCATTGACAGAGAGGCGTGTTTTAACTTTATGTATTTATATGCACTAGTGTTTAGCGTGGACTACAATGATGAACTGGATATCTTGGTGAGTGGCTCTGCAGACTTCACTGTGAAAGTATGGGCTTTATCTGCTGGGACATGCCTGAACACACTTACTGGGCACACGGAATGGGTCACCAAGGTATGAAGACTTAGAAGAAATCTCCTTGTCACCAGGCTTTTTGCGGGTGGGCAATGGAGAGGATGGTAGACTCTGCCTTATAATTGGTAGATGAGTTGTAAGTGGAATAAATGCAGACTACAAAGCATGGTAGTGTACAGTAGTGACCTCTCTGTGGAAAGCACTGGGTAAATAGTTTAACAAATAAATGACACATGGGTGTGGAAAGATGCTCACAATAAGACAGGTTCCATATAAAAGTGTATGTGGAGAATAATGCCAGTTTCTAAATGTATTTATGCACCAGAATTTTGAAGGTGTTGTTTCTGGTAGGATTGGGGTGCTTTTTGCCCTTTTTCAGATGCTCATGTTTCTCTTTTATTTATTTATTTTTCATGTCTCTCTTTTAATCAGATGAGCAGCCTTCATTTTTTTTTCTCCTTCCAGTTTTTGTGTTTAAAATGGGGTCATGTATCTCAGTGGTGGAGTGCTTGTCTACAAGGCCCTGGGTTTAATCTCCAGCACTGCAAAAAAAAAAAAAAAAAAAAAAAAAAAAAGTGGGGCAAAGTAAAGAAAAATATAGAAGATTTCAAACAAAATGTTGCATTTTCTAATTTTCAAAACAAGATTTTTGCTAGGTCAAATACAGTATATTATTAAAGGATATGCCATGTATAAGCACTTCTCTTGAGCTTTTTGTGAGGGGCTGAGGATACAGGAGTAAGCAAAATAGCCCTATGCATGTTGGTCTAGTATGACAAATAGTTATTAAACAGTAATTTCGCAAATAAATGCTACATAATTACAAATTCTGTAATTTGGAGTACAGTGTTTTATAAGAATCCCGAAATATCTTAATTAGTTCAGGGAAAGCTTTTGGAGAAGAGGTAAACCATGAAAAATCAATAGGAGGTAACTGTAGGAAGAGCAGGAAAAAGAGTGTTTCAGGGGGTATAAGAATAAGAATCTGGAACATTTGATGACCTGGAAGAAGGCCAGTGTAGCTGTTCTTCATTGAGAGAGACTCGTGGATGTAGTCATCATGTATGACTTATTAGGCCAGAGTAAAGATGGTAGATGCCAAAAGTATAATAGGAAGTATTGGAAGCTCTGATCAAGGGTCTGATTTATGTTTTTAAAAAATGAGTAGACAACAGGGTGAATAGTTAGGCTTATTTTAAGCAAAAGATGCTCATGACTTGGACTTGAGTGGTAATGAAGAAAGAGGGTCACACATGGAGACATACTTTTAAGGTAAAGTCACCTAAACATGTGATTCATTGTAGGGGATGAAGAATCAGAGAACTGATAGATTTTCGATTGGATGGGTGATTATGTCTTTTTCTGAAATAGGTAGAGCTGAAGGGAGAGCAGTCTGTGAGAAGATCAATATTATATTTTGAGCAAATCACATTTATAAACAGAGAAGGTATATATTATAAGGCAATTTGGTGTAAGAGAAAACAGTAGACTTGAGTCAAAATATGCCTATGATGTCTCAAACAAGTTACTTTCACCTTCAGGAACTGAGTTTATCATCTGCTAAGTTCCTGTGACTGTGACCCTAGCAAGGTACCTAATACTTAATAGCAGGTCCATCAGTTTCAGTTGAATCTGAATGAGTAAATCTTGCCTCCTGTTTCACGTCATGCTGATTTAGTTCTTTAAAATAACTATAATGTTATTTTTTTAAAAATAACTATAATGTAGTGTTTATAGATTATCCCAAGTGATAATGGGATTTTTTAAATTACAATACTACTATTACTTACATGGTTTAATTTTATGTTCACTTCAGTTATATAAGGTAAGATTATAGGTGCCTTGGGGCTGGGGTTGTGGCTCAGTGGAGAGTGCTTGCCTGACTTGTATAAGGCACTGGGTTGATCCTCAGCACCACATATAAATAAAAATAAAGATATTAAGTCCACCTGAAACTAAAAAATATTAAAAGAAAAAAGATAATAGGTGCCTTGCTTTCTATTTTAAAGGTGAGGAAGGTAAGAGATTAGATAGAATTGGTGGAGTGTTTGCTTAGCATGCATGCAACCCTGGGTTCAGTCTCTAGCATTGAAAGAAAAAAAAAAAGGTTATTTGGTCTTGTCCAAGATTACAGAGTTGAGTTTAGTATATGGCAGATTCTGGTTCCAAGTCCAGTGTTTTTTTTTTTTTTAATTTTAATTTTTTAATTTGTTTTAATTAGTTATACATGACAGTAGGATGCTCTTATATACTTTGATATATCATACATAGATGGGGTACAATTTCTTATTTTTCTGAGTATACTTATTGCAGAATCATATTGGTCATGTAGTCACATATACACATAAAGTAATGTCTTTTTTCTTTATAATGTACATATTTATGAAAACAGATCATTTACTTTTATATGTAAGGACATTTTCTGTTGCTTATGTTTTATATTATGTCACATTTTATAATTTTTAAAATTACTTAATTAATGTCTTCTTCCATACTGATTAAATGCTGCCAACATGGACACTTTTAGATACTTCTAAAAACAGAGAATCAAGTTGTAGCAGAAATTTTAGTATAGGTTAATTTGGTAATAGAGTTATAGTTTAGCTATTATAGCATACCATATTTCAAGCTCATCTTCTGTTTTAAAAGTGAAATAAAATCAGTATTTTGGAGCAGCATTAAAAGGATCTTTTTGTAACATAGATGTTGATATTTGTAGGTGGTTTTGCAGAAGTGCAAAGTCAAGTCTCTCTTGCACAGCCCTGGAGACTACATCCTTTTAAGTGCAGACAAATATGAGATCAAGGTGAGTTTTTTTTTTTTTTTTTTTTAACCTCTGTTAATTATCAAAGAAAAACTGGCAAATACAAGAAAATTAAAGTATTATGGCAAAGGGAGAATGTTCCAAGGGGAAGACTAAGAGTGTCTTTGTCTAAGTCATCTTAAATCCATTGGGAGAGAGGATGTTTGGTAGCTCTATGTGGTATGCAGTTTCTAACTCTTAATTTGTTAATGAAAAAGAAACACACAAAAATTCATTTTGCACTCATTCTTCCTGTTAAGACATCTACCAGCCAGGCATGGTGGTGCACACCTGTAATCCCAGTGGCTTGGAAGACTGAGGCAGGAGGATCATGAGTTCAAAGCCAGTTTCAGCAAAAGCAAGGCACTGAGCAACTCAGTAAGACCCTGTCTCTAAATAAAATTTAAAATAAGGCTGGAGATGTGACTCAGTGATTGAGTGCACCTGAGTTCAATCCCCAGTACCACCCCCCCCCCAACAACAAAAAAACCCCTCCTGCTTTCTTCAGTTCTTTTTTAGATCTAAACTATGAAACAAGCATTCTTGTGCTATAATGATTTGTAAAGAATTTACAAAACATTCTCATATATGATTCTTGCATCTTTTTAGTCATCTTTGCGGTAGGCATTATTTTCCTTGCAGAAGCAGAGATTCAGAGAGGTTAAATATTTTATCTAAAATCATGCAGAAGAATCAGGACTTTAATCCATGACTCTTGGCTATAAAACCTGGGTCTTTGCAGTATATTTCACTTTTTTGTATCTGACTTTAGCAAATATAAGACACTTTAAGAACAAGCTTTTTTGTGGTGATGTGATCTGTCATCTTTCCTAACTTTGTTTTCTGTAGATTTGGCCAATTGGGAGAGAAATCAACTGCAAGTGCTTAAAGACATTGTCTGTCTCTGAGGATAGAAGTATCTGCCTGCAGCCGAGACTTCATTTTGATGGCAAATACATTGTTTGTAGTTCAGCACTCGGTCTCTACCAATGGGACTTTGCCAGTTATGATATTCTCAGGTAATGTTTTCTTGGACCTTATGCTTTATCTTTGAAAATTATTTGCAGTTCAGTAATAAAGACAAGACTATATTTTTTGGGGGGTGGGTACCGGAGATTGAATTCAAGGGGTATTTGACCATTGAGCCACATCTCCAGCCCTAATTTGTATTTTATTTAGAGACTGGGTCTCACTGAGTTGCTCAGTGCCTCACTTTTGCTGAGGCTGGCTTTGATCATCCTCCTGCATCAGCTTCCAGAGCTGTTGGAATTACAGGTGTGTGTCACCATGCCCAGCAACAAGACTATATTTTTGAATATACCATCAACAGCTTGCTTTATTATGAAATACTTAATATATCAGTTATACACAGGAATATATATATTGAGTAGCTCACCTAGGCAAAATGATTTAGAGACAGTAAGTGAGCAAGAAAGGGTTATATGCTGAAACCTGAAGATTGGGGTTCTATGCCCTCCCCTACTGTAAGTCGTGAACTACTTCCACTTTTTGAATGTAACATACTTTTTTGGAAAATGCAGTGCTTGGATGAGAAGCTCTTTCAGATCTCCTTTAATTCTGGTAAGTCATACTGCATAGTAGGGATTACTGTGTGAGCCTGCTCAACCTCTGTGGGGTTTAGGCATCAAGTGACCTTCTATTGATTAGTAGAAAGACAGCTAGCTAAAGAAAGTGTAACCTGCATGGTTTCCCTTTAAAGAAATAAACAAGAGGTCCATGGACAAATAATTTTGTGATTTCTTGCATATTATAGGTCCTCCTTGGACATTGGAAATATCTATTAGCATATAGGACTGATGGAAGCCAGTGCCATATGATAAGTGAGAGAATTTACATTAGTGATGAGACTTTGGTTTAAGAATAGGTGCCATCTCTAATTGGGGGCATGATTTTGTGTAAATGTCTTGACTCCTCTGTTTCAGTTTTCTCATCTATAAAGTGAATGTTAAATGAAATGCCTGTGGTGAGGATCTAGTAGGGACCTGACAGATCTTTGTTACTAGTAACTCTGAGAAACTCTATATTGAGAAACCTGTCTGAATCTGTTTAACTTCTATACTTTACACCTAAGGTGCACACACCTATAAGTAATTTACAGAAATAGTGTTTCATAGCATGATTCAGTAAATGCCAGCTTGGGAGAGTTAGAGAAAATTGAACATTCCCTTCATTGTTTTTATACGTAACTGTTTGAGATCATCTTGAATGGGATCTGTTCATACTAGCCAACAGGACTTTGAATGACCCCGTCTCTTTGGTCACAAAGTTACAACCTCATTTGTGTCTCTGAGTCACACCAACATTTCTGACCAGTTAGATTTCAGAACTGTCAGAATAATTTCTGTAAATGATTGATGCTTGTGTTTTCAGAAGAAAAGAGTGAAACATCTCCAAAAAACATTAGTCTAAGCTCTTCATTTTATAGATGGGAGAAACTGATGCTGAGATGTAATGGGGGTCTTGCTCTGTGTTCCACAACTTACTGTAATCCAACACTCATTCATCCTTGGCTGGTTTATTCAGTGGGCATATACATAGCATATAAGGAAGCCTAAGGCGACAAAACGTGAGAGAATAAATTTTTGAAAGAACTAGATATTTTGCAAAAAAAAAAAAAAAAAGTTTTAAGTATTCACCATGGGAAAATCGCATCTTTTACAGTTTAATATTTTATTTTGAATTAAAATTTTGAGAGGAGAGAGCAAAAGTAAGGTAGAATAGAGGTATCATAATCATTTCAGTGCTTACTGTCTTTCTTTAAAGGCTTCAGTTTGATCCCAAGTCTACCTTTCTCATATATACTTTCTACTCAGAATAGTGTCTAGAGTGCCAGAGGAAAGTTCGTTGGTGTTTAGTGTTTGGATGCTCTAGCTTTAAGTAATGAACATCCAAGATTATTTGCTGATAGGAAGCTCATGGTTCACAGTTTTCTTTGAAAAGGGGACTACTTTATCTCTGCTTTTTCTCTTCCAAACACAAACCAACCTCTTTTGAAACCCTAGTACAAATCCTATTGCCTAAGTTGCTAAGATCTTGTTGGACCACTTAAGCTTTGACGCTAATTGAAAAGGAGCAGAGCACAGATGACAGCATGTTGCTCAATAAGTGTGAGATGTGATGTAATCTCTTGAGCTAGGTTATCTCAGTACAGCATAGAGGGTTACTTAGGTTCAAAGACTTAGACTGGTAGCAGGGATGTCTGTTTACAGGTCTAATGTGATCAGAAGTAAAAGGGCCTGCAAGCTTATCATGACCTGTGTTCTATTTCTGCAACATATTTGTTTCAGTCTTTGGAATCAGCTTATCTTTTTTGTTAAACCCTATCTCTATAGCCCCCCCAGATTTCCATGTTTCCAGTTATACTTTTCTTTACATTAATGATGTAGGCCTTACTAGTTCTAGCTATTTTCCCCAGCTTCCTTTGGATCTCTTTTGTAGCAGTTTATATTTATGTTCATTGTACCATTGTTTTATTCATTAGCAAGTATTTATTGAGCAACTGCCTGTGTATCACACATTTTGATGTGCACTGGGAAGCAGAAGAAATACTTAACAAACTCATGGAAATTACTGATTAGTAAGAGGGAAGACTGACATTCAGTAGCAAACTATAGGAGCTGGGGGTAGTTTAGTGGTAGAGGGCTTGCCTGTCTTATCTTGCATGCAACCCATGCTCACAAACCCCAGCTCTGTGTGTGCACGCATACAAAGCTAAATACAATTTTTAAATGATTGGAATAGAAGGAACATAATACAAGGTAATTCCCTTGAAGAAGAGATGTTTGAACTGAGCCCTAAAGGATATGTGCCTGTTGGGTCTGTTGTGAGGAGTGTTGCAGACTGAAAAACCAGTCTGTTTGAGAATATCACCAGTGTGATTGCAGATAGGAGGATGGTAGGGAGTCATCAGAGAGTTTAAAGATTTAAGCAAGGTGGTAACAAAATCAGACTTCATTGTGAAGAGAACTTACTGAAAGGAGTTAAGTGATTTGCTCTTGGGGAGCAATCAATAGAAATCTATTGGCAATACTATAAGCTAAGATGGTGTTTTAGACTGGAACTGTTTTGGTAATAGAGGTAGTAATGCATACATTAGAGAAAAATTCAGCAGGTAAAATCAATAAAGCTTGGTGATTGAATCTCTGATTTGAGTAAGGAGGAGAGTTAGGTGGTTGCCATGTTTCCTAGCTTGAGCACTTGGGTGAATGAGTGAGTGAGGAAACGGAGAAGCAGGTTTGGCTAATAAATTCAGTTTTGCACAGTTTGTGTGTGTGTAAGGAACTTTGCCTTTTTTTTTTTTTAAAACAACTTAATCCTACTTCCAATAGCAGCTAGTATACTTTAGATTCTCAATAAATATTTGTTGAGTGAATGAACATAATCACCAGGTAGAGAATGATGAATGTGTTACTGTGATTATATTTCATCTGAAGAACATTAATTGGAAGCTCTATTTCCCCTTTATTTGAAGTTAATCTGAGTTCCCTCCTTTCCCTGGGACCAGGCTTCATTCTGTAGCCTGTTTATAAAGGCTTGCACCATAAGGAATGTTTAGTGATTGACTTTGGATGAATGCTATTCTTAAATGTAGGCATCTAAATAGTTCTGTTTTAGTAGGAGTTTCTTCTGTTTTCAGTCTAAGAAGGTGAGCTTATTTTCTGATCTGCTTTTCAAGCAGAGAACCAGCAGTACTTAACAGTTTTCTTAGTTTCATAGAAGTGTTGTCCCTATAGATATTATTACTATTGCAGAATTTTTTAAAATAAAAATTATCAATTTGTAAGAAAACATTTGGCTTGTGACAGAATTTGTAAAATTGAGAGAGTCCTTTAATATTGCCTTCCATATGAAATACCCAATTCTACTTATTCAGGAAAGAAATAATGCTCTTGCAAGGCCATCTGATAAAAGGTAGAATGATACTTAAGATAGAATTCCTTGATGTTTCCATTATATACAGTGTGGTGTTTGTGTTGAGCATGGTCTTATATCCACAGTTATATATATATTGCCTTCCCTGTTCCAAGGGATGAACACCATTTACTCATCTTTTCTCAGGGACCCAATTATTATTCAGCATGTCTGACACTAAGAACACATCTATTCAGTTGAAATCATTCATTTGTGCCCTTATCCATTCATTCAGGAGTTGTACACATTGATTGGAGATGCTCAGTACTCTCCTCATAGAAAGGTGCTATATGTAGGAAAAAGAAGGTAGGTTCTGGAGTCAAGACAGTTCTGGGCTGAAATGCTAGGTCTGCATCATATTAGCTGTGTGTAAAATGAGGATAAACCTTTACCTCATCACATTGTGAGAACTGTGATAACATGTTAATTGTGTCGGGTACTTGGTAAATGCTAGATAAAACATAAAGTCTCCTTCCTTCCTAATATCAAAATGAAATTTGCTTCTTTGTGACTTTTTCTTTTGATCCTAGTTCGTGTTCTAGACCTTGTAATGTTTGGCCTTTCTCTTATACACATCCTCTGCTGTTTAGAGGTAATGATGTCCCTGCCCCATTCTTTTTCTCCATTTTCAGCTAATGTCCTTCAGGTGTTCCTTACTTGTTCTGGTTACCAGCCCTCCCAATTCTGGCTGGACTCTTGGATATACACTGGTTTAATAGTGTCCTTGTTAACACATAAGCTGAACTTCCCTCCCCCAGGAGCCCAACCATATTGTAGAAGAGTAGTTATATGCCCCATATCTTATAACTTTTTTTCTAGTGCCTCCAAAGAAGGAAGACATTAACTTTCCTTATCATCATTTTGCTCCCACTAAGGGTGCAAATTACAGAAACTATTTTTTTTCTCTTCTTCATTTATGTTGATGCTTAATTAGATCGCTCCCATTTTGTGCCTTTGACATTTTAGAAACTACTAGTGTGCAAAAGTTGGGGCTGCCTCACAGATTGCCCAGTTTGCTCTAACAACTTTTTAGCCTTTATTCTTAAAGAGAAACCCACTTGTTTGCTGCCTGGTGAGCAGAGTAGATCTATAGTCACTTGGCTTTAGGCTTGTTCTGTATTACAGAATCTATTATTTAGGACTTTATGAATAAGTCTTTTTACCTAATGGTAGGAGTTGACTCTTGTTAGTCTAGTTCTGACTGGTAACTGACAAGTTGTGAATCTTTAGCCAAAGGGTGTACCTTGTCTGGGCTTTAGTTTTCATATTTTAAAAATAAGGATATTGGAGCTGGGGTTGTGGCTCAGTGGTAGAGCTCTTGCCTAGCACGTGTGAGGTGGTTCTATCCTCAGCACCACATAAAAATAAATAAATAAAGTTAATGTGACCCTTCTGCAATTAGTGTGTGTGTGTTTGTGTGTGTTTATAAATATAAATGAGGATGTTAACTTAGATAATCTGTAAGATCTTTTGTAGCTTGGATGGGTGTTTTGTGCTTTTATAAACTTTGATCAAACACTACTCTCTTACATGTTAGTTAAACTGAAAACACCCAGAGGTACTTTACCACAGAGCTGCATTCCCAGGTCTCTTTATTTTTTGAGACAGGGGCTCGCTAAGTTGCTTAGGGATTGCTGGGGTTGGCCTTGAACTTGCAGTTCTCCTGCTGCCTCCTTAGTTGTTGGGATTACAGGGGTGCACCACTGTGTCTGGCTTCATATTTTTCTTTTTATCAGATACTTTCATTTAATTCTAAATTTACTTGAATTTTATGCTGGTTTTAAATGTCTCCAGAAAAGATTTCAGTGACATAAACAGAAGCAAAGTTACCTTCTGCTTCATGATCCCTTTCATCCTTGTAGGGTCATCAAGATTCCTGAGATAGCAAACTTGGCCTTGCTTGGCTTTGGAGATGTCTTTGCCCTGCTGTTTGACAACCGCTACTTGTACATCATGGACTTGCGGACAGAGAGCCTGATTAGCCGTTGGCCTTTGCCAGAGTACAGGAAATCAAAGAGAGGTTCGAGCTTCCTGGCAGGCGAAGCATCCTGGCTGAATGGACTGGATGGGCACAATGACACAGGCTTGGTCTTTGCCACCAGCATGCCTGACCACAGTATTCACCTGGTGTTGTGGAAGGAGCACGGCTGATGCCACAAACCACCACCACTCATTGACTTTGGGTGCCGGGGCTGCAGGTTTTGAGTGCAACCTCTGTGGCAGCCGACTGCATGAACCAAAGTTCTCACCTAATGGTATCATCACGCAGTGCACAATCATTTATCTATGTTCGCCAGGGGCCAGGGCTTAGGGTGGGGGAGGGTTTGTTTTATTGACATACAGCGCAGCATGCTAATAGGGTACACCATTGACTTAATTTGTACTTAGTTATGTTGGTCAGGATAAGAGGATGCTTTTTGGGTTCATCTTTCTTGAGTGGAATATTGGTTTTAAGAAAGTGAAATGGTTCATTAATTTGCTAATTGGTTGCCTATAAAAATCACATTCAGTCTGTTATTAAAGCTTCTTATCATAGCCTTTTTTTCTTTTGAAGTTGAAGCAAAGGTGCTATGATGTTGTTATAGCAACTTCTCTCATATGGGGCTTAGCTTTTTATAAGAGCCAGTGTTAAAAAGACCATTGAGTCCTGTGACACAAATTTTCCACCAAATACAAGTTCTACAGAAAGTCTGTCTTCCAGTGCAAATCTAATTCTATAAATTGATTGTTCACAACTCATTCTAAACTCCAGTTCTTGGCAGAGTCAAGGTTGGCCATGGTTAACATGTGAGGGAGCTCTGTAGTTTGTATTCCCTGTGGAAAAAACTGGTTCCCTCCCACCTGCCTTGGTGATAGCACAAGTGACATGGAGTCACTGATTGGTGACTGAATGTTACATAGGAGCTCTGCAGTGTCAGGCAACAATTCTCTGGTCTCTAGTTTCCTTGTCTCTGCAACCAGGTGTTCAGCTAAGATTCCTTCCAGTCCTGCATCCACTGGTGTGTGCAGAAGTTGATATTGCAGTTTCATCTGATCTCTGATTTATTGTTCTCGTCATGTTGCAGATAAGTTATTAAGGAAATTGATCATATGAAAAGGATGAGTAAAAGGTGAATGTAGAAAATATGAGTTTTCACTTAGAAAACTAAGTAATTGGTGGATTTGATGATTATTGGAGTCTGGATTCTGTAGGGAGGCAATCTTCTAACTGGGAAGGAAAGATGTCTGAATCTGACTTGGTTTCTTCTTTTGTCACTAACTGGAACTTTGGCCTCAGGCAGATTAACTTTCCTTTCCACACCTTCATCATCTTTAAAGTAAAGCAATTGTCCTAAATTAAACAAAACCTGAGGGAGTCTCAAATGCCTGAGGGAGTCTTGTAGGTAACATAAGTGAATAGAATGTTCTAGGGAGGATTGTGCAGAACTCTGGAGAGTACATCTTAGGGCTCTTACTCAGCTCTTACTGTTTCGTCATTAGCTGAAATAAACTCAGTGTTGACAGGTCTGGGGTTTTTTGTTTGTAAGAGCTAGAAATCTAGATTTCAAATCTAGAAATCCTCTGATTTTTAAAATATTGACAGCTGATTGAAGATAATTTAAGATCAGGTATTCTAAACAAAACATGTCTATGAGCTGCCAGCGTGTGTTCTCCACCCTCTCTAAAGTTAGGTAATTTTGTGGTTCATCAGTGGAAATGTTGTAACATAATTGTCATAAACATTAGAGAGAAAGTAGAGGGAGCAGCAGTGAAAGTGTTTCCCTGTGTTACTAGGAGAGTGAGGGGGTGGTATATTTTTTTTTTTGCAGACCTGACAGGATGATAGTTTGAAGATGAACATAAGAATTGGAACCTCATTTAAAGCCTCTGCCTAGCAATATGGCTTATTCCTTCTTGCTGCCTCCCACATAGAGCATATCATTTGTCAGCTGGAGAATAGGGTTGCTGGCAGATCTGAGAGTGCAGATATATATATTGGGAACCCATTTCTTCCCCAGTCTGCATTAGCATAGATCAAGACAGTGGACTTCAGAATGTTGTGTAGTTAGTAGAGACTCATACTTGATTTCAAGGACTGGTTTAGTGTCAGTGACCATGTTGAAACACCAAGGGGATTAGGCAAAAGAGTAATAACCATGTTTAATCCATGTCACATTTGAGTTCTGTGTACGAACTCTGCTTTGTCCTAGAAATGGAACCAGAATTGTAGCTGGAATCTTTTGCAGAAGCCCATAGAGACTTTGGACAATAAGGGTGAATCACTTTTTCATTTCCAACCAGCCTGAATAAATAATTGAGATTACTGGTCTAATGACCATCCCTACCCTCCACCTCATTTTCAGATTCATCCAATAGCTTCATTTGTGAGAAAAGTTTTATTAAAAATGACTGGTGTGAAACTTCACTCTGTGTCCCTTCTCAGTCTTTAGTGGAATGGAAGTTGTTGTCAAGGTGGCGCTGCTCAATTTTGACAGCAGTAGCTGAAGTCCAACTTTGATTCTTCCCCGCACAGGCCTTTCTTTCACTTGAGCATTTTACTTAATTGCTTTATAGATGCTGAATCTATGCATATGATTGCCAGCTTTTGTAAAAGGTGAATGGTAAACTGGGCATAGTGGTGGATGCCAATAATCTCGGGGACCTGGGAAGCTGAGGTAGGAGGTTCACAAATTTAAGGCCAACCTGGGCAACTTAGTGAGACCCTGTCTCAGAAAAAAAAGAAAAAAGAAAAGAAAATGGAAGGTAACTCATTCTTTTTATAAAATAAAGCAAGGCACAGTCAGAGAAAGGAACAGGCAGGGAATAACTAAAGCTAAGCTGTACTTCCTGAGTCTCCTTTCTTTGAGTTGGGAGTTGTCTTTTGCACATAGTGACTTCTGCTTTTTTTAGCCTAGAGGCAAGGAAATGACCTTGGCCTCATCTGTGAATATTTTAATTTCTGAAAAACTTTAAGTTATGAGCAGATAGCCCCATCCTTTTTTTATGAGGATTGAATTTCTTGGAATACTTTTGGAAACAGTATTATTTTACACGTGAAAAAATTATATCATTTAGGTTAGGCATTTTGACCTTACAGAAGCAGCTAAGGATGGTGGAGCCTGGATGGCCGGTATTGCTTTAGCCCAAAGCCAGCTGACTCTCTGAAGGTGTGATTGTGTGTCCTGGTTCCTTGGAAGCCTGGGATGAATCTTCCTACCATCACTCTTACAGTTTTCTGTGCCTCTTCCTCTAGCCCTTGGTGTATGAGCCACTTGCCTTTTTCTGCAGGAAAGTGAGAGAATCTGATTGCTACTCACAGATGCAATCTTGGGTAGGGCACACTGATCTCTTTGCCTTTAGGGACAGAGTTGTAAGGGTAGGAGAGAAGCTCTTTAGGTCTATCCCCTTGACACAGCTTCCCTACCTGTTTATGCTGGTGCTTTCGCCAAGATGGTTGGGACAACTGAGACACTCTTGAGAATTACACAGTCACAGAGTGTCTGATGAGAAGAATAGATTAACCTTGAAAAAATGCTTACTGGCCATCTTTGGTAGTGTCTCTGAACAGAGGCTCCCCGTGCCTGTACTAGGAGAGTGAAATCTTTCCAGAATAAATACTTTAGTGCATTTCTGGATAGTCTTTGCACCACTCCCATCAGCCTCACCAGGCTAAATGATCATGCCAAGTGCAAAAAGGCATTTTGCTGTCAAGTGGTTTCAGTGTGTTTCCAGTCTTCCCCAGAGCCAGTTCAGTTGCTTTGTTAGTATTTCAGCCCTGGCCAGCATAAACTTAATTATTACAGCATATGGATTCCAGCTACTTTTACTCATGAATATGTCCAAATGAAAATCTTTTTTCATATTCAAACCCAGGAAATTATTAATTCAGAAGACAAATGTTTTGGTGTCCTTATACTCACATAGTGAACAGACAGATGTATTTCACTAATTGAGATGCTGTACTCTTGATGAGAGTGCTCACAATCCAACACTTAGAGCAACTTGCATCTCACTAATTTCTGATGTATGTTGTGATCTAGAGGGAATGAAGTGAAGCTTATTTGAACTGTTGGGGTGGGGGTAAGAAGAGATTGCTTAAGCAAATAGTGGAGTGATTTGTGAAATAAGATGTTTCTACAAGATGAGAAGTTATTTTCATGCATCATAGAATCATTCTTTTACCCATGAGTGATTGTACTAACTATAAATCATTTATATCTAAACGTGAAAGCAGATTTTCTCAATTAGGCAACATTTGGTTATCCAAGCCCAAGTTATTGTTTGTACTTGAAAGTAATAAAGCTGCATTTCCTTACACACTCGTTCTGTAGTTAAGACCTTTTCTTGTTTTGTTTTTTTCCAACCAATTTGGACTCTACCCCACCCCCCCTTCCACTAGTTCACAGTGAGTGTGTTTGGGCTTAGTTGTAGAATACTTGGCTATCGTGAGAGAGGCTGTGAGTTTGACCATCCCCAAAAGGCAAAAAAAAAAAAAAGTTTAAAATGTGCATCCTGTGACCTAAAGAAACTCTGTTCTCCTTTTTCCTGCATGTTGTAGAGTATAATAAGCTCAACAATATAGCAGTTTCTAAAGGAGATCCAAGAGGGAAAAAGAGTAAATTTAAAAGCAAAATTTCAAGGAGGAATTTTGGCACCCTTCACAAATTGATGCAAATGGAGGGAAAACTACCATTTTGCAGGTTTTAGACCTTGAGCTTTTCTCCTTTTGCCCTATTCTACCCAGCATGTTTTAAGGTGGGTTTATTCTTAATATATAGGGCTCCCTGTCATTTGCTTAGCATGGTTCTGAACCTTTGGTCTCCAACAGCTTCATTATAGGACAGATTGTTATTTCTGTTCTGTTGATAAGAAAGCTAAGGCAGGGGGCTGGGGATGTGGCTCAAGCGGTAGCGCGCTCGCCTGGCATGCGTGCGGCCCGGGTTCGATTCTCAGCACCACATACAAACAAAGATGTTGTGTCTGCCGATAACTAAAAAAATAAATGTTAAAAATTCTCTCTCTCTCTCTCTCTCTCTCTCTCTCTCTCTCTCTCTCCCCCCCCCCCCCCTCTCTCACTCTCTCTTTAAAAAAAAAAAAAAAAAAGAAAGCTAAGGCAGGGGCTGGAGATGTGGCTCAAGCGGTAGCGCGCTCACCTGGCATGCGTGTGGCCTGGGTTTGATCCTCAGCACCACATACAAACAAAGATGTTGTGTCCGCCGAAAACTAAAAAATAAATATTAAAAAATTCTCTCTCTCTCTCTCTCTCTCTCTCCTCTCTCTCCTCTCTCTCTCTATCTTTAAAAAAAAAGAAAGCTAAGGCATGGGAAAGTAATTGTCTAGAGGAGTAATGGGGTAGTGATTTTGAAGTCCTGAATTTCAGCTTCCACAGACCTGGAGTTTTCCTGCCTTCTTTTCTTTTCTATTTCTTCCCCACAGTAAGTCTCTTGAAACCTAGATAGCTGCCTTCCCCTTCACCACCCGTGTGCACCTTTGAAGTTGCCTTATGATCTGCTTGCAAGGTCCTCCCCAAGCATTCCTCTGAGCACAGGGCTGTGATTACCAGCAGGTCATGTCTAGATTCCTTAACCTAGCTTAATGGGAGTCCAGCTAATCTCTTCCTGAAAACAGTACTTGCTCTCTGGATTTCTTGCTCTTGTACTTTGGACCTTATATTCCCCTTCTTACTGGGAAGTTCTCCATGTTACTTCCCACCAGTCCTAGACCCAGGTCTTCTAGTCCCATTGGCTCTCACTGTCTTCAAAGTATCTGCTGACCACCTGACCAAACATTATTGTCTAGGGTAATTAGTTGTGCAGTTCATTTGGCAATGAATCTTATGGTACCTTTCATACTTGACAAACTGAACTTTTCACTCTTGATCCGTAAAGTTTTCAAAATTTAGGTGAATATGCTGTCTGTCCAAAAACATTTTAAGATTGATAATAGGGACTCTACAATGCCCAATAAGTTGTTGATAGTTTAATAATAATTTTAAGTGATAAATGTGAACTAAATTTATGGGATTCTCAAGACATTGGAGGGGCAGGGATGTGGCTCAAGCTGTAGCGTGCTCACCTGGCATGCGCGGGTCACTGGGTTCGATCCTCAGCACCACATAAAAATAAAATAAAGATGTTGTGTCTACCGAAAAACTAAAAAATAAATATTAAAAAAAATCTTTAAAAAAAAAAAGACATTGGAAATTCAGAATAAAATGTCACAAGCAAAATGAAAGACCAATTCCACACAACTCCTGTTCTCCCAGACTTCCTTGTTCTGCCTCATCCAATCAATGTCCAAAGCATACTGTGTGTACTTGGACAGAGTATTTTCTCATGCTGTGATTAAACATGAATAGTCCTTGCCAGTGGGATGTTCCTGTCCTTTATGTTTTAACCACATGTTCTCTCTTCTCTTTGTGGTAAAGATAATCTAATAAAAACTTATGAGGACTATTACCCATAGCTGCTTCATCATTACAATTTTTAATACTATCTTTTTTAATCTTAATGCACATGTGTAGATTTATATTACTGCACATCATTGTTTTGTAGTATGCTGTCAGAAATGAATTTGTGATTGAATTTGTGATTCTCCTGCCTTGGCCTCCTGAGTAGCTGGAATTACAAATGTGTGCGATCACATCTGGCTAATGAACATTTCTTTAACATGTGAATGTGTGCTTTTTTTTTTAATGCGTGCTTATTTGAGTTTCTCATCCACATATCCAGGGTTTTTATGGGAACCACAGGGTACCTCTGTTTTTTCTTTCTTTTTAGATGTATATTCATATACAACAATTTTTGTGTCAATTTTATTGAAGTACAATTAACATACAGTAAGTTTTGCCAATTTTTTTTTGTGTGTGTATGTGGTACTGGGGATTGAACACAGGGCCTTGTGCATACAAGGCAAGCACTCTACCAACTGAGCTATATCCCCAGCACCCCTCTGGTTTTTCAACCTGGGCTCTCTACTCAGTGACAGGCACCTTCCAAGATAACAAATATAGATATAGCAGGGCCTTGCAGTCAAGTATCTGAACTCTAGATAATCCCTTCTATCATGTCCTCTGGGTCAAAGCAAGCCAAGACAACATTCCAGAATCAAGGGGTGGGTTAAACAGATTTCTACCTTTAAATAGGAGAAGCTGTAAAATATTATGGCCCAGCTTTTCAATGTACCACATTGCTATAAAGCAGCTTTCCTAGTTTGTAAGTAGCAGAAAAGTTACAGGAATCATCCACCAGTGTCCAGCCCAGTACTTAGCGCCTGGCAAGCCCTCACCGTTGGTTCAGTAAATGAAAGAAGGTCATCAATGATTCTACTCTTTGACCTTGTACAGGTTCTTTAGAAATATTGGCTTGTGCTGCCCCCTAGAGGAACCTGAGGATTGGTGTGTCTACCCTGGGACCTGGAATGTTCTTAGAGGTGGAACTGTAGGGTTATGGCAGTGGGTCCTGCCATTTAGCATAGGGTATGAGTTATATTCCTGGGCTCCATCTAAACAGATCCATTGAGTCCTAGGTCTTAGGCTCTGATAGTGGATGCTGCAGGGTGAGGCTACAGCACTGGAACAGGAATCTATGTTCAGGTGGTAAGACATGTCAGAACAGAGCTCTGCCTCTTTCTGTCTGTAACCTTGGGACATCCACTTAATATCTGTGATTCTCAGTTCTCTCATTTGTTAAATGGGGTTAATGATATCTACCTCATAGGGTTGTTGAGATTAGAAATAGTTACAGTGCTTAACAGACTATAACTCAGGAAGTGTGTGGTTAATGTTGTATAATAGACAAAGGTCTTTGAAAATGTGTAATGTATAGTAGATGTTGAACAAACATTAAAAGAATTTAGAAACTTAAACACCATAAGAACAAGAAGCATAGCTTCACCACTGGTTTCCAAGATCTAGTGTTTTAAAAAATGAGCTATATTAGATGCTCAACAAATTATATATATTTTTGGTACCAGGGATTGAACTCAGGGGCACTTAACCACAAAATCACATCCACAGCCCTTTTTATATTTTATTAGAGACAGAGTCTCACTGAGTTTCTTAGGGCCTCATTGATTTGCTGAGATTGGCTTTGAACTTGTGATTTTCCTGCCTTAGCCTCTCAAGTTGCTGGGATTACAAGCGTGTGCCATCACATCTGGCTCTAACAAATATATATATATTTTCATATTTTTTTAGTTATACATGGACACAATATCTTTATTTTGTTTATTTATTTTTATGTGGTGTTGAAGATCAAACCCAGTGCCTCACATGTGCAAAGCAAGCACTCTACCACTGAGCCACACAGTCTGCCACTAAATTACAACCCCAGCCCGTCTAACAAATATTTTTTGAAAGAGTAAATGAAGTGCTCAAATCCTGCCTCTATCCATATGGATATTCTCCCAGTGGATATTTCATTATCAATACTGGTTGTACATTACTGATAGTATAAGAAATTTGGTGTGTGTGGCATATATACATGTGTACACATGTGTGTTATTTTTATACAGGTGTCTTCTCAGGACTTGTAGACACTTTGTTTTGTGTCCACCTCAACACTGACTAAGCTGCCAGGAAGCAAGTAGTTTTTAGAATTTTTTTTTTTTTTTTTTTTTTTTTTTTAATGGGTGTAGTGATAAGTATGGAGGCTTAAAGACAGATGATTTGTTTTGGATTTGGCTCTTTCTGTTTCCCAAAGAGTAGCAACTTAGCTTTGGTTTAGCAAATGATGACCCCTAAGGTATAGCAGAGCAACAGGGAAACAGTTAATAGCAGTGTCACTTCACCAACCTGGTCTGGCTGTTCAGTTTGGGAAGAGAGAAAAATAGATTTTGATCATGTTTGGGCCAGTAGTTTTTAGGGTCTCTCTCTTCCAATGACCCTAACTAATACATACTTCTCCCAACACCGGGGACATCTTGGTGGCACCACTTAATGGTTTGTGGAGCTGATTGGAGGCTGGTGGCAGAGCACTTGGAAGTCATTGTGTACTTTACAGAATGCTGTCTTTTATATTCTTTCATATAGACTTCTTAACAAAAATTATTAGTATTTTTGTTTATAAGGTTTGGAAAGAAATGTAACTTGTTACAATTGATCCAAAATGCAAAAGTGCAACACAGAAATCACAACCATAAATAGAAAGTAAGCTGCCAAGCCACATGCTCTGTTTGGGATTGACTTTCATATATATATATATATACATGTGTATATAAGTTTTGTTTTGAGGTACTAGGAATTGAACCCCAGGCCTTTTTTCATGCTAGGCAAATGCACTGTTTTGAGCTCCATCCTCAGCCCTCTCCTATTAATGTATTTTTTTATTTTCTTGATTTGTTCTAATTAGTTGTACATGACAGTAGAATGCATTTTGACACATTGTACATATTTTGAAAGCACATTTTCATCATTGGAGTGTTCTGTACAGTCCCGGAACATTGCTACATTGTGTCCTCTTTTCATTGTGTACTCTCAGTGGCAATGATTGTAGTATATGTGACTATCGCAGTAGGAGGCATATGTTTTTTAGAAATTGGTTCACCCGATTGTTTAGGTTGAATGTGCTCACAATTCCTGTGGTTGAATGTCTTTGCAGTCTCTCCTCTGAAAAGTACAGTGTCAAGTAGCACTCTGAGGAGTCAGCCTTTGTCCTAGATACTGAATATTTGCAAGGGATCCAGCACAGTACACAGGAAATTCAGAGGTACCCATCATAACAGATCATCCATTACCTTTATGAACGACCGTTTCCACAGCCATCAAGATAACCTGGGTCCATGATTCTCATCATTGGCAAACCAGTCTCTCTGGGATACCTCTCTAAGGCCCTAAAGGGTAGGGAACTCCAAAATCTAGGGACATTATCTCCCCTTTGTCCCTTAGGAGGAGAGACCTCCTTCGTTCTCTGAGCAAGCCCTCTTCTGGTATCCTCAGTAGGTATAAGGTGGCAGTGGTCCCCAACTTGCTCCTTAGTGAGGAAGCCTGGCTTCTCTTCATCATGGTGATGTGACAGGAACAGGATGTGCTTCCCAGCTCCACTTCTCACTGTTAGACCCAGCATAGGTAAGGGAGGCCCCCCCCTTTTTAATATTTATTTTTTAGTTGTAATTGGACACAATACCTTTATTTTATTTATTTATTTTTATGTGGTGCTGAGGATCAAACCCAGTGCCTCACATGTGCTAGTTAAGCACTCTACTGCTGAGCTACAACCCCAGCCCCAAGGGAGGCCCTTTTGCATTTGTTTGTGTGTGTGTGTGTGTGTGTGTGTGTGTTTATTAGCAATTTACTTGCTGCTATATTGTCTTCATAATAACCATAACCATTTTTAGCAACTGTACATTATTTCATCAAACAATAGAATTTATTTAAAGAGTACCTTATTGTTGCCTCTTTTTTTAATAAAAATATTTTTAGTTGTAGATGGACATAATACCTTTGTTTTATGTTTTCATGTGGTGCTGAGGATTGAATCCAGTGCCTCACACATACCAGGCAAGCGCTCCACCACTGAGCCACAACCCCAGCCCTTATTGTGGACTCTTTAGCTCCCAATTTGTGTTACTGTGGAAATTGCTGTAATTACTATTTTTGTCTGTAACTTTTTGCCTCCATAGGAAAATTTCCTCAGGAAATGGGTAAGTTTCAACTACCTCTTATGGAAATCTAAACAATTGTTGTGGCAATGTTTTTTGCATTTTCAAAAAAATGTGAAGCCAGAATCATCCTTCAACAGCAAATACTTAAGTAAACTGTGCTACATTTAATCATTGCACTACTGTGCAACCATTAAAAGAAATCGGATTATTCATAATAGCTAAAAGATAGAAACAATCCACATTGTCCATCAACTCAGCTGATGAATGAATAAACAAAGTATGGTTTAAAGATCTACACAATGGGATATTATTTAGCCATAAAAAGAATGAGATTCTGGTATGTGTTACAACATGAATGAACCTTGGAAACCTTAGCATAAGTGAAAGAAGTTAGACACAAAAGGCCACATATAATGTGATTCCATTTTTTGTGTAATGTCTGGAGTAGGCAAATCCAGAGAGCCAGAATATTTTCAGTATTTAGGGGGTGGGGGATGAGACAATATGGGGCTGGGAAATGATTGCTAATGGGTGTAGTTTCTTTTGGGATGATGAAATTATTCTAGAATTTGATAGTAGTAATGGTTGCACAATCTTATGAATACACTAAAAATCCACTGAATTATACACTTTAAAAAGATGAATTTCGTGATATGGGAATTATATCTCAATTTAAAAGACTGAAGAACTATATTGATGTGATTTATTTTCATTGAAAAAGCTAAATGCAGAATTCAATCTATAATATGCCATTTTTGTGAGAATTTTTGTTTGTTTGTTTGTTTTTTCCTCCCTTTAGTGGTGGAGACTGGGCTTTTCCAGGAATAGGTCAGACCTGCCCTCACTCTGCAGTGAGTTCAGGCAGGAAAGTGGCTACTTCCTCTGAGACTAGCGAGCACCTGTCATGGACCAGGTGCTGAGAATGCACACAGATTTCTAGATGATCTGTTATTATTCCCATTTTTCAGATAATAAAACAGAGATAAGAGAAACTAGTGACTTATCAAGGTTACTCAGCCAAGACAGGAACCAACCCCAGGCCTATCCAGAGGAGGTGAGTCTGAGGCTTGAGCCACATGGATCTAGCTCCCAGCTGTGTTTGCACCTGTGGACTGTCAGGCCTGGGACATGGAGACTACTTTTCTTCAGGAGCACAGCTAACAAAGATGCTGGCTTATGAATTTATACTGAGAGGTCATTTGTGGTCCTTTATTTGAGGACAGTATAAAGTGGACTTCAGAGAGTCCTCTTGTCCTAGGCCAGGCACTTGTAACTTGATGGGAAGGTTTCAGTAGTTCCTTAAGTGGTCCACTCCTATGGCCTGAACATTCCATTCTCCTTCATGAAGCTGTCCTTGATGTTTTTTTCTGACAGAAGACCCTGTCTACCAGCCACTCAACCAACTCCTATGTTGTCCTCAAAACCCAGCTCATATGTCCCTTCTGTTGTTTCTCCTTAACAACACCATTTATAGATGCCTGACTGGAGCCTTTAAAATAATATTAGTCATGTTAACACAAGTAGTTATCATTTAGTGAGCTTCCTCTACTGATCACTGTTTTTAACTGTACTTATTCCTTTAAATTCTCATGGTAATTATGCAATAAAAGTATACGTATAATTACTTACACTTCTTCCAGATTAAGAAAGAACCTGGACAAGTTAAGAAACTTGCCCAGAGTCATACAACTAGGACATGAAGCAACAGGTCTTTCTGACTCCAAAGTTCATATTTTCCCCTTGCACCACATCCTTTTCTTGCACCAATCACTTCGAATTGCAAATGCTACTTGTCTCTTTCTTCACTGTTGCCCTGTAAGCCCTAGGAGGCAGGTGGTGGCTCTGACTTCAGGACTGCCACCTGACTGCCCAGTGTGGGGCCTGCTTCCAAGTGGCCAGTCATAAAAGTTTAATAAGAATAAGAGGCATTCCACTGGCACAGCCTGGAAAGTACAAGCAGTGTGTTTGTCCTTACCCTGGAGAGGGAACAGACCTGCTATCTGTCCTAGAGTAGTGATAAAGGGCAGGTTGTGCCTCCTGGAGGACTTGCAGATGTTTCCTGAGGCCCCAAGAGCACGTCTGCTTTCGAGCTGCCTTGGCTGCCCATTGGTGTGACTGCTGGGAAAGCCAGTTTTGTGGCTGTGCTGGAGAATGTCAACAACCCACTCTAACCAGCTCTCTGGATATTTCTCTGAAATATTAAGGCCAGCAGGGACCCTTGAAGTAGAGGCCTCAATTGCCAGCTTTTTGGATTCCAGCAGGATCTCTGTCATAGAAACAGCAGCAAGGTAGTTGAGCCATCAAGCTTGGTTGTCAGCTCTTGCTTTGAAAACCCTATCTCCCACTGACTACATCTGTGGCATTGGGACAAGTTCCTCAGACTTTCTTAGCCTCAATTACTTAATCCTTCACAGGGGATGTTGCCTCCTTTTCAAGGTCATGGATAAAAGGAGATAATACTTATAAAAATCCTTACCAGTGAGCCTAGCACAGTACCTTCATACAACACTAATGGCAATAATAATTGTTATCATTAAACTACCAGAGTAGATTTTTTTTGTTACTATAGTAAATTTTTGTTTGCAGCTATTATTTAGGGGAATAGAACAGTTTTCTACAAGGAGAGGTCCTTGGGCCCGATGGGTAGTTTCCCCTGGTCTAGGACACACCCTGACTGAAGTAGTAGTCTCTATCCTTTGATGTGAGCATGTGCTGTTCCTCGTTAACACTGGGAAGGTAGAGGCTGGGTTAAGAGGAGACTCCACTTTTCCTAGATCACAGGCAGCAAACAATTATTTCTGTATCCCAACCACCTACCATGAGTTGAACAATTAATTAGCAGTTATTAACAGTATTGATTATTATTTGAAGAAAAGAAAAAGAATAATAATTTTACTTTGAACAATATATGAATTATCATTTTCATAAGGATTATTTTATTTACATTATTTAAGACAGAAATACCTACCAAGAAAAAAAAAAGACATGGCTTTATTTAAATTTCATTGAACTATTTGTTGAACTCTGTCAGTTTTCATCTGTGGGCCTCTGGGAAAGAAATAGATTGGCTTGTGCAGTTTTGATTTCTAACATTTTCCTCATATATCTTTTGTATATGCTTTTCCACACCTCAGAGAGCCCCATATTTGCCATTTTATTTTATTTATTTTTATTGTTTGCTACTGGGTATTGAACCTATGGGTGCTTAATTACTGAGCCACATCCCCACTCCTTTTTTTTTTTTTTTTAATTTTGAGATAGGGTCTTGGTAAGTTGCTTATAGCCTTGCTAAATTGCTGAGGCTGGCCTCAAACTTGCAATCCTCCTGTCTCAGCCTCCCTATTTGCTGGGATTAGAGGCATGCATCACTATACCCAGCTTATATTTGCCATTTTAAAGCTTGTCATATTATTCCTTCAAACAGATAGGCCAGAGTTTATTCATCCACCTGTCACTTGGAACCTAGATAGTTCCCACTTTGTGCTATTATAGATATTATTAACCCTTTTTAAACACAGTTTTAAAATAATCTTTGGAAATATTTCCTTAGGACAAATTGCCAGAAGTGGACTCAGGAGCCGAAGGACAGGAATAGGTTTTCCTGTTCCTGTTACTTAAGGTTAAGTCATCCTGAAAAAAGATAAAACCAACTCACAGAGATTGTCCATGTATTCACTTCTGGTCTGAAATAGGAAAGGAACACAGAAACAGTGCCAGCGAGATGACAAGGCGCTCTTTGCTGAGCCAGGCAACATTTGCTGGAAGGGGCTGGACTTTTTTTCTATGGGAATATTCTCCACTGATATCCCAATCCTCTGATTGTCTGTTTATGCAGAGCTGCCCCACCCCGGCCTCAGCTGCCTTTGCAGGAATTGTGCAGTTGCAGTTAATCCAGAGCTGGGCAAGTTCTAGAATCTCGAATGAATTCCCAAGAGTCCAATGCCTGTTATGGGGCTGGGGAGGTGGGGCACGGTGTGTGTAATAAATGTTTACCTGAACTAGGCAGCATGGCCTGCTGGAGGAAGCTCTGCACCAGCCAGGCAGGCTCTGCTTCAACCTGCTGACTCAACAGGTACTTCCCCCACCTGGACGACAGAGACATTATGCAATTTTAGATGCATTCCTTTGACTCGGAACTTTGACTCTTGATAAAATATGGGACTTCTGGGAGAGGGCACAGTACCATTTATATCCCAGGTGAAGTGTTTTACTAAAGCTGACTCTGAGAATAGACCTAGTGTGGGTAGAAGATGCAAAGCATCATGAAGACGCTGGAAAGCAAGTGAAGGAGCCCACCAAGTGGGTGAAGCTCTGAGCCTGGCCTTCTGTAGTTCTTAAAATCTCCTAAAACCTTCTCTAGTCTAGGAGGACAGTGCACCTGGTGGGGAGGTATAGACAAGCCCTCCTGATTGTCTGGTATAGACAGAGACTTAGGATGGACATTTCCTGCTAGGTTTGAGAACTGAGCTGCAGATTCCAGTAGATTTGCCCCAGAGACCCCATCCCAGCCAGATACCAGATACTTCACAGTTATCATCACAATGATGCTGTGGTTTCTGCTTTGCTGCGACTCTGAAAGGGGAAGCATCACCGTGATTTAATCTTTAGCTCAGTTCAGTATAGTAGGTTGTGGCTCAGATCAAGACCTCCTCTCAGATTCTATCTCCTTTTCTGCTTCCTCTCTTTTGAGGGATTCTACCCATTTTATTTTCTCCCACCTAGGATATACCTAGCTTGTTTTTGTCCTAGAGGCGTCCCCTCCACTGCTCCCTCTCCTTGACCTTCCCAAGGCTGTCTCCTCCTCACAGGCTTCTCAATTCTGGGCACCTTTTCCAAGAGAACTTCTGGTAAAAGTAGCCACTCTGATAAAAGTGACATGCTGCTCCGTGGGGTTTTCTATGCTATTATCATCAGCCTGTCTTTGCTTCTTAGCTCTGTCTTTTCTTGAAATTGTTGTTTTACAGACATTTACATAATATATTGTCCATCTCCCTAACCAGAATATAACATTCATGAGAACAGCAACAGGCTTTCTGCTCTCTGAAGAATGGAGAACAGTTCCAGCACCTACAGACAGAGGAATTCATCCAAGAATTCCAGGCAGCGCTGCCCTCGCTCTTCTTCCCTTTGCTTTCTCCTCCTAAGTGAGACATATATATCTCTCCTGATTGAGAGCCAGGCAGGGTGGGCCTGGGCTGTGTGCAGATGGGGACTCTTGCCTAACTTAGCAACTTCGCTTATGGCGTGACTTGGACCACCTCCTACCCAAATCTCCAGAAGTAGCAGACTTGGTCTGTGGGCCTCCAGGAGCTGAGCGGGGCCCACTGGGAAGAAGTTCATAGAGACAGACTTTAGTTCAATATAAAAAGAACTTTTGGGTAGAGCCCAGAGGAGGCAGAATGGTCATGTTGCCACTTTCCTGTGCTGGCTCCCCACTTTGTGACCCTGGTCCATTCTCCACTCTCTGCCTCTGCATTGCCTGCCATCAGCCAGCTCATGGAGGTCAGTGGTCTGGAATGATGCTCCAACACAGATACGGGTGATTCTGCATCACTGAGGGAACTAGACCAGATGGTCTCTATGGGCCATTTTGTCTCCTGTGTCAGGGGTTTGGCTCAGAACCATTCATTTTTAATCCATGTTCTGTGGACTGCAGGGCCTCCAGGGAGAAAAGGGTGACGGACTGGATTAAGCTGTTAATGGTATGCCAAGGTTAAAGCTTGGGGACCCAAACACCAGAGAACTGGTTGGTGACCACATCCGCCCACCTGCTGTTTGCTTAGCACAGAAAGTTGATCATCTGCATCAGGAATGTGGCTCATAGCAGTTCCAGGCCTGGTTCTGCTGCCAAGTTATTGTGTGAGCTTAAATATATCCTTTCCTTCTCTTCTGGAAGACTGAGAATATTTGGGTTAGACCTCGTTGCTTTGTCTCTTCTGACTTTAAAACTTCTAGGATTCTATCAGTGAACCTCAAACATGAAAAAAATCAGGCCTTTCGCAAGGGCTCATGCCTAGGTTCTATTCTTCAGTAGCTCATCTTTCTTTGTTGATAGCCTGGAACAGAATCAAGACCTCTGACCTCCATCATCAGTAGCTCAAGGCTTCTCAGAGTGTTTGAGTGTTTATTCACAGCTCTGACTGGGCAGATGACACAGCTGTGGACAGATCACACACTTGTGTCCAAAGGTGTCCATCATAAGAGATGTGTCCAGCAGCTCCCCAGAACCAGTCTCTTAATATGGAGGGCAAGAGGGGGATTTTGCATATCTAGGTGATAGGGTAGTGAATCCTTGGGCAGCATTGATGACAAGGAGCCTTTTCATGATACCGCATGGTCATTTCATGATGTTTCAGTCTATTATTCTCCCCTGAAACTCATCTTAATTTATCTTTGGCACAACCTGAAGGGAGAATAGAGAAGCCTAACCCTGTATTCTGCAACCAATCTCTGACCTGAACCAGGTCTTTTTCTTTCACCTTGTAGGTTCCTGTAGGAATGAAAGGCTCAAGCCAATGTGATAGTACACATCTGTAATCCAGTGGTTCAGGAGACTGAGGCAGGAGGATTGCAACTTTGAGGCCAGCCTCAGCAACTTAGTGAGACCCTGTCTCAAAAATAAAAAAGGGGTGGGGATGCAGCTCAGTGGTAAAATGTCCCTGAGTTCAATCCCCAGTATGTGGGGGTGGGAGGCTCAAAATGCCCAGTGCTTGAGGAAACATTTCACAAGCATCTTCTCTGAGCTAACTCCAACGCTCTAACTTGGCAAGTGGAGATTAAAACTGAACTTATTAACTTTTTAATGCTTTGTACCTCTCTCCCTCCCCCCACACAAACACAAACAGGGTATAGATTCTTAGAGGAATAGACTTTTCATGACACATATATCTTTTAGATCACTGTTAACAGCATGGATATACTGGCTTTAAAGGAATATATTTCTCATGTTTTAAAAAAATTGAATACTTAAAAAAAAAAAAAAGGACCAGACATAGTCCCTAATCTCAAGGATTTTGGATAAATCATTTTACCTCTTTGAGTCTCAATTCTGTAAAATGGGTTAAACTGATCCTGTCTAAGGTTGCCAAATTTAGTGAATAAAATTATAGGATATCTAGTTATATTTGAACTTCAGATAAATGATGAATGCTATTTTAATATAAGTATGTTCCATGCAATACTTGGGGCATACTTATACTAAAATTATTTATCATTTATCTGAAATTCAAGTTTAACTAGGCATCTTGCATTTTTATCTGGCAGCCCTATCCCTGTTCAAACTAGGTTAGGACTTTAATGAATAACAGAAGGAATAATTTGTGGATTAATAATGAATGGAAGTCTTTATGGTTTACAGAGTTCTGTGTCAGCAGGAAGGGTTTTGGTTGCGTGACTTTGATGAAAAGGGGTCTCTTGCAGGCCTGAGTCTGCAAGACATGAGAACCTGGAGACTCCAAGACATGAGAAAAATCAATGCTGCATCCATATAAATGCCTTTTATTCTGGGACAGGGGATTCAAAACCTATGGTATAAGGGCTGGGGTTGTGGCTCAGAGATTAGAGCATTTGCCTTGCATGTGTGAGGCACTGAGTCTGATTCTCAGCACTGTATATAAATAAATGAATAAAATAAAAGTCCATCAACTACTTAAAAAAAAAAAAACAACAAAAAACTATGACATAGGGAGACCCTGGAGCAGCACATGAGAAAACCATAGGGTTTTGGCTCATAGGAAACTCAAAACAGGACCCCCCAAGGGTATCAACTACATCTGAGTTTTCCCACTACATCCTCGGAAGTACAGTGTCTAGAATGCTGTCGCTACTCAGACTCTCCCGGAAAGGTTGAAGGGGATGCAATGGACTGGATTTGAGGGTTTTGACACCAGAGTCCAGGTAGGAGCTGGAAGAATGGAAGCATTTGATTCAGAACATGTGGACATAGGGTCATAGGCCATAGGCTTCCCATCCAGCATGGATTTTGCTTTCTGGAAGGTGTCACTTCCAACCATGGTGGCTTTGGTAGACAGCCCCAAACAGACATTCCTTTTCAATCCTTGCCCTGTCTAGAGGAGCAGAAGGCCACCAGCATCAGTTGTTCAAAATGTGAAGGTTGGAAAAGCCTTGGGAATCATCTGTCTTCTGTCCTCGCATCTTAGAGATGGGGAAGCTAAAGACAAAGCTGGGGAAGGACATACCCACGGCCATGTGAAAGCTAGGGGTGGAACTAGGACTGGAGCCCATACCTGCTGTTTTGCAGCTCTGGGTCAGGATCACAGCAACCCATTCTCTCCTAGAATCCCCTCTGTTGGGCAGTCCCCATCCTGCTACAAGCAAGTTACTGCCCTCCAAGGCCAATGATCCCTTCTCACGGGGCAGGGGGACAGCTATTTAAAATCATGATGATAATCTGCTTGGGGGCAGTATTTTCTAATTTGCAAGATCCATTCAGGTACCTCCATGTCGATTTTCTTACCTCTCATCAAATCCCACTGCCTCACACCCTACATCTTCTATACTTGCTGTCAGCTCCAAACGTGCAGTGCCTGTCCCACAGGCAGGCTGTGTGGCTCTGCCACAAGTTATGTGATCTTGTACAAGTGATGGAACAGAGGCTAACTGTGCCTCAGTTTCCTCATCCATAAAGTGGGGGTAATAATAATGGTATGCCTCATAGGATTTTTATGTGAGGGTTGACTAATTGTGCCTCTGAAAGCACATGCTCAGGGCTTAGTGAATATCATCTCCTACTGTTAGACTACTACTGTATTTCAGAGCTCTTCTTATTCCTTTTCCTCCTTCAAGACTCAGCTCAACTTTCTCTGCCCTAGGAAGGTTTCTTTGACCCTTTCCCTTCAGTGGAGTTAGATGTTCTTTAGCATTTATTGTACTTATTTAAATATATTATATTTGCCTATTTTCTGGTCTGTCTCCCTGACTTAGCTGTGATCACCATCCCCATTTTTATCCCCAATGCCAAGCATAAGATCAGGCAGGTGTTTGTGCTTAATGATATTTGTTGAATGGATGAATGAGTGAGTGAGTGAGTGAGTGATCCCTTTGATTCCCAAATCTTAGCCATTCTCTCACCCCACACCCAATCCAATAGCACGTTTGGACAATCCCACTTCCAGAACAGATCCTGAATCTGCCTCCAGGCCAGCCTATGCCACCATCCTCTCACTGCTGGCGCTCTCTGCCTCTGTGGCTTCTGAGTTTCCATCCCTGCTGCCCTTATCCTCTCTCATCCCCCTGCCTAAAACTCTGCCTTCAATTCTTATGAATAGAATCTAGTCTTCTTGTGGAGCTGTGGAGCCCTGCAGTATCTTACTGGTACCTCCCTCTCCTGCATTTCACATGCTTCACTCAATTTCATCTCTTTATCCTCCTCAAAACCTCACACTTGCTGTTCCTTCTTGTTTTGCAGAGTTGACTCCTCTTCCTTCTCCTTTTTTTCTCCTCCTCCTCCTCCTCCTCCTTCTTCTTCTTTTTTTTTTTTTTTTTTTTTTTTTTAAATTTTGCAGTTCTGGGGATTGAAGCCAGAGTCTCACGCATGCTAGGTAAGTGCTCTACCTCTGACCTACATCTGCAGCCCTTTCTTTTGATTTCAGGTGGAATAGTACATCCTCAAAGAGACTTTCCCTGACCATGCTGAGGGAATGTCTTTCAATTATTCTGCATCATAATACCCCTTTAGTCTCCTTTGTAGTATTTATCATAATCCATAAATAGCTTGATTGTTTACCCATTTATTCATTAATTGGTTTATCTCGCTTGCTATATTGTAAGCACTGTAAGTGCAAGTCCCTTACTTTGTTGTCTTGATTACTAGAGCGTCTCTTGGTCAGAGCTTAATACCTTTTTGCTGAATGAATGAATGAATCCTCCTTGAACATAGTAGGTAGAGCAGGCATTAGATGCAGATTTTACAGATGACAAAACTGGAGTTTAGAGAGGTCGATTCTTACTATAGGTAGCATAGGCTGGACGCGGTACAGCTAGGTCCACAAGATCATGGACTTTTCCCATAAGAACAGAAAGGAGATGGACTCTGTGCTGGGAATCCAGCTTGGTAGATTCACAGACTAGTTCCCCAATGTTGGACTGGACGGGTAAGATTCCAAAGCTCCTGCTTCTTAAAGAGTTAGTGCTGCCAGCGTGAGGCGAAGGATTACATCCAGTTCCAAATTCCAGTCTGCACTTGAGGCATTGCACACACCCAACAAACACCCAATGATCATAAGAACAGTGCGATGATTGTTTAAGAAAGGAAATGAGACCCACAGGCTTGATCTCAACCTTCTTTAGAATTTGTTCTAATTTGGGCTTGATGGAATGAGAGAGACATTTCTAGTTTCCTTACATGAATGTGGCCTAATTTGGAAGATTTTGTCATTCCCAAGGTCCCCACTGCTGCTTGAGAGCAGACCTTGATTATTGTCATTATTTAAAATACTGCCTTCACCATTGATAATAGGCTGGCAGCAGGGTACCATTTCTGTGATTCTAGGAGGAAAGTTCCTGGAGGGGATGCCCAGTGACATAAAGAAAGTTCTGGAACAGAAGTCAGAGGGTGGGAAGGCCCATGGTGTCCAGCTGGTAGGCTGGAGACCTCTCACTGGCCCTTAGCTGCCTCTTACATAAGGAAGGATCTGGTTATGATGGTGGCTTGTACTCAGAGGGTTAGGGTCTGATCCTGGTTCTGTTGCTAGTTTTCAGTGTGAGATCTTGTCAGGGTCTTTTCCTTCTGTGGTTCTGAATGCAATTATAGGGGCTGATGCTGTGTCCCCATGCCATCCCTATAGTTGCTCTTTGTGTGGTCTTTTTTGGGGAAATATACTCCCCTAAAATTTGGTTTCCTTACCATCTAGCCCTCAGAAGCCAGTATGAAATTGACATGGCTACCTTAACGTATTTCCACCAAAGGGCATAGTAGTCCCTAAGGCCTGCTTCTCAGGGCACTTCGGGTAGAAAGGGGTATCAAGTGTTCACTCCTGCCAAGTACTCTCTCAGTCCTGTTGCTGCCCTCTGACAAGCATGTGCTCCAAGGGAGGCTCTTGGGATGGGGGTGGGGAGGCACTGAGGGTATGAAAGGAGGGGAGTATGACTCTTCTGAGAGTCTAGAAGTTCTGAGCATGGAACCCCAAGGACACTGTACCCTCCTGGCCTTGACCCATTATGTGGAAATACATGTAGGAAAATCAGATATGTACCAGTGTCTTGAGTGTTTTCAGTGGGGCAGACTTTGGCTCAATGGTTTACATACATTGTTTTATTTGACCTTGTACTCTGTGAGGTAAATATGAGGATCCCCATTTCTACAGAGGAAGAAATTGAAACACAGAGTTGAAGTTACTTGTCCAAGGTTATACAACTAGGATGATCAGGATTGAGCCCAGCATGCTTTACTGCTAAATTATTGTCTCTGCTAATTAAAAATGGTGATAAAAATTAATTAAAATGGAGGAAGTGCAGTTAGCAGCTGTGGAAAGCACTTGAGGTCTAAAGTTCTACTTATTAGCTTAGTAACTATGGGCAAGTTATTTGACTACTTTGAGTGATAATATACTTGCTTATAAATTAGAGGTAATTTCTTCTTCTACTTCACAGTATAACATTAGAGGAGACCATGTATGTAAAGTGTTTCAAGTTGATGCCTGATACATTATTAATTGCTTGTTGTTACTGTTTCTATCATTACTGCTGCTATTGCTACTACCTTTTCTCCACCTTGTTCCAAAGCTCAAGAGCTCTGTTTGCTGTGCACCTGTTAGTAATCCCTTTTATTACAATGATAGAAACCTAAGAGAATGAGTTATTTGTGAACCTTCAACCTCATTCCTCCCCCAAATGGTTCACATTCTTTGCTCTACAGCCAACTCTGATGAAGGGCCAGGGTTTGACTTGGTGCCCACTGTGAATGATGTCCTCCATTAGATCTCCAAGAACTGCAGCAAATGCTTTCCTGGTCTTATTTTAGCATCAGGGAGACTCTGAAGCAGGATTTCAATATTTAGTTTTCTCACTTGGAGATGGTGCTTGCAATTAATGTGTTTGCAGCTTGGGTCTTTCTTCTCATCTTAAGAGATGCCAGGGGGTAGATCAAGGATGTGGTTGGCTGACATATCCTGAGATTCAAATGAGTCCTATTGTTGGTTATTACTACATCTGAGAGTACTGTGTACTCATTGTAAAAAAAAATTCGGAAAATGAGGGCAAATATGAAGGAGAAAAATATAAAATACCCATAATGCAATCACTCTGAAATAAAGAATTTAATGTTTTGGTGTATTTTTTTTATTATATATCATCATATTTTACATAATTAGGATCATTGTATAAATAGTCATAGAAACTATGTTTTAGTAATTTCATATTGCCAGAATTTCCTTCATGAATATGCTTTAGAAATGTGCAATATCCCAACATAAAACATCACAAAGCACAAAGTACTTAACCAATCCCCTATTATAAATTGTTTAGGTTTTTCTAATTATTATTGTTATAACACTGACAATATGCATATAACATTTTTATATATAAATATGTACATCTTTTGTATATAAATATGTACATCTGATTATTTCCCTTGGACAGATTCTTAAAAGTAGAAATGATGAATCAAAGAGGAGTAAGGGACTGGGGATGTGACTCAGTGGTAGAGCATGTGTGAGGCTCTGGAGTTCAATTTCCAGCACTGGAGGTGGGAGAGGAGTATGAACAATTTTAAGGCTTCCTGGAAAGGTTATATTCTATCAACATTTAAATTCCTATCAATAGTGAGAGACAAATCCTGGCCAGTAGCAAGTACTACAAGTTTGTTTTTTTTTTTTTTTAAAGAGAGAGAAGTAGAAAAAGGTAGAGAGAGAGAGAGAGAATTTTAATATGTATTTTTTAGTTATCGGCGGGCACAACATCTTTGTTTGTATGTGGTGCTGAGGATTGAACCCGGGCCGCACGCATTCCAGGCGAGCGTGCTACCGCTTGAGCCACATCCCCAGCCCAGTATTACAAGTTTTTAAAACTTCTGATTTCATGAGAATCAATAGGTTCAAAAAATAGCAACTAATTGTCTTGATTTTCAATTCTTTGATTACTTTAGCTGAATAAAATTTCATGTTTCTTAGTCATTTGTATTTCCCTTTCTAAGATTTGTCTATCAGCGTTCTTGGCTGGGCAGACATGGTTAATAGAGGCCCCAGTAATCCTATAGTTGTCTGCAGAGGATTCCAAACTTTTGCCTTTAGCCACATCTGATAGGCTCTGGCAGGATGACCATGTCAGCATTGCTATTTCAATGGAACCAGAAAGTGAATGTCTCTGTGTTTTATTGTAATCTGGGAGAAGCTGTTTTTATAAACAACATCTAGCATATTGTTGTATTTTCTTCCTCTCTGAACTTCCCATTTTTAAAGGTTGCTCAATGGGAGCGTTAAATTTGATGTGTGTCTGTTCAGCCTTTCAGTATGTGCTCATGTGCAATGCATAGAGGCCACATTAATGGACTGCAGAGTACAGAGAAGAACCTGGGCTTTGGACTTAGGCAGGTGTTGGACAAACTTCTCAAAGGCTCAGTTTCCTCTTTTTTCAAGCATAAATGATAGCCCTATTTTGGAGGAATAAATGTATTATGAATGTAAAACTCTTAGAACAGTGGCTGTCAATATCATAAGGCTCCTTTTAGCCCAACAATTCCTGAGCCCATTCTCTACATTCAGCACTGGGCTAGTGCCAAGTACGAAGAGGAATCACACTGGGTCCATTACAGTGTTGTGTTTCCCTCAAGGTAAAGGTCAATCTGCTCATAGACAAGGCCAATAAGGCCTCCAGGGGCCTGCCATCCTGTGGATCTTCATTAAGCTCCATGGCTCCAGCTGTCATAGGTCGGTTGACAGCTTGCACCCTGCCCCTGCCCTTGGTACTAAGGATTGAACCCAGGGGCACTTTACCACTGAGCTATATCCCCAGCCCTTTTTATTTTTTATTTTGAGAGAATGTCTCAATAAGTCGATGAGGACCTTGCTAAATTACTGAGTCTGGCTTTGAACTTGTGATCATTCTGACTCAGCCTCCTGAGTCACTGGGATAAAAGGTGTGCACCACTGTACCCAACTAATAGCTCTCTTTAGACCCCCAGACCTTAGCTGCAGTCCTGTAACAATCGAAAAAGTGTCAGTCAACATTCTGATACAGTATTACAGCTATAATTTTTGTCTTCTCTTTTTTCTTCCTAATATTATACCATAAGCCTTTTCCTTTATAGTTGAGTTTGCCAGCTGAAGCCAGCCACCCTGTGTAATTTCTGGCTCTATTACTTGTTAAGTGACCTTGGGCAATTACTTAATTTCTCTGTATCCTGGTTTCCTTATCTGTAAGATGCAGATAATAATATGCTAGAGAGTGATTATTGGTGTTCCCCTAAAATTCATTCATTAAAACCCTAAACCTCCTACATGTGATGGTATTTGTAGGTCTTTGGGAGAAGATCAGGTCATGAGGGCACAGCCCCTATGAATGGGACTAGTGTCATCATTATTATTATTGTTATTAATTTTGGCAGTATTGGGGATTGAACCCAGGGCCTTACACATGCCAGGCATGTGCTCTATCACCAAGCCACATCCTCAGCCCTATAGGATGAGTGTCCCTAGAAAAGAGACCCCAGGGAGCTCCCTTGCCTTTTCTTTCTTTCTTTTTTTTTTTTTTTTTTACCATATGATTTATTTTTATTTTTATTTTTTTTAGTCATACATGACAGCAGAATGTATTTTGACATATAATATATACATGGAATGTACATACATCAATCATAATGTCTATTCTGCTGCCCTTCCTATCCCTTGCCTTTTCTACCATGTGAAGACTCAGTGAAAAGACTGCCATCTACAAAGAAGGGCCCTCACCAGACACCCTGTACCTCAATCTTGGATTTCCTAGACATCCAAACTGGGAGAAATAAATTTCTGTTCTTTTTAAGCCACTCAATCTATGGTACTTGGTTATAGCAGCCCAAACAGACTAAGACATAAAGGTACTTACTTCATGGGGTTCTTAGGATTAAAGGAAGTAACTCACCTTTAGCTCTTAGGAGCATGTCTAGCACATAGAAAGCATAATTATGTATTACTAATATTTACCATATTGTCTTGATAGCAACCCTTACAATGACATTATATAATTAAATTGAATAGATATAATTATCCCTTTCTCTGATTTTGGTTATTTAAAGTGTTTCCAATTTTTAAATATAAACTAAAATGTTATTCCAAAGAAATGAAAAGAAAATCATCTTGTGGTTTAAAGGCAGAACAATTAATTTAAGAATTAAATGTTGAATGAACCCACATTAGTAGACCTAAATTGTCTTTTGGAAAAATTTAACAGTTTCTGTATATATTAGGGCTAATTGTCCCCTCTGAGCAGCCCAACATGGGTGGTCCTTGCCTGGGCAGAACTGGCCTGGATTCCTCAGCAAGGTCTTCTAGTCCTTTGCTGTGATTCTCCTGGCAAAGAAGCTGCATCAGCTTTCCTCCCCTAATGCCAGAGAACCTTTGATACAGCATAGCTCTGGGCCAACCCAGCAGTTTTTAGATATCATTTGGAAATATCTTGTGGGGCAACTATCAGGTCATGTCACCTGATGGGGAAGTTATGGATTCAGAGGTTTCTGGTCTGGTCTTTCAGACAACAAGGCTCAGAGTTAGCAATGGTATTATTGAAATATGAACCTACATAGACAGCATTGTGACTTAGGCTCTATAAATGTACTTTTGCATCCTCAACGAAGTAAAAGAGGATTTATGAGCCCCACTTTATAGATGAGAAAACTGAGGTTCAGAGAAGAGAAGACTTTCCTCCAAGGACACACAGTCAGTAGAGTCATGAGTCAGGTCTGTCTGACTCTAAGGACACAAACTCTTCCCAGGGGCACCACAGGATCTTTTCAATTTAATCAGCATGTATTAGCATTCACATTGTATTGCCCCCATGAGGCACTGAAAACAGACAGACAGACACATCAGTCACAAGTTCTAGTATTAAGGCTGATGCATGCCTGCGAGGAGTAATAAAGCTGTGTGGGCAGTTCAATTTATCCTGTTGTATATATTTCTGAAAGCCATCCTTAATCCTTTTAGGAAGAGGCAGGGGAGAGGAAGACTGGTAGATCAGGGCTATAATCAATGAATAAACAAAGGGCAGTAGGAAAATGGGGAGGGAGAGATGAGTTCTCAGAAATCCAAAAAAGTCTCTTAGAGGATGTGACAGTTTGGTTAGGGTTAGGAGCCAAGAGGAATCAGCAAAACAGGCACAGGGCATGTCACATTCACTCTCTTCCTAAAGAGAAGTAAAAATAGAACCTCAGTTAGTGCTTGCTAAATATTGGTCTTGAAACCAGAACAATCCATTTCATTTTGTCCCCACTTACATACATAGACAGATCTATCAAGACACATTCAGAGGTAATCATGATGCAAAAACACAAAATCCCATGAAGCCTGTCAGCACACTTAAGACACATATAAAAATAGATACTAGCTCCCATAGACTCACAGATACTTGCAATATTCATACATAAAGACTTAACAAACATGTTTATGCTTTCATACACAAGCCATAAATATCCTCCCTCTCCAACTACTCATGCAGGCAAATAAATGCACATTTTCGTTAACATATACAAGTTCATACGCAAATCTCAGCCTGCCGGTCTGGTTAGAGGCCAGTGACTAATGGGAAACCATGCACAAAGGCAAGCATCATGTAGGGGAGGCCGGGACTGGTTTAGTGACAAGGCTGGGATTAAGCCCGTCAGATGACAAACCCGTCCTGCCTGGCTGCCCCTGGAAGCCGCTCAGCCGAGGAAGCAGCAGCAGCTGACCTAGCTCTGAATCCTGGGCCAATGATGCGAGGCTGCATGCACATTTCCAGCTTCGTTCAGGGTTTAAAGTCATACAGGGTCAAGCTACGCTATCAGCCCCACCCCAATCCCTGCAACAGGCAGGAGACTCTGGGGACACAGCAGGGCTGAGACCTCTGGCTGCTTTCTAACCTAGCTTGTCCAGACACGGCACACTGAGTAGTTAGCATTAATAAGGGTTTACAACAGTGGGCCAGGCACTAGGTTAAGCCCTGTAGGAACATTACTTAATTCTCACAACAGCTCTGAGAAGGGGGTAGGATGCGTCCAATCATCTCCATTTAGTGGTGAGAAAACTGGGCTCAGGCCACAAAACCACTCGGCAAGAGAGACAAGAAGCCCGATTCTAGTCTTCCGGGGAATTAGGGTAAAGTGCATAAGTGTGTCTGCCTCCCCTACGCAAGACGCTTGCACCTTCTGCTCCTGACCCGTTTCCAGACCTCCCAGAACTGCCCGGCCCAGCGCCTGGACCACAGCAGGTGCCTTGTCACGGCATGAAGCATGGGTTCAATGAGGCGCTCAGCAAAGACCTCAGTTTCCCCATCTCTAAAATGGGAACGGCAGTGCAGACTTTGCAGGACTGATGCCAGACTCTCCCGGGTAGCAAAGGGAATTCTGAGGCTCTACATCCTCGCGGCTCTCGCGCCTATAACGGGGTTTCTGCCCACTCCCCGCCCGATCCCGGGTGCGGCGCCGGCGCCCCATTGTTAGGAGGGCGGGGACGCTCCCAAGAACGGCTTCCCCGCCCCGGGTCGCGCTCACAGCCCAGTGGAGCAGACGACTTGGCCTGGCGTCTGCCGCACGGGGCGCGTCCTTTGTCTACTCCGCGGCGCCGGGTGCCCGAGGCCCGCGCCCCGCTCTTCGGGCAGACAAAGCGGGGGCCGCAGCGAGCCCGGCAGGCTGGAGCGGGGCTCGCACCACCCTCCTCCCGCCTTACGTACCGCCCCCTCCCTTCGGCGTGCTCTGATTGGCCATCGAGGTTACAAAGAGGCCGGGAAGCGGGTGGGTCACGTGGGATAGCGTGACCTCCCATTGGTTGGGGACGGCTGCCAATCGAGGAGGGCGGGCTGTCCGCGCTCGGCCCGGTCGCTCTCTCCTCGCTGGGGCCCGCCCGCGGGGCCGGCCGCCTGTCAGAGGGAGGTGGCGATGGTGCGCCGGGTGGCGGTGGCGGCTGCGGCGGCTTCCTCGGTCGGAGTGCAGAGAGGAGAAGATGACTGACCAACCGACTGGCTGAATGAATGAATGGCGGAGCCGAGCACGCCATGAGGAGCCTGCCGAGTCTGGGCGGCCTCGCCCTGTTGTGCTGCGCCGCCGCCGCCGCTGCCGCTGCCTCTTCAGCAGCCTCGGCGGGGAATGTCACCGGTGGCGGCGGGGCCGAGGGGCAGGTGGACGCGTCGCTTGGCCCGGGGCAGCGGGACGAGCCCAGCCACCCTTTCCCTAAGGCGACGGCTCTCTGGACTCAGACCCCGAAGACGGGCCCCCCGCGGACTACGGCCAGCCGACCCTTGGCTGCGACCTCTTCAGCCCAGTCCCCGGAGACCACCCCTCTTCGGGCGACGGCCGGACCCGCTCCGACCACCTTTCAGGCGCCGCTCGGCCCCTCGCCGACCACCCCTCCGGAGGTAGAGCGCACTCCCACCACTCCTCGGGTGCCGACCAGACCCGCGCCCACCACGTTTTCGACGACCACTGTCCTGGCGCCGACCACCCCTGTAGCGACCACCGTTCTGGCACCAACCACTCCCGGGACCCCGACCCTTCTCTTTCCTACCAGTAGCAGCGGCAGCAGCAACAGCAGCGGCGGCGGCGGCGGCGGCAGCAGCAGCAGCAACAGCAGCAGCAGCGGCGGCAGCAGCAGCGTCCCGCCCACCCCACCTGCCACCGAGGCCCCTTCTCCCCCAGGTGAGTCTGGGCGCGGCCACTCGGGTAGGGTCCTCCCCAGTGCTGCCCATCCTCCCCAGCCTCCGGGCATCTAGGGTTGGCCGCTTCACTGGAATTGATCGTTTCTTGTCCTAAGGATCCCCAGATTTCGGCTTCCAAAGGGAGAGCCAAGCTCCACCTAGCCCCCCAACCCCCAAATCTGGAAAGTCTTTTGTCCCCCCTGAGCTGTGCTCTCTCGGGAGGGGCCGGCTGCTGTGTGGAAGGCATCGCATCTTTCCAAACAGGGTTTTGGATTTGGTTGGCTCAACGAGTCACCCCGCCCGGTTATTTGGGGAAGTTTGAACGGCAACACAGTACCTCCATCAACCCATAGGCCAAAGCTGACTGTAAGGGGTTTCTCCCAAAGCCCCAGTTTCCTTATTCATATCTTTTTGTTTATGTAAATATCCGATCTATGTGTGACAGGTGGAAGAGATATTAAGAGGATTTTGTTTACAAAACAGTAGTACAGAGCACTTGAGACCAAAAAATAAAAAATAAAAAAAATCCATGTTTTCTCTGCAAATAAGTAGATTCAGTAGGTCATCTGGGACAGGTGTATATCTAGGTTGAGCAGTTTATAAAATTAGGTTAAATCCCTTCCTTGCACTTTTTTTTTTCTTTTTCAATTACAAGGTCAATATGTTTGGAAAAATATAGTTTAAGGAGGGATACCCAGATTTGCCCCTTAAATTAGGATGTTCAATTTTGCTGATGCTGACAAATACCAATTTTCATGTGAGTTCCCAGGGAAAATATGGCTCTTCTTCCTTCTGAATGAAGTCTTCAAGGAAAGTTAGAGATGGCTTCTGTTCTTTCCCCCTTCAATTGGGATGGGAACTAAACAAATAAAATCTACTTTGTCAAGGTGATGGACAAGATTTTCTGAGTTCTGTACTTTGAGTGGGGGTGGAGATTTGTCTAAAGCACTTGCCTAGCTTGATCACTGACCTAATTCTTAGGCTCAGTGGTTTACTGTGGTGTCAAGTATGAACCTTGGACTGTAAATTAATTTGTAGAGAATTTCCCCACATGGTTATGAACCTTAATATTATCTTGAATCTTGAGTTGGAACTTGGCAATGACAAAAGGAAGAACTTAGATTATTCACCCCCAAAACCATTTATATCTCTTTCAGTTTCAAGGACTATTTTAACTGAGTTTTTACCTGTGGTGCCTTTTGGCTTTTATACAGAGAGATTGGCATATTATTTAAAACACAGGAAGCATGATGGTTGAAAATATGGACTAACCATTCTTAGGTTTGAATTCCAGCTCTGCCCCTTATTGGATATATAAACTTGGCTAGGTAACTTAATCTCTGTGGCCTCAGTTTCTTCAATTGTGAAATGAAGGTAATAATAGTACTTACCTTGTATGATTGCTGTGAAGATTAAATAAGTTAATACATTTATAGTGCTTACAGTTCCTAATGCTGAATAAGCACCCCTTATATGTTGGCTTTGCCTATAACCAGACTTCCTGCTCCCACCCTTCTCATGGGTAGAAAAGCATTTGAGAAAATTAGTAGGGAACTGTGATGATTTTTTATTTGTTTTAGTAAAACAGAATAGAAGAAGAATGAATTAGATTTTATGGAATTTCAAGCAATCTCTCTGTATAAAAGCCATAGTTTAAGGAGAGATACCCATTTTTGTCCCCTTAAACTAGGATGTTCAATTTTGCTGATGCTGACAAATACCAGTTTTCATGTGAGTTCACAGGGAAAATAACACTCTTATTCCTTCTGATTGAAGTCTTCAAGGAAAGTGGCATTTAGGTAGCAATTGCTTTGGTTAGTTTTGATAAATAAATCTTTTTCCTTAATGTTATTTTACTTTTATTATTTTTAAAACATAAAAGTAACCCTTACAGTGAAAAAATATAAACAGCCAGAAGTCTACACAGCAAAAAGTGAAAATTACTCCTTCATTACCTTCTAGTTCTAGTTGGTCCCTAGAGGTTACTACTGCTAGCAGTTTGTTAGATCTTTTTTCAAACGTTTTTCTGGGTATATATGAATGTACACACAGAATATTTTAAAATAGTTTTTAAAATGAAAAAATTCTATATATATTATTTAACAGTTGTATTTACTTAATTATGCATCATGGACTGTTTTTCTTCATGCCAGTACCTAGGGTCTACATTATGATTATGGTAATTATTATTAACACTATTATTATTTTCTGTGCTGAGGAATGAACACAATGCCTCATGCATAGGCAAGTGCTCTATTACTAAACTACACCTCCAGCCCTACTTTATTCTTTTTAATAGTTGTGCTTTTCACTGTAAGAATGTATTATAATTTATTTAACCAATCTATAGACACTAAGAGTGCTTCTGGACTTTGCTTTAAAAAACATGGAGAAGCATAGATTCTAGTGTGCTTCAAATAGTAAACATATCCCTTTAACAGAGGAAATTTGTATTTGAATTTGAGAGAGCTGGTTTGACTTGCAAAGTTAGATTCCCTGGCATTTGGGAAGATGATTGTACAGGGTTTTTTTGTTTTTGTTTTAATTAATTAATTAATTTTACATTGGACTGCATTTTGACATGTAGTAGGCAAATGGAGCAAAATTTCTCATTTCTGTGGCTGTATGTTGAGGGCCACAGCCGAGTGGGGTCGGGATGACGCATGGCATGTTGCCAGAAGGGAGTGGTTGAGAGGTGAAGCCAGCAAGCCATTGAGATGATGATGGTTATGTTAAGCTGTGTATTCAATTGTATATAGACCTTTACTGTCTGGCAATAGGGTGGCTCTTGCTGCCTGGGGGCCTGCTACTTTGGAGTTCCCTGGAGTTCTGGAGGGTCCGAGAGAGTTGGGGCAGAGCTGGGTGGAGAGCTGAGAGAGTTCCTGGGAGTGTGTGAGGAGTGCTGGTGGAGTTCGGGCAATAAAGTTTCCTGTTTGAACATACAAGTGCTTTTGTGGCGGCTCGGTGATTTGAGCCCGGCCAGACTGCGGAAGCTGTGCATGGTTGTATAGGGCTTTTTTTTTTTTAATTTTAATATTCCTATAAGAACTGAGTGCCATTACTATTTGGTTGGCTAGTCTTATAGGTGCTTTTTGAATTAATAAAAATTTCCGTCATGGAGATTTTTCTGAGAGCTCTTGCCTACTCCTCACTTAGGGCCCTTTTTGTTTACAGGGACCCTTATCTACAAACTGAAACTACTTGCACCACAAGTAGGAACTCTTCCCCCAGAAACCTGGCAGAACATAGGGCTGATGGGTTGGATGGACAGGACATTTTAAGAGAGTGAAGGGAGATACCGTGATACTAGAGAGTAGTAATAACAAGAGTAATGAGATAATGGCAAATGTTTGTTTTTTGAATAATGGATCTTTAGGGCTGGATAGAACCTTAGAAGCCATTATTTTCTAACATGGCCCTGGGTATTTTAAGAAATACTTATGTAGATTTAGTTGAAATATTTCTCCCTGTAGTTAACACTGACTGGTGGGATTCTGCCCTGTGGTGCAGAATCCCACCATGCATGGCCCTTCTTCAAGGATTTGGGAATAGTGATTGTATTCCCTCTGAGTCTGGACTAAATAACTTCAACTCCTTCAACTGGTCTTTATGTGAGTGTTTTCATATTCTTTTACTGTTGCAGTCACCTTGATTGTGATTTTTTTGTCTTTCTGTGACTCTTCCAAAATGTGGAACGGAGATTCATTTAATATTCCAGATGTGCTCCAGCCAGTTCATAGTAGAGAGGGCAGTTAGTTACTTTATTTTTCTGGATATGATACTGATGGTGATGTGGTTAGTTCCTAATCATAGTAGCTTTTTTGGCGCCACATTATGTTGTTTGCTCAGAGTCCAATGAGATAGCAAAAGCTTTTATTTAAAAAAAATGTGCTGGATGAGTCATGTCATTCCATAAAATATAACCTGAGACATTTGCCAAACTTATAAAGATTGATTGTGTTAGGTTCGAGTCATCCTTTTAGATCCTAAGTTTGCCAGTGTACTCCACCCAGTTTGTTCACATTACCTGCAGGGTGTTCCTATAGACAGACTCTAAGGACAAGTTAGGGCAGATTATTCTTACCTCACATGACAAAGTAAATTTATGGATGATAAAACAATTTGGAAGGAAAGAGACAACAGTTTAAATTAGTTCTCAAGGGTCTTTTTCAACTCTGAAATTCTGTGATAATTTGATACGTATGATTCAAGGCAGGCACATTGATGCCCCTAAAGAACCTGAATTGTTTGTCAGCCAAGTTATGAGAGTAGACTTTGTTTAAGCAAGCCCTAGAATTTAGAGTTTGAAAACCCCTAACTATTATGCATGTAAATGAAATTTTACAAATGTATTCTATTTGAAAGGAACATTCTGGGAATCTAGGGCCCTCCTCACTATGCTGGGAAATGCTCTCTTTATCTTAACATTTTCTACTAATAGCTCAGGGTTTTATTACTTCAGCTATTTAAGAAGATACCATTTGTTTTAAGGAAATAGAAACTGTGTAGGTTCCCAAGATAATATAGGCTAACAATCCCCCCCCCCCTCCTCCACTCAGGGCCACTGGACCACTGAGCCACATCCCCAGGTCTCTTTTGTATTTTTTTGAGAGACAGGGTCTCTCAAGTTGCTTAGCACCTTGCTTTTGCTGAGGCTGGCTTTGAACTCAGATCCTCCTGCCTCAGCCTCCTGAGCCACTGGATTTGCAGGCATGCACCACCATGCCCAGCTTAGGCTCACAATTCTTTATCCAGAACCTTTGGAGCTGAATATAATTGAGAATTTTGAGATTTTAGGAAAAGTCTGAAAATACGTACCAGTGAAGCTGGGATAGCCTTCAGTAATCAAACACATTAAGATATCTGCAGCAAAATGCACACTGAATTGGTACATAAAGACTAAAAGTAGCCTTGCATCTGATTAGGTGAGGTTTTGATGCCAAATTTTTGGTTTTGGAGCTTCTGATACTTAGCATCAGGTTTGAGGGATGAGGACCACTGTAGTAGTAATTGCAAACGCACTTACTATGTTCCTGCACTGTTCTAAGTGTCTTAATGTATCAATTCACTTAATCCTCAGAGCAGTTAGGTACTGAATTAGGTGCTATCATCATACTAATTTTCATTGTTTATTTTTTGGTGCTGGGAATGGAATCCAGGGACTTGTACATGCTAAACACATACCCTACCACTGAGCTATCTCCTCAACCCCATCCTTATTTTATAGTTTTAAGGGTAACTGAGGCCCAGAGAGACCAGTGTTCTTTGGCATTTACTCCTTTGTGCACTGTTCATTAATCTACAATTTTCTGTTTTATAATGTTTTATGACTTAGTATTAAATTTTTCTTATTCTGGTCTATGAAGGATAAATTTGTCTGAATTCTTTTTTAGGGGTAGGCCCAGGGACTTCTTATTTTTTTTTTTTTTTTTTTTAAACAAGGATCAAAGTTTTATTTTCTCTGGGCATTTGCAAAACACTGGACCAACGTAAAAAAGAAAAAAGAAAAACCTCCTTTAAAAAAAATTGCATTGGTGGGGGACTGAGAGGGATTTGCGCCCTAGCCCCAAGGAGCTATAGCAACTCTGATTGGTCCAAGGAATTGAAAAGATATCGGAAGGACAGAGCAGAAGGAAGAAGAATGAGAATTTACTGAGGGAGAGGGCCTCGAAGTGGGCCACGAGGGGGAACTGGAGGCCGGGGCGTGGGTCTGGGTGGGGGGAGGGGCCCCCGTTGGTAGCCACAGGGTGGGGGTCGTGGAGGACCAGTGTATCCATGAGGTGGCATCAGTGGAGGAGGCCCATGCATACCATGTGGAGGCATAGGACCTGGGTGACCCATGGGAGAGCCAAACAGAGGTCCTCGGGGGGGCATGCCCATCGGAGGAGGTCCAGGATGAGGCATTCCAGGAGGTGGTCGAGGTGGTGGCTGCCCCCCAGAGCCTGGAGGTCCAGCATGTGGGTGTCCTAAGCCATGAGGGCCATGGTGGGCCAGCTGCATCTGAGACATTCCTGGATGGGGCATCCCACCTGGTGGGAACGGGTGAGGATGAGAATGTCCATGACCAGGATGTCCAGCCCCTGGGGTTCCTGCTGATGGAGGGCCATGTCCTCCAGCCCCAGGCGGCATAGGTGGTGGGGGCATGGCAGGAGGTATCCCAGGTGGGAGGGCTCCAGGAGGCGGCACTGGAGGTGGGAAGGAGCCAGGAGGAGGCATGCCTGGTGGAGGAAGCCCAGATCCCAGTGATGACACCACAGGGTTGGAGGCGGAAGGTGGAGGGGGTGCATCTGCAAACAGCTGATGAGGACGGTCAGCCTGGGAGAGAGGGTTCTGGGCTGCTAGAAGTCGTTCAGCTGCTGAGCCATGACGCTCGCCCTTAGAGTCCTTCTTGAATGCATAAGATACAGTGATAGGGCGGTTACAGAGGTACTGCCCATTCATGGCCTCAATTGCTGCATCCGAAGCATCAAACGAAGCAAAATTAATAAAGGCATAACCTTTGGAATTGCCTGTATCAGGGTCCCGCATAATTTTAGGTGTTTGTAAGATGACCCCAAAGGCGCTAAAAGTATCATAGAGCAGCTTCTCATCAATCTCTGGGTCCAGGTTCCCAATGAAAATGTTGGCCCCTACATCCAGGTTTTTGTTGTGAGCAGATGCCTTGTTTACACGTATTGGCTTTCCATAGAGTTTGATCATGTTCATGATCTTAATGGCATAGTCAGCATCTTCCTCACTCAAGAATTCAACAAAGCCATAACCTTGGTGCTGGCCAGTGACTCTATCCTTTGGCATGTGGGTGTTGACCACTGGCCCTGCCTGGAGAAAGAGTTCCCAGAGCAGTGGTTCACTAACCTTCTCATCTAGGCCCCCCACGTACACAGTGGCATCCTGGTTCCGTTCGGATATCGGCCCGCAGCCATGGCGAAAGAGCTCCCGCGGTCTCGGGACTTCTTAAATTTACTATATCTTACTCCTGGCTCAAGTCCCTAGTTTCTATAGAAATTCCTTAGTTTCATTAGTTTCTGGAACACCATACACTCTAGAATATTAATTTCAAAGCTTTTGAATGATGTTTCTAGGAAGCCTCCTGGCTAGCTGAAAATTTACACATTGAAATAATCTGACTAGGTCTTTTTATCTTGATTTTACTAAAGACCCATAAAATTAAACTGTGCATTACTTTTCATCTCTGCATTTTTAAACATGTATACATTAACTTCCAGATGCCCTGGCACCCTTATAAAAAGAATGTAAGAAAAGTATCATAGTGCTGTTTTATTGATGGATAAATTATGGGTAGAGAGAGTTCTGCTCTAGGGCACTTAATAGATCAGAAGATAATAGAAATGTAAGATCTCATTTAGCTGAAAGAAAACACTAGAGGAAACTTTTATTTATAAATAGACTTAATCTATGCTTTTTGCCTTGATCTTGATTTTTGTTTGTTTTCTTTAGGTATAATATAAAAATCTTTGTTGCTAATTTTGACTTTGTATTACAGGCACTTCTTCTATGATCAGTTAGTGTTTTTTAAAAATATATATTTCAGTTTATTTCTTTTTCACTAGAAACAACTATACCTGTACTAGTAACTTTAAAAGGAGATTTTTAAAAATCATGATGAAAAGGATAAAGATTATGTCTAGATCCATATGCATTTGAATCATTGTAAAGGCTCCCTCAAAATAAGTATGCTTTTAGATGTATTTAAGTACATGTGATTAATTTGTGTCAAAAACAATCTCTAATAATGCCACTGGTCCACAGATTATTATTGTCAAATATTTTTCCATTTTTCTTCTTTAGGGAAAAAAAACCCCTTCCATTCTCTTTGCTTATTTTTTCAATGTAAACTCTTCTATATGTCTTCTTATTCTTTTTTTTTTTGTCTCAGTCTTAGCTTTACCAATTCTTTTCATGTTATTTCAGGAGCCAAATTACCCTCTCCAACAATTTGCCACTTTGTCCTCCTTCAATGCCTCCTCAAAGCCTAATTCTTCCAAGAGGTCTTTCTAGATGAATGAAAAGTCCTTGAAGATGTCCTGGTGTCAGGGTGCACAGGGTGGAACACTTTGCACTCAGAATAAATCTTGTCTTTCTCTGTGACTTTGACTTTTTTCCTATTGACTTGTTTTTAGCTTACTTAATTTAGATTACTAAGCCCACCTGACAAGGAAATGTCATTGTTTATACAGTTTATACATATTTTTGTTTATACATATTCAGGATATGGTTTTGATTATCTTTTTGGAAAAAAAACAGAGAAAAGATTTTCTTTTTGCTTTGGGGTCTTTATTGCTCAGCTTTCCTCCACCCTCAGGAGCAACAAAGAAAAGACTGTTGTAACAAAAGTTATCTACCTTTAAATAAAATCAAGTATTTTGAGAAATTAGAGATTTTCTTTATGATTATGAATAATATGAACTATTTTGTTTATAGGTAGATTTGGGATGCATATCAATATAAAAGTTTAATTTGGTTGAGAAATAAATGTTTGATATTTTGAATGACAGAATTTTCCCTGTAGAAATGTAATTAAAGTTAATAGTGAACAGAGTGCTTCTAATAATTAACAAGTGTGCAGTTAAATGTGGTTTACAAAGCGCTCTTAAAATCCTCAATCTTTGCCATCCACATTTTATTGATTTCTGTGTATTACATGAATGAAAAACAAAAAGGACTTGGTTTCTGTCTCCTGTTGATACTTTTATTAGTCAACATTAACCAAACCTTTACAAATTTTTGGTGGGTTTCACACTTGATATTTTCTATTCTGACTTTTATCCTCACCAAAGTTTATTTTGCTGAATGTAAATCTTTGGCTGGTTTAGTTGCCCATATTTAAATATGGAAAAATGGTATTTGGAGATGAGGCTTTCTTAGTGTACGTTCTCTTTCCTAGGCACTTTATGGGGCTGAATGTTATAGAAATACCTCAGTAGTAATTGAAAGTAAATGGTGAGAGAGATGACAAGGTGAACTAGAGAACTTGATTGGGAGGGCATCTAAATTTCATTTCTTCAGATTGAAATATTCCTTGCTTCTTTCAATCAGATATTTAACACTTAGGCAGGGATGGTAACTAAAGTTAACTGAGCATGTATTATTATATACCTGACTGTTCTGCTGTTGACCTAATTTCTACTCTGACCAGTGAGGAGTCCTTGCTTCCCCAGTGTTGAAGAATAACACCAGAGAGGCACGCCGAGGCAAGGTCAGAGTAGAAATTAGAAGTTTATTAAAGGACAGCAGAAAAGACTTCTCCCGGAGGAAGAAGGGGACCCAAGAGGTGAAATCAGTGGAAGTGCAGTTCTCTCCATTTTATAGTTTTCAGTGGTGGAATGTAGGTGGGAAGGCCCGAGGGGTGGGACACAAGTGGGCCAAAGAAGTAATCTGGGCACTTCCGAGTCAGCATCTTTAAGTTTGCTGTTCATTAACATTTCTTTGGGATGGGCTATCTTCAAATCTTTTGGGGGCTGTTTCCTGGACTTCATTAACATTCCGAGATTTGCTCAACTTTTCCGGAATTCATTCTCAACCTGGCCTCCATTTTAGATTTCACTCGATATTAGACCCGATTTACCTAACTATACTACCTAATTTTAAATCTGGCTTCATGACTACCTATTAGGATTTTTTTACATGCATCATATCATTTAGCTTTTAAATAATAAAATAGTAAAATATTATTGGCTTTATCTTATGGATGGCAGATTCTGAGATTTAGAAAGCTTAAGTAGTTTGCCCAAGCCTATCAGGCGTACATTATCCATGAGGACAGGGACTTCTGTTTGTTTGTTCACATTTATATCTTCACAGTCTGGCCCAAGAAAATTCTCAATAAATATTTCATGTTTGAATGAATGAAATTACATTAGACATACAGGAAAATAATGTAATTGGCCTTTTAATTTAGAAATGAACTTTTCTCCATTTTTTTCCCCTTAGTTCATGGTAATAGTATAAGAGCCTACTTAGAGCAAGTGGAGCTCTTTGAGATCTCAAATATTTCATTAATCATTCATTTTTCTGTTATATAACTCTGTGTCTTCTATTTTTCTTAAAGAAAGAGCAATAGACAAATGAATATCTGATGACTCATAGAAAGTATAGCTAAGTTAAAAAAGCTGAGCTTTTGTAAAATGTGCATCTCTAGGTTCTTACTAGTTCTTTTACTAGTCCTATGATCTTGGTCAGGTTATTTCATTTGTAAAATGAGAGACTAGATTGGTGGTTTTAACCTGTTTCATTTTGTGACTTAGGGTTCTTCAGATGTGTGTGAGAGTCAGTAGGTACTAGAGGAGCCAAGTGGTTCTATTTTTGGACTATCTCACTTCCTACCCCTCACCTCTCACCCCCATATCCCCACCCATGCTTTGATTAGCTCTTTTCCCATTTTTGTTTGTATATTGGATTTATTCTTTCTGTGAAGATTTTTTTAATCTTTTTTTTTAAAGAGAGTGAGAGAGAGAGAAAGAGAGAGAATTTTTTTAATGTTTATTTTTTTTTAGTTTTCGGCGGACACAACATCTTTGAATGTGGTGCTGAGGATGGAACCTGGGCCGCATGCATGCCAGGCAAGCGCGCTACCCCTTGAGCTACATCCCAAGCCCTCCTGTGAAGATTTTTGAAATAGGAATTCTCTTAGTCTAAAATTTTATGATTAAAAAATTAGGACTGGGAGATGTAGCTCATTTAGTTGTAGTGCACTTGCATAAGGTCCTGGGTTCAATCTCAACACCACAAAACAACCAACCAACCAACCCAAAAAACCTCACATTATGTTAATGTTAAGGAGTAATATACAGGAGGAGATAAATATATGGAAATAGTAACTTGTTAAGGCTGAATATTGGAATTATGAGTAATTTTAATTTCCTTCTTTGTGTTTTTTGAAGTTTTTAAAGTTTTTTTTTGAATGAATATGTCCAATTTTAATTTCATGTTCATAAATAAATAAAATGAAAAAAGAATAAAAAGTTGTGATAAGCTTGGCAAGGCCTTACTTATGTAAGATCAATCCAGATGATATTTCATAGAGCTATTTAAATACAATTTCTGTCATTGACTCAACAAGTGTGATCTACATTAGAGATAATTGCTTAGTCTCACAGAGATTCTGATGAAAGGAGACTGCTGAAGACACTACCCAAGAAAGGAGAATGTTCCTGAGGTCTGAAAAATCTTAAACAGGGTAGGGATGATGTATCTAAGATTCTGTACTGTTAAAAAAGGTTAACTGAGATTTTCAGTAGAGGCTAAAAACAGGGAATTGGTTCTATCTCCATTTTATTCTGTATAGGGAATTTAAATCATGCTTTTAACTGGGGATGGTGGAGCTTGCCTGTAATCCCAGTGGCTCCTGAGGCTGAGGCGGGAGTGTAAGTTCAAGGCAAGCATTGGCAATTTAGTGAGGCCCTCAGCAACTTAGCGAGGCCCTGTCTCAAAATAAAAAAATAAAAAGGGCTGGGAATATGGGTTAGTGGTTAAGTGCCCCAGTTACTAAACAATAACAACAACAATAAAAAAAATTTAAAAAATTGATTTAAGTAACCTATTGATATAGATCTTATTTAAATTGTGCAAAATTTGAATTTAAGATGTTTGTTTCTTTCCTTAGAGACAGAGACCCCCAAAATTTGGTTTTGGTCTATCCAAATGTTTTGCAATTAGATCAGATGGGATTGCTTTTATACTGGTAATATCACAGCTGTTCTATATGGTGCCTTGCCAGGGAGAGAGTTAAGCTCCCAGGGAAGGGGAAATTTATTCATTTGCAAAAAGGAATGTATTCTGCTTAGTCATAGAAAAAATGATAAAGAGTAGGAATGTTTTCAATGGATGGGGAATGTTAAATAATTTGTATTTAGTAAATGTTAGATAAATTGACTTTGGAAACTCAATTCAGTCTTGCATGCTTCCTAGAAATTAGCATATTTTCATGGATCTTCTTATATTTTTATTATTAATTTTTTAAAAAAATCTAGTGATTTTACTTGATGTATGTGAGCTAAAAGGAGAGATTAAAAGTAGCACTGTTATCTCTAAGGAGAATATGATATTCCCTAGTTCCCTTAATTTTGGAAATGGTTTTTAAAGGTGAAATTTCTTTAAAAATATCCTAGGAAATATTAGATGTTGTTCAGTATGAAGGGATTGGATGAATAGCTTTTTAGGTTCTCTTCATTCTCTTATCAGTCATTTATAGGAATGTAATTGTAGTATGGGAAGGGTTACTGGACATAATGGGGGAAAAGAAGACATGTTTATCATTTCAACGTACTTATTCTGTTTTATTTGTATGTGGAGGCTTGGTTAGAGGAAAGCATTGGGCTTTTTCTCCTGGAGATGTCTTATTTGACATTATGCTAGTTATAATCCTACAGTTCTATATATACAGCATTAACAGTATAACCCCACCTTCCATTGATGTTGTGTGGGTTAATGAATAGTTATACAGTGTTCCAAACATACAAAGCAATTTAGCTCTTGAGTATTATTATATTGAATTGTTGGTGTATTGCCTGCAAACCTATCCTGTTAAACTGGTTTTAATTTTTAAGTTAGTTTGTTGCTTCAACTTGTCTACAAAGCAGGACTGAATGATCCAGCTGTGGAATGGCAATCAGAATAACTAAATTCCAGTCTTTCTTTTCATTCATTTTGTGAATTACTGAGCACATTATTTTAATGGTCCTGTGACTTAGTTTCCCTAACTATAAAATGAAACATTATATCCAGTCTTCCAAGGTTTTTTTGAGAAGTAACATATAAATTACTTTTTCTTCAACACAAAGGCTTTATAGAATTCAAGCTGTTTTCTGGTATTCTTTCCAGATTACATGGTTTATATTAGTTTATAATGTAATGTGAACAAAACAGTTTTGATCAAAGGCAACAAAGAAATGCACACATGCATTTTTTTTTCTAAAGAGAAAGTGAGAGAGGAGAGAGAGAGAGAGAAAATTTTTTTAATATTTATTTTTTAGTTTTTGGCGGTCACAACATCTTTCTTTGTATGTGGTGCTGAGGATCGAACCTGCGCCGTACGCATGCCAGGGGAGGGCGCTACCGCTTGAACCACATCCCCAGTCCCTGCACACATGCATTTACATGTGGCTTTTTTCTATATATTTTAATACTGTTTTGTAGTTAACATATTTTTTTTTTAAAGAGAGAGTGAGAGAGGAGGAGAGAGAGAGAGAGAGAATTTTTTAATATTTATTTTTTAGTTATCGGCGGACACAACATCTTTGTTTGTATGTGGTGCTGAGAATCGAACCCGGGCCGCACGCATGCCAGGCGAGCATGCTACCACTTGAGCCACATCCCCAGCCCAAGTTAACATATTTTTATAACCTATTATATACTGGTATTTTTCAAAGATTTGGGATTTTTTAAAATGTTTATTTAGTTGTAGATGAAGTATCTTTATTTTTATGTGGTGCTGAGGATAGAACCCAGTGCCTCACACATGTGAGGCAAGCACTTTATTATTGAGCTATAGTCTCAGCCCCAGACTTGGGATTCTTTAATGTTATTTTTCTTCCCATACTACCTTGAGAAATTAATGTAATCTTTATCTCATATTAAATCACAACAGAAATAAATTGTGCTTTGTAAATCTTTAATATTGTTGGTTGATCTTTTTAGAATGGATTCTACTTAATAGTTTTTTGTGATTGAAAAAAAGTGTTCATTTTACAAAATACAAAGAATAAAAATATAAAAAATGAACCCAGAAGTAATAAAAGGAAACATTTTAGTGTTAACTACAGAATACTTTTTAAATCAGTATTTTATCCTCCTTTCTGCCACTGAGATATTCTGTATGACTGTATTGCTTTGAAATTGATTTAGCACATTTTAATGTTTTGAAATGGGATATTTTTCAAATAAAGTTGAAAATAATGCTGTTGGGGCTATTATTATAATTTGAATTAGAAAATTTTGAGTGTTTACTATGTTCAGATTACCATGATATAGGTACCTCCTGATATTAATAGAAAAAAAACTATACCATAAAGTTTTATCTGAGTTTAATTTTTTGTTTTTAGTAGTGAGTATTGAATTCAGGGGCCCTTAACCACTGAATCATATCCCCATCCCTTTATTATATTTATTTAGAGATAGGGTCTCCTTAAGCTGCTTAGAGCCTCACTAAGTTGCTGCTGCTGGTTTTGAATATACGATTCTCCTGCCTCAGCCTCCTGAGCCACTGGTGTGTGCCATCATGCCCAGCAATATTTTTTTAATTGCATATATTGCTCCATTTTTCACAGCAATGAATGAGATCACTTATTTGTTACAAAGCAAAGGTATGAGTTGGATTTAGCTCTCTTCTGAAGTCAAATACATGACAGATCACCATAGGAAAAAAGGGCTAGGGTTGTGGCTCAATGGTGGAGTGCTCGCCTGGCATGTGCAAGAATTCTGGGTTTGATCCTCAGTACCACATAAAAATAAATAAATAAAATAAAGGTATTGTGTTCAACTACAACTAAAAAATATTTAAAAAAAAACATAGGAAAAAAATCTACCACATTTAAATTATTTATCATGTCAACAAACAGAACATAAATCTATTTTGGATAATAAAATGATACTTTACTTGAGACTTGGTGCTTCTTGGCAGAACCATACCAGTGACTTATTTTTCTTGTGTCAGCTCCAGAACAAGCATGCTTTTTCTTGGGTTCAGATTGCCCCTGAAATCCTAAAACAGTCTGGAACCAGGCCAGGTATTTGGTATTTTCAATACTGTGGTGGGAGAAGTCAAGGTATCTGTCTGCCTGGCTCAGACATTGCCAAAAGGCCTAGGTGCTATGCTGGACAGTATGCCAAAGAATAGGTCAAAGAAGGCTCTGTCCTTCAGAAACTGGTATCTTACACAATGATGTCTATTCTCTGAGTTTTGAACTTTGAAATCAAACCAATAGTGAGCTGTAGTATTACTGAGAAGGGATTAAATTAATTAATGCATGTAAGTCAATTTAGCAGTGCTTAATAATCAGCACATAAATTAATAGCCTTTATTATTATTAATGCTGTTTTATTACCTATTCACAATGTTTGGAAAACAGCAGGGAAAATTTTGGTCTATGAATTCTAGATTAACACATCTACCAGATTCTTTGACACAGTCTGTAGTCTGGTAACACATTGATAATTGGGAATACTTGCACTTTGCTACAGATCAACCTTCTATAATAGGTAGTTCTAAGTGCAGGGTAGGACCAATATATTTGAGGCAATGGCTACTACTTTTCCTTCTAGAGTGGACCAGATCAAGTGAGAATTATCCTGTGCTGTTACTAGACACAAACAGTATTGGAATTGCTCAGAACTGGACGTCATGCAAGCTATTTTCAAAAAGTAAATGCAAAGATAAAACTCCAGGGAATTCCTGAAATAGCCATTGTCCAGTTTGGCAGTTGTACTCTTTGGGGATCTTTTATAGGCATCAGGCCCTAGCCACATATGGTCTATTAGAGTGAAAATAAGATTGGGCCAATAGAAAGACATTACTGTTCAATTCTATGTTGTTAGCACATTGGCATTTTTTTAAAGCATGCCAAATATAACTTGCATATACAAGTGCAGGTCACATAATCTTCTTAGGCTTCAATACTGAGCTCTGTAACATGAGTATAATAATACTTACTTATTAGGGTTCTTGAGTGTTAGATCTAGAATTCAAAATCAGCTCTGTCTGACTCAAAAGTCTATATACTTCTCTTCCTTGGAGTAAGCATTGCCAAAGCAGATGGGAGTAGCAGAAAATGACATAAAGTATTCAATGGTTACAGAACACATTTTGGGTTCTGTTTTTGCCACCTTTTCTACCCTCTCCCAACAAGATCATACTTTTTCTCTGTCAGCATTGGATCCAAGTTGAACACAGTGATCCAGGTTTGCTTTCAGTAGTTACTATAAATATTAAAATTAGATCAAAGAATGTTTCTCAAAGACAGATATAGGTGTGGAGTAGGGGTGAATATTTCTCAAAGACAGATATAGGTGTGAAGAAAGATGATGGTGGAAAACAGAGGAGCATAGTAAATCTAATGCAGGACTGAACGGTAACTATGAGATTGTCTCTTCAGTCCTAGAAGGGTTGTTGCTAACGAGAGTGTGTAATGCTTACTAGCATTTGACAAGTAATAACCATACACTGTGAATGGTAGTATTGATCTTGACTCAACAATAAAACCTTTAATCTTTAACTTAATATGGACTGGAGATCAAAATGTTGATGTAAAACAATATGTTGTAAAAAATAGCAAGTGACATTTGATTATATTAAAGTTATTGAAGAATATCAGATTTGCAAATATGATCCATACTTCTGCCTGTCACCTCAGCGTGCATTCCTTTTCTCCCTTTTATAAATTTCCCTCCTCATGCAAAGGTTAGTTGTCTCTCAGATCAGACAGAGGAGCCAGTATTATTTCAACTATAGATCCAGCCCCATCTGATCCAGTTGCAAAACATGTTTACAGATAATATTCAAAAATTTGATGGTTTTGTTTATTAGAAGTTTCAGTAGGTATTACATCAGCACTCAGCAATAATAATATTATTACATCCTGCAAGTGCACAAATACTGTAGTCAGGTCAAACTATATATGTTGAGAATACATATATAATATAAAACTTAATCCCACCATTCTTCCAGTTAATAATTTAAGATAATATTTATATTTGATTCTCCTGTTAAACACAGTTAAGTGATCCAAACCAATAAATTCATGTTTCTTAATATGACTTAAAACTTTACCCTTTTCTGTTCTTATTTCCGATACCCTTTCCTTATGCTTTAATCTTTAGCAGAATCAAATTACTTACATTTTCCTCCATATACCATCATCATTAGTAGTGGTGAAGCAATCATCTGTGATGTTCTTACTCTTTGTCAGATTCAAAGAGATTTAAATAAATCACCATGACCTCATTTAATTCTTAAAAGAAGCTATGAAGAAATATGTATTGCTGTCCCCATGCTACTAAGCCAGGATTGAGGTTTTTGAGAGTTTTTATACACTGAGCAAGGTTTCATAGCTAGTAAAATGTAGAATCAACTCAAATTCAGCTCTGTCTAGATTCAGAGCTTTTTTAAAACTTATCACTAGGGATCTTAATTGTAACCAACAGAAATCAGTGACTGTTGATTTAATCAGAAAGTGAGTTTATTAATAAGATACTGAGGAATTCCCCCAGAATCTCCAGGGGAACCAAATCAAGCCATGGAGCTAAAGTAATAACTAATTGCATCCATGAATGTGCAATTGACACCATGGAGCATAGGTTCTATAGTTTGCACCATTGATGCTGCTAACCCTGTGTACTGGATGCAATAGCAGGTACTACATCTAATTGTCATACTGCATCCATTTCCTCCTTAGCAACTAGAGAGAGAGCCCTATGCTCATTCCTTGAATCATTAGTTTTTAATTGCATGCATCTGATTTTAGAGCCCTAGTCACTTGCTCATGCCCTGGCTGCAAGGTAAGCTAGGAAAATAAGAATCCAAAATTATGAATCTCTGTGGTGGGGAATCAAGGCTAAATAGGAAGGGATTCTGAGATAGTAGGAAATTATAATATGATACTAAGCTGCCAAAAGAATGACAGATGCCTGTCACACCCCTTTTCTTGGCCACCTGACAAACTTATTTGTCCTCAAAAAACATTATCCCTGTAGCCTCATAGTACTGTTGTACCCTATACATTCTAATATTATTAACACTTTTAATTCTTGCTTTTTAAAGACCTTTTGTTTTAGGTATTACTTGTTTATGTAATTGACTCATCTGTATTCATGTTTTCAAATAGCTTATAGTCTATGTCGTATTGTTGTTTGCACTCTTTTCACACCATCTAAGATAGTGTTCAGCATGTGATAAATACTCAATAAATGGTTGAATTGCACTAAAGCATAAATCTTTTTTTCCTTTCACCACTAGAATGAAAGTTCCATAAAGGCAGGGATATTTGTCTTTGTCAGTCTCTCTGTCTCTCCCTCTCCCTCTCTTCCTCTCTCTCACTGTGTGTTTAGCAGCTAGATTAATTCTTAGTATGTGATAGGTCCTCAGTGACTATTTATTGAAGAGAGTACTCCTAAATAGTAAATTATTTACCTCTAGAAATGATACTGTCAGATCTTTGAATGAGAATGACAATTTTGAAGTATCATATCATATTTTTCACTTAGATCACAAACAGTAAGAGGATAGAAACTGCCATATTTGTCTTTGACTAACTCTTCCTTCTATTCAGAAGCATAACCAGAAAAGTGCAATTTGGAATTTTTTCCCAGATCTACCACCATAGTCAATAGCAACAAAAATGGCCTGAAGTAGAATACCTGTTCAACATGAACCTTTTTTTGTTCTCTCTCTCTCTCTCTCTCTTTTAAAAGAGTTTAACCTTTATTTATTTTTTTATTTATTATTTTTTATGTGGTGCTGAGGATTGAATCCAGGGCCTCACCTGTGCTAGGCAAGTGCTCTACCACTGAGCCATAACCCCAGCCCTTTTGTTCTCTTTTTAAAAACTAGCTTTGTCCTGAGATTGTATCTCTTCTGGGGAAAAATAAAAGCTATTGGGCAAACTATCTTGTATGTATATTTTGAAAAGTGTAATAACCCAGGACAGTAGCATCTCTCTTTGAAGAAGTGGAGGCCCCTAATGGTAACATGATTTGTATAAGGGTAGTGGACTGGTAGAGAGATACTGTAGACCAAAGTTTTATAACTTTAGAGGTTGGTGTTTTGGCATGAACAAAAGCAGAATTAAACCAAGCTGAAAGAAAGCTTTTGTTCAAGCCAAACTTAAGAATTATTGTCATTAATGATAGCTGTCATTTCTGGAGCAAGACTTCCTAGATTTGAATTCTTTTCTTTACCACTTACTGTGTGACCTTGGGTCATGTCTTAGTGTCTTCCTTTGTAAAATGGATATAATTATGATGACTACCTCACAGAGTTATTTTAAGGATTAAATAATAGCATGTGTAAAAGTATTCAGAATTCTTGGCATAAGTTGGCTTTCTAAATGTTAGCTGTTTTTTTTTTTAATTTCTTTAGTTGTAGTTTGACACAATACCTTTATTTTATTAATTTATTTTTATATGGTGCTGAGGATCAAACCCAGTGCCTTGCATGTGCTAGGCAAGTGCTCTACCACTGAGCCACTACCCCAGTCCCTCAAAGTTAGATGTTCTTTTTATGATTATATTTTGAATACCTATTTACCCTTATTACTCCCATCCTTTTAATTCTTCACTACATCTAATTCTTTGAATTCTGATGATAGAAAGTGTTATTCCATCTTACCAGTAGGGAGCCTGAGTCTAAGAGGAGACATTGTTTGCCCAATAAGTCATCTAGCTGGGAAGTGCCAGTTAGCTGGGATTCAAACTTAGATATATTTTATTTTTTGAGATACTTTCTAGCATGTTATAAATAGATTGAATTTAATGGTACTTTATTGTTCTAGCTCCTCTTGTTATTTTAAATCCCTCTTTTCCTCCTTTGCTTCTCTTTTCTGTTTTTCTTTAGACCTGTTTACTATCTTCTCCAGTTTCCTCTTGATTCTTTGAACTTGTAATAGAGAGTGTGCACTTTACCTGAAAGAACAAAGCATATCCTCACATGCTACTTTGTCCATTTTAATTTTGCTTTCATTTTTATTTGTTGTTAACTGGTCTGTACAGTGGGTTGTTTGCAGAGGAGAAGACTAGAGTATCTGTTACGAGTCAGATGGGTAAACTTATACAAATAGTATGCATTCAAACGGTAGGGCCATTTTAGCGGGTATAAAAGACGAAACACAATTTGGTCATAAATAGACAATAGCAAATAATAGTATTGAGTTGCTATTGTCTGTATTGTCAACTTTTGTGTATTAATCGTTTTTAACTTGTATATAATACTTTTGAAAAATTCCTAGACTTGTTTTTCTTTCCTGTTAACAACAGGCCTTTTAAGAGTTTGTTAAAAGTTAGCATTTCGCTTTGCATGCCACTTAGTTTCTAATCTCATGTAATAGAGTATTCATTTAGAAATACACATTTAAAATCAGTGATTAAGTTTCTTCAAGAACTAAAGCCACAAATGTTAGGATGCTATTACTTTCTATTTCTCTGTTGCTTGACCAATCTGCAATGGTATCTTCCTCTTTCCTTTCTTCTTCTTCCTTTTTTTCTTAACCATACAAAATTTCAGATCCTCTTTTCTCCTGATTTATTTAATTTTCCTCATGCTCAAATTGGTTTTCAGTTATGCTTCCATAAGATGGTTCACCTTGACTTTGCATTTTTAAAAAATTTAATTTAATATTTTATTTTAGGGCCAGGGTTGTGGCTCATGAGGCCCTGGGTTCGATCCTCAGCATCACATAAAAATAAATAAATAAAGGTATTGTGCCCAAGTACAATATATTAAAAAAATTATTTTATGTTTTTATGGTGCAGGGGTTCAAATGCAGGGCCTCGTGCATGCTAGGCAAATTCTCTACCACTAAGCTGTGCCCCAGCCCTGCATTCATTTTTATTTACATAATAGGGAAAAAACTTTGCTTTTGCTAATAAGTTTGCACTTAGCTTTCCCAGTGATCTTACAAACAAAATAAGGTGGTCTTTGTTAATCAACCACTGTATACCTACTGTCACCTAGACAATTAAGATAGGATTTCTGTTCTAGAGAACACAGTGGAAGGTACAAAAAATTAGACTACAGAATGGGAAGGTTCATCATAGTGGTGTGTACAGGACACTAAAAGGAGCAAAGAAGGAACTCCTTACCCAGACAATTAAATGTAGGCTTTCTGAAGGAAGTTTTCTCTGATCTGAGTTTTGAGAACAAATAGGTGGTGGTAGAGGAGGACACTGTAGGAAAAGGGAATAGCATGTGAGCAAGTGCAAAAGGTAGAAGAGCACATGTATGGACCATTTAAAGAGCTAAAGTTCTGAGTAGCTTGATAAAGAGAGGAGAGGAAATGTAACCATGAGACTGGGAATTGTGAGATTTGAGGCTGGAATAGTTGGCAATATCAAATCATGAAGTGCTTTCCATATCATACACAGAAATTTATTCCAAAAGCCATGAAGAAGTATAATACAAGCCAGGAAGTGACATGGTAAGATTTGTGTTTTGCAAAGGTAAGTCTGAAAACTGGTGTACTTGTAGAAGTATAATTGGTCCCTAGGAAAGATAATTAGAGACCAATGACTGTCTCTTTAAATCTTTTCTAGCATTAATTTGGATTAAAGGGTTTACATGGTAGATGGCGTAATAATAGAGGGGGATATGAATTAGTTTTCTATCCTCTCTTATTAAGTAAACATTTGAAGCCTATTTTGCTTGTTGTCTTAGAAGACTAAAATTAGAGTCTTGACAAAACTTGCAATTGGTGCTGGACCTCTTAATGGATCTGGTGTTATGTTGAACAAACGCAAGCACCTGTGTGCCAGGCACTGTGCCAGGAGCTGAGGAGAGTGTGGTGGACCTATGCATTCTCAGTCTGGGAGACACTCATGCACAAATACAGTGGCCTAGGATACTATGTATTAGTTTCTCTAACATTTTCATTTCCCAGCCACTAAGTTATTTAACTTAGTCAATGTCATGTAATAATGAATGGAACATAGCTACAATTTAATATTCAATCCATCAACCTAATTTAAATTTTCCCCACTCCCCCATACCACACCAGAATATTACACTGCTGCCCATGACAAGGCAGTACATATATACTTTTGAGCCTGAAATAGTTTTATTCTCTTAATTCTTTCCAAAACTGCCCCAAACAGTTTCATGGTTAAAGGTACAGGCTCTGAAGTCACATTGACCAGATTCTAATGCCAGCTTTATCACTTAAGTCTCTGTTAACCCAGTTCCTGGAGCACTGATTACTATATGAGACTATGTTGGTAAAGCACTTAAAACAGTGAGAATACAGGAAAAGAATTCAATAAATACTAGTTTTCAGAATCATCCCTGAAATAGCAGCTCATCTACTTTCTAAATATTGAGGAAATTTTGGTAAAATGCACTTAATCTATCCTACCTTATTCAAATTAATCTTGGTGAAGAGCTCTTGCCATGTGTGCATATTTGAAGTCTGATTTCTTGTTCAGGGGTTCAGTGTCGTTGCTATCATAAACAAAAATCCAAGGAAATATGCATTTAAAGACAATTAAAACTTTTTCTTCTTTTTGGCTATGCAGTGGTTGACCTCAGGGCCTTGTACATGCTAGGAAAGTACTCTACCTGAGCTACATCTAGCCCTTTTTAAAAATTTTATTTTGAGATAAGATCTGGCTAAGTTGCTGAGGCTGATTTCTCAAACTTGTGATCCTCCCATCTTAGCCTTCTGAATAGTTGGTATTACAGTGGTGTGCCACCATGCTTATTTTACAAACTTTTTGTTATGGAAAGTTTTGAGCATACATAAATATTAATATAACAGAGCAAACCAATCACCTTTCTCCTATCTATTATCCAACTTGACCTCTCATGGACAATCCTGGCTTATCTATACTCTTGGACCTCTCATGGATAATCCTGCCTTAATCTATACTCTTATCTATTTACTTTGCTAAAGCTAAATCTAGATGCTTTATTGATTATGTTTTGGGAGAAGTAATGAAAAATGGTGGGTTTTGTTGTTGTTGTTGTTTGTTTTGGTTGTTGTTGTTTCTGACATTGCTAAATTCATAGTATGGCCCAGATGGGGATGAAAACTGAGGATGAATTGTTATTATAGAATAGGGCACAGATTATTATATAGTTTTTACATGTGGAAAAACTGTGACTCAAAGAAATGATTTGTCGATGGTCATATAAGCTGCAAACCACTTGCGAAGAGACTTTTCATTGAACCACGTTTATTTTATAAATATTTATCAAATGCAAGAAACTTAACTATTTATATTTCTTTTTTAAATGTTTATAGTCCACATTATTTTTATTCTTTGATCATCCAATTCCTTCTATCTTTTGTTATGAATTTAAAGTATGTTCTTCTTCCTCCACTACCTTAATTTTAGCTAATAGAGTGACTTTAGGACTAATACAGAGGAAATTTTGGTCTCCAGCAGAGGTCAGTTGCAACTATGAAAACAACTCAGGCAAATGGTCTATTGATGGGGGAACTTTTCATTATATAAAGTTCTTTTCAGATTCCAGGGTATTGGTTGCTTGGTCACTGAAGAGTCTGTACTACCATTCACTAGCACCCTGGGTGTCTGAACAGACCTGGTTAGGAATGTACTGTTCATTTTGAATAAGAAAAAAGGATAGAGAAGCTGCCTCAAACATTGCATCACCCAAGCCAAACATCTGATATTTGGTTGCTACAAAACATTAGTCTTTCAAAGTATATCCTAAAATACAAATCATTTTCATTTTTTTAAAGAAATTGATTTAGTTCCCATTTTTTTTGAGAGAGAGAGAGAATTTTAATATTTATTTTTTAGTTTTTCGGCGGACACAATATTTATTTGTATGTGGTGCTGAGGATCGAACCCGGATGCCAGGCGAGCCTGCTACCACTTGAGCCACATCTGCAGCCCCAAATCGTTTTCATTTTGAGTGGTTTAATCTTTGATTGCAGCCACACATATTTTAATATATATATATATACAGTGACTCTTGAGATAACTGATGAAAGTTTATTGCTTTCCTGACTCTGTGGGTGAGTAAAATTGTTCTAGTATATCAGGTCTGGATTTCCAACAAAATACCCCACCCAGTATATCTACCTTCTTTATACAGTTTCTTCAATTTTCAAACCCCTGAACCTCATAATTTCCCCAAAGTTTTGTATACTGTTCACTTAACAATTAGCGGAAATGATAGTGCTGATGAAGTATGACTTTTATATTAGTTCACTTATATATCTGGAATGTTCATCCCCCCTAGGCTTTCCAACTGAGGGAGCCCAGCATGAACTCCTACTTTGGAAAATATCTGAGTGGGAAGACCCATTTGCCACATTACCCTCATTGTCTGTCTTTGTTTATTCAGCTGAAAAGCAGTACTTGCCTCTTACATAGCCGGGCATGAATCTTAAGATCTTAGAAGTTGTTAAAATGGGTAGAAAAATTGTTTTGGAAAGAGAAAAGATGAAAATTGTTTTCAGATATTCACACAATCAAGGAAAGGTGCTATCTTAGGAAGGGCATAATGACTTTAGGTGATTATTGCACAATCCTGGTAACATTTTATGGATCTGTTTTGTTAGGGTCTTTGATTTTATGCAATTTCCTACCTTCTGCGTAGGAAATTTATTGGCACATTTGATTTTTTAAAAACTACAGTGTAGAAAAATTAGGACATGAACATACCATCCTGTGCAGGTAATGATGAATTTCCTGTGGCCATAATAGCATGCACATATTCTTGGCATTTTTTTCTCTGGCTGTCTTCATCTATCAACTGGATTATTTTAGCTGTCTGCTAAAATGTCTCTTTGCCTTATTCTTTCTCAGTCTGTTTTCACACTGCCCCCAGAATTATGTTTCTAAAATGTAGAACTGATCATATCATTCTCTCTTGTATAAAATTCTTCCATGGCTACTCATTTGCTCTTAGGAAAGTTCTCATGTGTTATCACTCCTGCTTCCTGTTTTATGCTTGAGCCACAGTGAACTTTTCCCAGTTCTCTAGGGTACTATGCTCTGTCTCCATATTATTACACATGCTGTTCCCTTGCCTTTGGGATATTTCCCCCCTGTACTCTTAGCTTGGTTATACCTCCTTATTCTTTTATTTATTTATTTATTTATTTATTTATTTATTTATTTTTAGTTGTAGTTGGACACAATACCTTTATTTATTTTTATGTGGTGCTGAGGATCGAACCCAAGGCCCTGCACATGCTAGGCAAGTACTCTACTGCTGAGCCACAAACCCAGCCCCTCCCCTCATTCTTTATGTCCCAAGTTATATGTTCCTTCCTCTGAAAAATCTAGATTATGTATTTCTTCATGTGCAAACACATGTACTATATTTTCCTTTAACACTGTGAGCATATTTTCTGTTTAGTATCATACTATATCGCTGCTTTGTACTTATTTCTCTATAAGTTGTATGAAGGCATGAACCATGTCTGCTTCCTTATTTGTTGTATCTGTAGTATTTCTGGTACAATACAGATTTGTCAAAAGCATCAGATGCTTTGCCAAGACTCACTTCTCTTGCAACCTTCTTGAGGTATTAAGGTGCTCTGTTTTCATGTTCTTGATCTTATTCTCCCTCTCTTCTTCTGTTTACGTTCATTCATTTAATTATCTAACAGAATGTTGCTTACCGCATGCCTCCTTTGTACGTACTATGTAAAATGGCATTGTACATACTCCCACAACACGCATATAGTCCTGTCCACTGGCTCATCTCCCTTTCCTGTTTTCTTTCCTACCTTAGTATTTAACAATCTTCTAACACGCTAGATGAGCCATATTAGAGCTGAAACGGAAGGGGAACTGTGTGCCAGGCCCCATACTGCATTGTTCATTTAATTTCCACATTTGTACAGGTCAGAAAACTGAGGCTTACAGTTAAATATTAGAACCATTGTTTGGATTCTAGTCTGCCTGGCTTCAAAGTTTATTAGGGAAATTAGTGTACCACTTATAACTTTCAATTACCTATAAAAAGAAAGTAGTGGTAGAGCACATAATCAGATCCTTAAGTTCCAGCACTTAAGATTCCCTAGCTAGCTTCTTTGGTAAGTTTAGAATTACATACATACTTACTGTATAATGATAGTCCCTCCCTTAAAACTGTGATTTAAAAATTACAAATTTTAACCTTTTGGAGCGGGCGATACATGGGATAGAACTCTGAGACACTCAACCACGGAGCCACATCCCCAGGTCTCTTTTGTATTTTATACAGAGACAGGGTCTCACTGAGTTGCTTAGCACCTCGACATTGCTGAGGCTAGCTTTGAACTTGCCATCTTCCTGCCTCAGCCTCCCGAGCCACTGGGATTACAGGTGTGCACCACTGCACCCAGCCAATATTTACCATTTTTAAATGTACAATTCAGTAGTGTGAAACAGATCTCTAGAACTTTTACATCCCGCAAATTTGAAACTCTACACCTGTGAAATGACCCCTTCTCCCTCTCCTCTAGACTCTTCGTAACCACCATTCTAATTTCTGTTTCTATGAATCTGACTATTCTTGATAACTCATGTAAGTAGAATCATATACTGTCTTTTTTCACTGAATATAATGACCTCAAGTTTTATCCATGTTGGAGCATGGGACAAGACTTCCTTTGCTTCTGTTTTTATCCTGGGATTGAGAATTGAACCCAGGGACACTCTACCACTGAGAATTATTCCCAACCCTTTTTATTGGGAATGAGGCTGTCCTCAAACTTGAAATCCTCTTGCGTTAGCTTCCCGAGTAGCTGGGATTACAGGTTTGTGCCACTGCACCTGATTGATTTCCTTCTTTTCTAAGGCTGAATAAATATTCTTGTGTGTGTGTGTGTGTGTGTGTGTGTGTGTGTGTGTGTGTGAGAGAGAGAGAGAGAGAGAGAGATTCATTTTTAAAATCCATTCATTCATCAATGGATATTTGGATTGCTCTACCCTTTGGATTATCTTGAGTAGTGCTGCTATGAACATGGTTGTGCAAATATCTTTTTGAGACTCTGCTCTCAGTTCTTTTGGATAATACCTAGAAGTGGAATTATTGGATCATATGGTAGTTCTCTTAATTTTTTGAGGAACTATCATACTATCTTCTATGGTATTGCACCATTTTACAATGCCACCAAGACTGTGGTAATACAGAAAGTAGTGAATGGTATATATGAAATCAGAACCAAAGAAGAAAGAATAGGCAAATGCTAATAGGCAAACTTCACTTAGTCTGTTTCCTTTAGGTATTTTAGCTAATACCACCTACTTTATCAGGGTTCTTACTTCAGGAGTGGCATGTCCCTCAAAGACTCATGTGTTGAAGACTTGGTTCCCAAAGCAACAACATTCAGAGGTGGAGCTTTTAGGAAAGGATTTAGATCAGGTGCACTCTAGCCTCATAAATTGATTAATCCATTGATGAATTCATAATTCGCATGACCATTGGGAGATGGTTGAAATTATGGGAGGTAGGATGTGGTTGAAGGGAATAGGTCCTTGGGAACATGCCCTTGGGGACTATATCTTATCTCTGGTCCCTTTCTCTCTCTCTTTCTCTTTCCTAGCCACACCTTTGTGCTTCCAAATTCTCATTAAAAATAAAAATAAAAATAAAAAAGAAGTCTTCTACTCTTTATCTTGGTATTGTAACTTCTGACCATCTCAGTTTTCTTTTGAGGATCCCATAAGCGTGTAAGTATATATGAGTGGGCTGGGTTCCACTAATGTGTGGAAGAGTAGGAGTGAGCAGTGCACTTAGAAGA